>NC_137026.1:4959774-5382274 GCF_032717465.1 Coenobita brevimanus | reverse complement strand
GATATTAGGATAAAATTCCGAGCGCATAATTGGTTCATGATTCTCTATACATACATATGTGCATAAATACACAGACAAACAGATAAATACACAGACAGATACATAGACAGACAGACAGAGAGACGGATGTATAGATAGCAACCGATAATACACTGACTGGTAGATAGACAGACAGATAGATGACTAATTGTATAAGTAACTTGACTGACTGACAGGTAGACAGACATAACCAGTCAACTACTTAAAAATAACAAGGTGACAAGTGATAAGAATAGCCTCAGTGACATGATACAAATCAATGGTTGGTTGATCTTGCTGCTACTGTGGCTGGTGAAGTGGACGTAGATAAAGTGCACGGTGGTTACAACTGTACCTCATTGACAGTGAACAGGTAAAAGGGTAGTTTGTTGGTGTAGTGGCTGATTATACTGGGCTTGTTTTCATCTGAACCAAACTCGTAGAAGCAGGAAATTCAAAGAGCTTTTGTTATGATGAAGTGACTCCTTGGTTACTAGTCAAATCAACCTTCCAATATGACAACACTTGACCATCAACTCAGCTAACAGAGGTTAGGGATCCTTGTCAGATTAGGAAAAAAAAGAAAAAACGAGGTATACAGTACGATGCTGGAGAGGAAAGAGGAATTACTGGTTGATCTTGGTGCTGCTGTGGAGGTACCCCTGTATGATGGTAAACTGGTGGCGCTACGTGGTTGTGTGATGGATAGACATTTTATTATTATTCTTATGTGGTGGACGGTTTCCCTCTTTTAGCACGATGTTGTCTCTATTATGTGCTTGATACCACCACACGATTTTGTCAGCTACGTGGAGACCTATCGTCGTGAAGGGAATACAATGACTACTGTATTTCTGAGAGGGGCGGATGGTTAGGAAGGCGTTCTTTAGCGTGGCAGATGATTGAGGATTGACAGACCAATTGCGCACATGTACTTCTATGGATAAATTGATGTTTGCTATTTTACGCATAATGCTAGCAGGGCAATTGTGTGTCTAATATACACATTCCTTTCCATTTCAGGTAAGTTGATAGACAGCTTGAGGAATTGGTAAGTTGAATTTCAGAGTCAAATAAATTAGCTTGAGGAATTGATAAGTTGAATTTCAAGGTCAAATAAATTAGCTTGAGGAATTGGTAAGTTGAATTTCAAGGTCAAATAAATTATGTACATTTAGGGTACTGAATGACTGATTGATTTTTTTCCTTTATGAACTGAGTGAATGACCGATTATCAGATGGAAGAGCTCTCAGTGTGTGTGTGTGTGTGTGTGTGTGTGTGTGTGTGTGTGTGTGTGTGTGTGTGTGTTAATAGTGGTGGGTGTTACGGTGGTACTGTGATAGACGGCGAATGAATGAACTAAAAAGCGAATAAACTGTTGATACTGTGAAGGCTTACAGTAAGGTAATGGCCTGATGGAGTGAGGGCAGTAGCTGTTTGTACGAATGATAGCGGTGATCAGGGAGTTCTGGGATTAAAGAAAGACAGACCTGTCATGATAAGGTTGCCAGTATAAGGGCTGTCAGACAGAGGGCTTCCTGATAAGCAGCTGTCAGAACAGGGGTTGTCAGTTAGGTATTTTGAACTGTTAGATTATGAAGCTGTCGGAAGAATGGGTTGTAAGAATGGCAGCTTGTTATAACTGTGGTGGAGGAGGCTGCCAAAATTAGAGACTGTCAGAAAAGAAGGGCTGTCGGAATTGTATGTCTACAGAACGTCAGCTGTCAGAATAGTGGATGAAATAATGTACTGCAGCTGGAGAACTTGCAGAATTTATATCAATCAGCATGGGATGCAGTTCGATTAGGTCCTGTCGGAATGGTGATATTAGAGCTTAGGCTGTCAGTGAAGAGAAGTGAAAATATTAACCTGTCATACCCACAGAAACAAGAAGCGGTGCCAAGGCACAGCAAACCCGTCCTCGGAAGTCATTTTAATGCTGACATATAAACCCAACAGGATACCTAGTCAAAGATGTCACAATCAAATTTGGAGTAAAACTGGTGAAAACCGACGATTTTATGTCCATTTGAAATTTTAGGCCCGACCTACCTGACACTGACCCCCCCTACCCCTAAGTGGGGGGTGACCCCCTGATGTAGTGAGGAATGTTAAAGGCTGCAGATTTGAAAGATGCACCTTTAGGTTTTGATTTCATGTCGAAATGACGAGTTTGAAAGGAGTTATGGCGGGAAAAAAAAAAAAACACACGATTTTTACCCTTCCCCGTTTTTTTACATTTTGGGGGCCTTGGCCC
Source organism: Coenobita brevimanus (assembly GCF_032717465.1). Taxonomy (NCBI): domain Eukaryota; kingdom Metazoa; phylum Arthropoda; class Malacostraca; order Decapoda; family Coenobitidae; genus Coenobita; species Coenobita brevimanus. Next base: position 5,379,998 of record NC_137026.1, on the reverse strand, counting down.
AATTTGGCCCAAAATTTAATCAGATAATCAAAAGGTCATAGCCCACCATCCCTGTAATTTTAGTTAAAATCGCACCAGTAGTTTTCGCGTAAAGCTGTTAACAGACAGACAGACAGACAAACAAATAAACAAACAAGCTGAGTGACAACAACACCCGTCCCCGAGCCCCTCCAGGGCGGGGACGGGTAATTAAATAATGCAGACGGTTTGAATGAAAGACGTCAGAACTGGGAAAGCGGTCAGAGCTGTGGGCTGTCAGAGTGGAGGGCAGATAAATAGTGGGATTATCAGATGAACAGCAGTAGGATTAAGTACTTGTTAGATTAAGTGGCTGTCAAATTAGGGAGTTGTAGGTAAGAGGGCTGTCAGAATCATGAAAAAGAAGACTGTAGCCTGTCAGAATGTCGGAGCTGTCAGAATTTTTAGCTATTAGGATCGCGAGTTGCAAGAATCAGGAAATGTCAGAAGTGGGAGCTATATGGCTGCAGGACCGATCAGATTTGGTCACTAACATTAGAAAGCTGTCAAATAGCAAGCTGTCAGAATAGGAAGCTGTCAGAATAGAAAAAAGTCAGAATAGCAAGCTGTCAGAATAGGGGGCCCTCAGAATTGGACGCCGTCAGATCAGGAGCTCTCAGACTAGGGAGTTGTCAGAATTGGAAGCTGTCAGAAGAGGACACGGTCAGAATAGGGAGCTGTCAGAATGGGGAGCTAACAGAAGAGGGAGCTGTCAGAATGGGGAATTGTCAGAATGGGAAACTGTCAGAATGGGGAGCTGTCAGAACAGGAAGCTGTCAGAATGGGATGTTGTCAGAATAGGAAGCAGTCAGTATAGGAAGCTGTCAGACTGGGAAACTGTCAGAATAGGAAGCTGTCAGACTGGGAAGCTTTCAGAATAGAGAGCTGTCAGAATGGGAAGCTGTCAGAATAGGGAGCTGTCAGAATAGGGAGCTGTCAGAATAGGAAGCTGTCAGAATAGGAAGCTGTCAGAATGGGGAGCTGTCAGAATAGGAAGCTGTCAGAATGGGAAGCTGTCAGAATAGGAAGCTGTCAGAATAGGAAGCTGTCAGAATAGGAAGCTGTCAGAATGGGAAGCTGTCAGAATGGGAAGCTGTCAGAATAGGAAGCTGTCAGAATAGGAAGCTGTCAGAATAGGAAGCTGTCAGAATGGGAAGCTGTCAATTAGTTTCATGTACTTAAAGTTTCATTTTGTTATTTACATTGTTTCTTTTTATCTCCAGGTTAAATTACTTTTTATTTACGCTTTTATATAACTTAATCTTTTAGTTACCTTCGTTACCCTTTTAATATACTCATTTCTTTAACTGTTTCTTTCTTCTGTATTCCGACTGGATCATGGAGACAGTACCTAACCCCTTTATTTCTACATGCCTTTCCCGAGATAAAAAAATCTTCCGGCAAATAATGTTATCGTACTGAAGAGATTAATTATTTTTGCTTATGTGCTGTCGTTCTGCCACCCTTTTCCTTTGTCTTGTTTTCATTTGTGATTTTATTCTAATTTAAAATCAACATATCTATAAGTCGTGCCAGTCATAAAATTCTCTCTCTCTCTCTCTCTCTCTCTCTCTCTCTCTCTCTCTCTCTCTCCACACCTTTGTCTTCAGCGACCGTCGTCAGTAATTACATTTTCTGTTCTTCTCTCACCTGTAATCTTGTTTCTTCTTTATGTTTTGAATTTCGTCTGTGAATGTAGTTGTTTACATCATTCAATTGGGAGTCAGTTTATATTTTCGGAACTTTCATTTTATCACAGATCCTTTCCATGTTTTCCCCTTATTACATTTCCTTACTAATTTAAAAAAATAATTTTTGAGTTTTTTGTATTTATTTTAAACGTGTTTCTCTGATCGGCATCCCAGTCGTACAGGTATATTTTTCTCTCCTTGCATTTATTTTCCTTGCCGTCCTCTCTCATCCTTCCAAATGCCTTCCTCCTCTCGCATAATGCTTTCTTTACGTCCCCATAATTCATCATTCGTCTTATTCAGAGTCCATATTCCCCCCCCCCTCTCTCTGTCTCTGTCTGTCTGTCTGTCTGTCTGTCTGTCTGTGTCTGTCTCTGTCTGTCTGTCTGTCTGTCTGTCTGTCTCTCTCTCTCTCTCTCTCTCTCTCTCTCTCTCTCTCTCTCTCTCGTATCCTGCTTCAGCTAACGAAAGATTTTGAGCAGCATTATGAATGTTGGAGTCTAAGAGTGTTAATACAGGTAACATTAGCCATCTAATTATTGAGATAACTCTTGTAAACTGTTGCACTCAACGCCAGACGGTTTTATTTATCTGAGAATAAGTCACAGGGGCACGAAACCCGTAAATATATAAATAAATAAATAAAAATCTGATATAGATGTCAGAGCCAGCACTTCCCACGGAGCTCAATCACACCACAATATATATAGTATATTAAATGTAATGCAACAAAACTAAGTACAAAATTTAAAATGTAAAAATATATAACACTTGGCTGGTAGTGAGATGTGAGAAGCAGCACATCATGTGAGTTACTTATACTGTGGTCATCCTTTCCATCTCCTGCCCTTCCATTGTATTTCTGTCCTGCCTCACTCACTATTTATATACAGTATTTGGGTATTTTTCTCGTCTCTCTTATTCCTATACACTTTTACATTGGATTTGTTTATAAGCTTATCGTTACTAGTCATCGTTTCTCTCATCTCTTTACATTAGTCATCACCTCCCTCCCCCAACTACTGTTACCTTTAATATACCCTATACCCTACCCTGCCCATTCCCCTCCCCACTCTCCACCCCACATCCCCCTTCTACCCCTCTCCAGCCCCACTCCAACCCACTCCATCACTCCGCCACTCTCACGGAGCCGCAGGGAGAGTGGCTGACTGCGGCTGGTCCATTGTAAGTCCACTAATGTAAAATGCAAATGTCTGGCAACCCCGAGGGTGCAGGAGGAAAGAGGAAGGTAAAGAGGTGAGTGGCTTAGGTTGCCTGGTTGGGTTAGATTAGGTTAACGGTGGTTGGGTTGGGTTAAGGTTAGGGTACAAGGGTAAGTCTACTTGGCTTAGGTAGGCTAAATTATGGCTGGATTGGGTTAGAGCAAAGTTGACTGGGGTGGGTTAGGTTGTGTTAGTTTGGATCCAGTTTGGCTGGGGTAGGGTGGATTGGGTCAGGTCAGATCCAAATAGACTGGGGTAGGTTAGGTCAGATCCAAATAGACTGGGGTAGGTTAGGTTAAATCAGGTTAGGGTTTAGCACCATAATCTAAGTGGCACAGGAGGCTTCGTACCATCTTTTCCTGAGATGTTTTGCATAATATAACACCTTGACATATTCTTGTATGATACTTGTATTGTTTTATATTGAAATTAACCATCAATTAATACAAGGACAAGGTGGGGTTGTAATGTGCTTAATGATTCGCTAAGAAATCTAAGTCGCTTCAGCATATATTGGCTGATTAGCAGGTTATGTATGAGGTGGGGAGATGGAATTAGTTAGGCTGGGTAAGTAGGGAGGGAGTGGGTTGGCAAGTACTTTAGCTTACTTTAAGTTGAGGTAGGTTAGATTATCAGGTTCAGTTGTTAGGTTAAGTAAGACTAGGTCAGGTTAAGTTAGGTCAGATCAGGTTAGGTCAGATGGTGTGAGGTCGGATCAGGTTGTTAGTTTAGGTTAGGCTGATAGCTTAGGTTAATTCTCGGTCGACTTTGTCTCATGCTGGGATAGGATAACCATGTGGGAGTATGTTGGGAGAATCATGTGGGAATCTGTCGCCTTGTAAATGTCCTTTGAATCTATCTGTATTTTCCCCACTATCTATCAACCTTCCTCCCTCTCCCCAGTCACTTCGTGTCCTCCCTCTGATGCTCCATTATATACGTTTCACAGCATCTGTAGCCAAACGACATGTTCGGCTGCAAGTGACTCACAGGATCCTGTGAGTCAACAGCCTCACAACGAAAGGTGTTCACAAAGCTGAATAGAATCGTCCGACGCAGCAGCAATGAGATAATGGATACGTCTTTTATGTCTACATAGTCTTTATTAACACAAGTCAAAATAACGTGCAGCATAAATCACTTACGAACAGGTGTTAACCCTCCTCAGGTAGACCTCTGTCTACCTTTTCGCCTCAGGTAGACCTGGGTCTACCAGACCCAGGTGAAACAAGGTCAGAAAACACACTTTTGTTTTATTTATGACAGATCCAAACATGGTATGACATTCTTCAATGTATATGCAATACAGCCATGTAAATAAACTTAATTTTTTTATTCATTATATATTTTTACCTATTAAAAAAAAAATGTCCTTTTTTAAATATTCAGGGTAAAAATGAAAACAACATCTGATTGTAACTTTGTGTGGTGCAACTGGCAGTAGCATCATGGAGCTTCATGGTGTGATGTTGGGGTGCCTGAAGCTGCCACCTTATTTGCAATCAGGGAACAAAATAAAGCACCTGCTCAGGTAGAGCCGGGTCTCTGAGAAACACCGGAAATGGAGAAGAGTTCGAAATTGCCCTTTCACCCCTTACATGGGTACAAAAAGTCAGGCAGTTATTGGGGGGTACAGGGTTCCCGGGTGTTTAGAAGGTAGTTTACCTAACAAACTGGGGGGGGGGGTCTCAGAGACCCGGCTCTACCTGAGGAGGGTTAAGAAATATGTATGCAGCCTTCATTAATGCGAGTCATATACAAGAAAATACTGAGGTAAAAATAATGTGCAGCATAAATCGCTAAAGAAAGGGTGTTAAGAAATATCCAACGCCACTAAGAATGCAACCTTGCATGAGTTAATGAAGAGTGTTTGATACCCGTTCACTACGAGAGATCATTCCTAAGTTAGGTAATACCTATTGTTGTTATCAGTAAAGGTATACAGACGTCATCGTAATGAATGGGTTAAAACTCCCTTCAGTTAAACCATCTCTCTCTCTCTCTCTCTCTCTCTTTACCATAACCCCATTCTCCCGTTCCTCCCTTGTACCCCTCCCCATCCCTCCTTCCTCCCACACCCTCCACCTGCTCCCTCTCTTTCCTCTGCCTGCCTTTCTGACGTCACTGCCTAATTAAAACAGTGGAAATGATGTTGGCATTAATATGGCGCCTTCTGACCCGAATGTAGCCAACAATGACGTTAGGAGGCAAATGTGGTTCTAATTATCATGTTGGGAAGCAAAGGTGTTCTATTACAGATGTGGTTTGATAACAGTTGATACTAATGACAATGTTAGTAGGTAGAGGTGATTCTGGGTAAGCTACGGCTCCACAATAAAAAATACAACTTAGCGTAGTTCTAATGATGACTAAGTTTTGAATAAGCGATTCACCACGAGAATGTATTTTGTACCTTGTTCCAGCTGAGGCCCAACAATTTTACTAGCTATCTCCATACCATTTTATTCAGTTCCATGGGCGTATGAGTGTCCTAATAGCGAGGGGGCTAATGAAGGTTTTATATAACCACTGCAGTCCACAGCGCCTCCTGAAGCTGAAGGCAATTCTCAGGCGGCAGAAGCAAGAAAAAAACATAAAAAAATGTTCTCTAACTGAAGCGATAAATGGTGACGTTAGCGAAGAAATGTTATAATTTATTCTTGTAATTCCCAAACAATATTTTTTTCTGCTTACCGAAGGCCTAGTGAAGTGAAGGGTCTAGAAAACTTCTCTACTAGTCTCTTCGCTAACTGACATTGCCTCTACGATGAGAGAGAGAGAGAGAGAGAGAGAGAGAGAGAGAGAGAGAGAGAGAGAGAGAGAGAGAGAGATCGCAGCTGTTAAGTAAGTTTTTGCATTATCATAACCACACGGAACACATTCATGATCTGCACTTCACAAAATCAAATTGTACTGATCTTTGGCAAGAACCATCTACATCACACAAACAGCCTCCCTTAATATCATTACACCCGTTGTGAATGAGGCAGTCCTGGCATTGCTGTATAGAGACGGTAGGTACTGGCGCCGAAGTGATGATATGTGATGTATTGCATGTAGGAAACTTAATGGACTTCATTGAACTGACTGAATCCCATGCTCTGAATCGGAGAAAAATAAAAAGTTTTGATATGACTGTCTATATGGTTACCTCTGTCAGTCTTTTTGCAATATCTCTCCGTATGTTTATCCACCTGTCTATCTGTGTATCATTTCTATTTCTCTGTCTGTTTGTTTATACTATATCTATCAAACTTGCTATCTACTCCTCAATCTGTCTGTCAGTATCTGTATACAGTATACCAAATTATCTATCTACTTTATCTGTATATCTATCACTCTATCCATCCATCCATTCGTTTCAGTTTACAACACATTCTTCTTTGTAATTTTCTCTGTCTTTGTTACCTTCCCAGTCTCTTTATCTACCTCCATTAGTCCCCCCATCATCAGTCTGTACCATCCATCCATCTACATTTTTCTGTGTGTCTCTATCTCCTTTTCCATCAGTCCATTCATCTATCAATCAGTTCCTCTCTGTCCATCCATCCCCCTCTCTCTCAAGGACGGGATCACCTGTAGCCTGTGCGAGCCATCAGCCAGATGACTTGAGTGTAGGGCTTAAGACAGCTCACTGGGGAGGGGAAACTGCACAGGTGGAATGTGAGAGGGAAAGGTGAGTGTACGACGTGAGGGGAGAAGAGGGAGAGAGGCAGGAGGTGAGGAAAGAGAAGTACGAGAGGAAGAGAAAGAGAGAGGAAAAATTAGAAGTAAGAGTGGGAGGATGGCATGTGTGAACGAAGAAGAACTGTGTAGGATGGGAAGGAAAGTGAAAATATGTGGATGAGATGAGAGGAGACTGTGCAGTGCGAGGGAGAAAGATGATATTGAAGCATGAGAGTAGGTGTCCCAAAATAAATGCATTGGATGTCAAGGGAAGGGGAGGGAAGGGGACGCGGTGGCCGAATCGGTAGAGAGGCGGCCTGCAGTCCTAATGAACCCAGGATCGAATCCCGGCAGGGGCAGGGAACAGTTTAAGGATCTGAATTTCCTGAAAGCAGACTTTCCTGATTTACCAGATGACCCGCCGACATGTAGCAAAATTACCCCCGCTAATACCAATACACCAGTCCTGTATGAGACAGCCCTAGCATGTATTCAGTATGGACGGTGGGTGTTAGCGCCGAAGTGGTGACATGTGGAGGTGTAGGTGGACTACTGGGCCTTGGGATAGGCCACTGCCCCCAAGAAATAGGCCCTGAAGCCTCTGCCCAGAGTCGGACACGTAAAAAAAAAAAAAAAAAAAAAGCCTGCGTATGTGAGTGGAGGTGAGGTGCATGAGGGATAAAAGGGTACGGCTCTCATGGTCGAGACAAATCATGTGTTGTTTTCCAGCTGACACCAAACGATTTTATTCAGCCGAGTGTGAGTGACAAGATCCTGAATGTTATCATTATTTACCCTCTCATGATCGGCACGGCTCTGAAATTACGTCGAGATTGAGTATTGGAGCCTGAGGATGTTAATTCTTTGGCTGAGGTGGATTTAAATCAGGAAACGAATGAAATCGTCAGACACTGGGTTGTACAAAACACAGAAAGAATGTTCCTAATTCTTGTCCAACGTGTTTATCAAGGTGGTTTTTAATTCTTGTTTTACTTCAGTGAACGCCTAACAGCAAATTAAATTGTCTGGCGTAAGCTGGAAAAGATTCACAGGTCGCATTTCGCAAGCAAAGCATTAAGGTGGAGAGAAGAATATATAGGGTGTGTGGAGAGGGGAAAGTGTGAAGAATGAAATTGATAGGGTGAAAAATTCTCGTACTGAAATACGTTAGCCGAATGAAGAGTTTGTGAGAGCATTTGGAAGTTTGTGAAGTGTATAATATCTTTCATGTAAACAGAAGAAGGATGTAAGAGTAGCGTGGATTTTGTAAGAGAGATGTGCAAAGCTGGGAAAGCAATGAAGGACGGAAGGCGACAATTATGAAGGATCTAATGAAGAAATTTATTTATAAAAAAAACTTTAATGCAATTCATCCATATGGAGAGATCTGATACCGATAGACTGTGACTGATTATGAGAGAGCAGTGAGTGGAAAGAGAAGCAGAGGAAGACAACTTAATTCAGAGAGTGGGTTGAAGGGAGAAGGAGAAACTAACTAGGAGTGTGTACATGACAGTGGGTTGGTTGGAAGAAAAGGAAGAAGCCTGAGTTAACTAAATGCGTGTACTGAAAGTTAAGATATCTGGAAGGAGAAGGAGAGGGAGACCAAGAGACTGACGAAGAGAGTGTATGAGTGAAGTGGTTGAAAAGAGGAGAGGAAGACTGAGAAACTGATTAAGAATGTGAACTGAGACTCAGATGGCTGGGAAAGGAACAGAAGGACTGAGAGATAAAATAAGAGGGAGTACTGAATGTCATATCACCGGAAGGAAAATAACGGTACACAGAGAACGAGGTGGGTATCTATGGAGAAAGGGTATGGGAGGGACGGTGGGACAAGGGGTCGTTGCTGAGTACAGAATTACCCCTTTCACTCCCATGACGCCTTTGTTCTTACCTCCAGCGAACTCCACACGACTTTCTTCAGGTCAGGACGTCTTGCGGTGTAAGTGTTAATGAAGGTATATCTAACATTATATTCAGCATCCTCTTGGAAAAAATACCGTATGTCAATTTTTTCATTTTGAATACAATTTTTATTTTTATTTTACTTCCTGGCTTTAGAATATTTTACTAAGCTTAGGGAGGGACAGCAAGTTATGAAAGGGTTAACGCAGACAACTTTTAACCCCGTCACTATTAACCGTTGCTCCATAAGCTTAACCAAATCGACTGGAGGTAAACAAAATATAATACTGATGAGATCCCTTTCCTTGGGGGAAGCAGCCTAGGTATATAGATAGATAGATAGATCCTTGGGCGGAGAGGGTTAATAAAGTCATCTGGGGATGGCAAGAATAGAAAATAAGGGATATAATGGTAGTGAAAATACTTAAGAGTATTATGTAAAAAAAAATCGGTAAGGAAGAGGTGTTGGGAAGCCTGTAAACCCACGATAACACGGCCACAAGAACTGGTTATTGGGAAGGCATGTGTGGAGGGAGTGACAGGTGCAGGAGGGCAGTGAGAGAATGTGAGAAAAAGAAAGTGTGGGGAATGTCGGAAATGGCGAGAGAGAGAGAGAGAGAGAGAGAATGGTGTGCATATATAATAAATAGATAGATGGATGGATGGATAGATAGAGATAGATAGATAGACAGACTGACTGACTGACTGATAGAGACAGACAGACAGACAGATAAAAAGGAAAGCATACTGTAATATGGATATACAAATATAGTAACTTAAATACGCAAAGAGAAAAAGGAATTGATTGGCAGATAATTTAAAGACATAAACATATAAACTAACAAACAAAAAGACAAATATACTAGTATATTCGGAAAGAGATAGAAAGAGACAAACAGACAAGAAAGAGAGAGAGAAAAAAGGGGGGGGACGGTATAAGGAGCAATGAACGGGAAAGAAAAAGCCATGAACAACACTGCCAACGAACAGACGCCAAAGTAAAACCTAAGAGATACTGGCACAGTGAGAACAGACCAGAGAACACCAGAAATATACGACATGTGAAAACCCATTACAGATGCGAGAACAAAAGACCGAGAGAACGACTGAGAGTGGAGGGGGAGAAGAAGTAAAAATGACACGCGAACGGATGGAGGAAGCGAAGAATGATCAGTAAAGGAGGAAAAAGAGGAAAGGGGAGGGAAGCATATGAAGCAACGACAGCAATAACTTTAATGAATGGGTGAGGGTAGAGGGAGTCACGGTGTTGAAAAGTTAGAGAGTGTAGGCTATCGAGAAAATTGAGTTTTATATCTATATACAGAGAGAGAGAGAGAGAGAGAGAGAGAGAGAGAGAGAGAGAGAGAGAGAGAGAGAGAGAGACAGAGACAGAGAGACAGAAATCAAACTTGAAATATATGAGGGCAATCCCCCTTCTCTCTCTCTCTCTCTCTCTCTCTCTCTCTCTCTCTCTCTCTCTCTCTCTCTCTCTCTCTCTCTCTCTCTCTCTCTCTCTCTCTCTCTCTCTCTCTCTCTCTCTCTCTCTCTCTCTCTCAGCAACATTATCAACATCAGGAACATTAACATGACTAACATCATCACGATCTGCAATGTCAAAATCATCAAAACATCAACTTTAGCAACATACGCAACATCAGCTAAAATGATCAGGTCAGCATTAACGCTAAGCAAATTACCTCAATTATTTTCGAATCCAATACAGCGTAGAAATAAAGGTGGTAATAATGTGATTATGGTAAATCATGATGATGTGACAAAACCTTCATTCTTGCCTTGCTTTTCATGAATGAGGCATCAGTTGGGTGAGTGAGTGAATGTGTGAGTGAGAGGAAGTTAGAAGTGGGAAAATAGGCCTATGTGAGAGGAAATGACTAAGTAATTGAGTGAATGGGTGGTAGGTAAATGAGTAAGAGTGAGTGAGCAAGTTAGAGAGTGAGTGAGGGAGTGGGAGAATGGGTGAGTGGGAAGGTGTACGTCACCATATTACAGTGTGTGAACAAGCAAGCTGGTAGGGAGAGTAGGTGGACGAGTGGGCTGGGAGGGGAGAATGGGGACAGCTGTGCGAGTGTACAGTAGAGACAACGGGTGACAGGGGTTGAGAGGGGCAGCAGAGCTGCAGAGAGGAGTATAGAGGAAAGCAGAGAAAAATGAAGAGGTAGGATAAGGAAAGCAGAGAGAGGCAGGGGGAAGGTAAGGTGAGAACAAAGATGCATATTCTAACTCAACTTATTGATGAGATTTCTAAGTGTTCACTCCCCCCCCCCCACAACAACCACAACCCCTGACTCTCACCCCTCAATCACTTCCCTCCGCCTTACCTCTCTAATCACCTCCCTCTCTTCCCATTCACTTCCTCTTTCATCTTTCCCTCTCTCCTTACCTCCTTCCACCTCCCACCCCTCCTCTCACTCTCCTTCCCCATCCTCTCTCTCTTCTATTTGCCTCTCCCCTCGCTCTCCTCTTTCCCTTTCCAAACTTCTCCCCTCGCTCTCCTCTTTCCCTTTCCAAACTTCTCCCCTCGCTCTCCTCTTTCCCTTTCCAAACTTCTCCCCTCGCTCTCCTCTTTCCCTTTCCAAACCTCTCTTCCTTTTACTCTCCCCCCTCCTCCTCCCCCCCCCCACTTGCCTCTCTTCTCCTTCTTTACATGCATACGAATGGGCTGCTTTGGTCTTTTATGTTTCATTACTTAATCGCCTCTTGCACATCTGTAACATTACTGCGTCGCCTGTATTACATTTTCCTTCTCTTTTTCGTCGGCTCCAACTTTTTTGTCAACTATATTAGGAATACATCGTTATATTTTTGGTCACTTTTTACAGCCTTTCTTCCTCGTCGTCGTCTTCTCTTCTTCTTCTTCTTCTTCGACGGTGGCATCCTCCTCGTCAGCTATAGCATCGGTGTGTGTGTGTGTGTGTGTGTGTGTGTGTGTGTGTGTGTGTGTGTTTTGAGGTCAGACTGAAAGGTGAGTGACATGGGGAGTAATGAAGAAGTTGATACGACAGGGAGGAAAAGATGAAGCACGAGGAAGTGGGAGGAATACAGAGCTCTTAAAAATGTTTGACTGTCAGAGGAATTGTCTTTGTGTCTTCTGGTTGTTGGAAAGTATCGTTACAGAAGGAGAACGGCAGTTTGGAGGGTGAGGTGTGGTAAAGTGTGGTGTGTGCGATGTGTAGTGTGTGATATGTTGGTGACGTGTGATACATGGGTTGTGGCGGTATGTGGCGTTTGGGAGTGAAGGTGTGGTGGAGTGTGGTGTGTGTGTAGGGTATGACAGTGTGTGGTGTGGTGGTGTGTGCAGTGTGGCAGTATGGTGTGGCAGCTTATGGTGTGCAACAAGTAATGGTTTCGTCTTTTTCAGGATCTTACAAAATCCCTGTGACTAGAGTTGGAGGGGAGTGGTAGTGTAAGGTGTGACCGTGAATTGTATGTGGTGTGGCAATATGACATTTGGCAGTCTGAGGTGTGGTAATATGTGGGTGGCTCTTTGATAAATTTCGGTATTATGGTTTTTTCATTTGTTGTCACAAATTCTCACCATGTGAAGGTTCCCTACATGACGTATGCAGACTTTCACACTGACAGACCCACACACACCACAACATGAATTGCCATATGCACCTTTCATCTTTCACCCCTAAAGTTTTCCACACCTACAGTAGACCAGGGTATAAAGATTTTGATGGGGGCGAGTCAATTTTCCTGTGACAGTAAGCGGTGTTTCTCGGCCCTTGTGATCAACAATCATTCAGTTCGCATACAACATGGCTTAAAAGTGCTTGGATGAGTTGTTCCACCACATCATGTTTGTACAAGCCAGTCACTACATAATGAATATTATATCAATACGGTTAATGTTATTTTTCATAATTTGTCAGTCTGTTCAATCATCAACACATTCTCCGATTAAAAAATCCAAAACCTCTCAGCCTGAAGTACCCTCAGCTCAGAATACCCAATGGAATATTTTGACGATCCATTCCTACAGGGCTGGAAAGGAGTGGCGTCGCTTTAAATGTCAAGCTCCCTTGTACAGCCCGGAATTTACGATCACAAAAATCTGCAAAAGATTTATATAAGGGAGTACTTTTACCTTCAATGTACATGTCTAAAAATGCTGAAAATATATATGGCAAAATACTGCGGCTGGAGTGGAGGTGAAGTGCATACCCAGTGCCATTGACAGTGCTGCAACACTCAACATCCAAGCAAGGAACCGTCTTTACTATTTAATCCATGCTGCCTCGAGACGATTTACCTCTGTTTAAGGGAAACCTCTAAGTGAGGCAGTTAATTATATTGTGTATCTAACTTCTGTTTCAAAATGTCTCCCTGAAAGCTTAAGTGTGGCATAAAAAAAAATCGTAATATTACATTTCATGGAGGGGCTGCAGCCAAAGAATGGGCACTTTCTTGCTATACGAGATGTCCCCATGTGGACAGAACGGAGACCGAGAGAGTGACTAGGAGAGTGTAAGTGAGATGCAGGATGAGTTGGAGGGTTTGGGTGGAGCGGTTTATGAGTGAGAGTGGTATGAGTTGGAGGAAAGTCAGCCTGATGGCTGAGGATACAGTGAGTCATGCAGGTGATGAGAAAAGTCAGCCTGATGGCTGAGGATATAGTGAGTCATGCAGGTGATTAGTTTGTGGCCATCTCTTCAGGAATTAAGGTGTCTGGTTAAGGTAGAAAGATAGAAATGAAAATAAAGAGATAAGAAATAGAAAAAGTGTGAGGAGGTATGATATTTACATTACAATTCATTTACTTCTTTTATATTTCACAAAGGAAAAGAATCCCTAGAATATGGAATATATATATATATATATATATATAAATATATATATATATATATATATATATATATATATATATATATATATGGAGCCTCTGTGGTACAGTGGTAGAGTGTGTGTTTCGTACATGGGTGAACCAGGGTTCGCACCTCGCCAGGGTTATAAACTTTGGGAGTGTTCACCCGGCCACGTACTGCATTGGCGGACACAAGGGGTGCTGTGGTTGAACCAGTGTCGTTTACCATAAAATATGTTTGCACCAAGTCGGCTTGAACGGGCCGAATACACTTGTTTCACAGACTACACACATATCCAAAGCCACTACGACACTAAAACTGCACTTACAAGCACTTTTCACCCTACATACAATCTCTACCAGACAGTCTAAGCCACTTGGTAGAGATACATTGGCTGTATCGTCCCGACTTCGGTCAGGATAGGCCGGTCCTGCAGTGGATACTTAAAAGCTGATTATATATATATATATATATATATATATATATATATATATATATATATATATATATATATATATATATATATATATATATATATATATATATATATATATTGTTGCGGAACAGAGAGAGATAATGAATGCTTTAAGTGAGAATACTAAAAATCACTACTGTCCCGTAAAGTTCCAGGTTCAAAACAAAAGAGTTAGGTAAAATTACAAGTTGAAGTTTAATGCACAAACTAACAACTAAACATTCAGGACTCATAAGGATAATATAATGGCAAAAAACAGGTTAAATATATGGTTAACTGCAATAGCCTCTATTAACACGAAATTAGCAAGTGTAAATTTATCTAAGTCAGCCCTGATAAAATGAGAAAACCGGATAATGCTCAGTGAATGCAAAATATATTATGACATACAAAATATTATTAATAATGGTTGACACCTAAAACACATGAATCACAAATACCTCACCAGGCCTACGAATTAACACCTTATGCTATACAGTACAAGAAAAATGTAATAACACTTATACTCAAATTACACAGCTGCTAGATGGCTGGAGACTTCCTGAGCACTCACAATAATAACAACTGTACAGGGGAGGACAGAGATGTGAGCAAAATGAGGAGTAGATCTAAGTGGCAATTAATGTAGAGACTGAGCTCATTATATAGGGGCCGGTAGAGCTTGATACAACTTGTAAGAAGGATGCGCAAATGAAGCCATAGGGGACAAAGAGTTGACACTCCTGCTGTGAACGACAGAAAGAACGACTTACTCTACTGTAAGGGTAGAAGGGGGGGAGTGAGGTAGAACACACTCGTGATCAAACATGCAGCATACTGTACGTTAGAATTACACAAAGGATGATGAAATCATAGGCTATGTAACACCTCCCCACAAAAAAAAAAAAAATTTACAAAGGAAATTTCTTATTACTCTAAAACAATCTGTCTAAAGTCTAGATAAGCAATCTGCAATAACATTTTCTTTCCCCTTGATATGTTGTATGTCTAATGAATACTCCTGAAGAAGTAGACTCCATCTGGTCAATCTCTGATTTTTATCTTTAAACATACTAAGGAATTTCAGTGGGTTATGATTGGTATAAATGACTATGGGGTCAAAACCAGAACACAAATAAAATGAAAAATGCTGTAAACCCAAAATCAAGGCCAAAAGCTCTTTCTCAATAGTTGAGTAGTTCTTTTGAGGTGGAGTGAACTTCTTACTGTAATAAGATACAGGGTGTTCAATACCCTGATCATCCTCTTGCAGCAAAACAGCCCCAGCTCCTATATCACTTGCATCAACAGCCATCTTAAAAGGCTTAGCAAAATTTGGAGTAGCGAGCACTGGCTGACTTAATAGGATAGCTTTAAGCTTGCTGAAAGAGGATTCACAGTTATCGGTCCAGACAAATTTAACTCCCTTTTTCAGTAGGTCTGTAAGTGGTGATACAAGAATTGAAAAGTTAAGAACAAATCTCCTGTAATAACCTACCATTCCCAAAAATCTTTGTAGCTCTTTCCTACTTTTAGGTCTGGGAAGATCACTTATAACCTGAACCTTAGCTCCTGGTGGTGCAACATGTCCATCACCAATTATGTACCCAAGGTACTGAACTTTAGCGTGACCAAACTCACACTTTGATAATTAGCTACAAGATTAGCCTGAACCAAACACTCAAGAAATTTACTGACATGGCACAGGTGATCTTTCCAGTTGTCACTGAAGATCAATACATCATCAATACAAACAACACACCCTGCCAAGCCCTCTGTTACAACACCCACGAGCCCCTGAAAAGTGGCTGGTGCACTCTCCATACCACATGGCACAACAGAACATGCAAAAGTCTTTCCTAGTGTTACAAAACATGAGATTTCCCCAGCACGCCCAGTCACAGGCACTTGCCAGTATCCCTTTAACAAACCAAACCCACCCATGCACCCAGTCCCCCCGATCTAGTCTATGCAATCTTCCACACGAGGGAGAGGGTAAGTGTCTGTTCCGGCCAGCTGATCAACACGTCTGTAGTCGATGCAAAGCCGCTGCAACCCACCCGGCTCAGGGACCAGAGTGACAGGAGAACTCCACTCGCTCTGACAGGGCTCAATCATCTTGTGGTCCAACAGGCAGCCAAGCTCCTTCTGGATGAGAGGAACCCTCACTGGGCCCACACGGCAAGGGGGCAGTTTAATTGGCTTTGTGTCTCCAACATCGACATCATGCACCAACACAGCGGTTCTTCCCGGAGCGGCACGGAACACCTGTGGGCACCCCTGCAGTAATGCCGAAAACTCCTGCCTTTCCTCGGGAGCTAGATGAGAAAGCTTAGTCTGGAGATCATTCATGATATCAGGATTCTTCCCCAAACTATCACTCAGGCTCATGCTGCATGGGAGAACTTCACTTGCAGACTCGGGTGGAACAGCTATAGTGCAGACTGGGTTATTTTCGTCCCGCCTGTGATATAACTTTAGCATGTTGATGTGACAAAGTTGCTTTTTCTTTCTACGATCTGGTGTGGCGATGACATAGTTGACATCACTGAGTTTCTTCTCCACGAAATAAGGACCACTAAACTTGGCTTGAAA
The DNA here is from genome assembly GCF_032717465.1 of Coenobita brevimanus. Taxonomy (NCBI): domain Eukaryota; kingdom Metazoa; phylum Arthropoda; class Malacostraca; order Decapoda; family Coenobitidae; genus Coenobita; species Coenobita brevimanus. Next base: position 5,363,614 of record NC_137026.1, on the reverse strand, counting down.
AGGTTGCCCATACACCGGTAGCAGAATCAAAACCTGATCTCCTGGTTGAAAGTGGCGTAACCTGGACTTCTTATCATACCAAGTCTTCATCTTCTCCTGAGCAGCTCCTAAATGCTCTCTCGCCAGCTGTAAAGCAGTGGACAGCCGTTCTTTGAACTTCATCACATACTCCAGCAGGTTGACATCATCTTCCTCCGACAGCCAGCATTCCTTGAGTAGCTTAAGGGGTCCTCTTACTTCATGGCCAAATAGTAGTTCAAAGGGTGAGAAGCCCAGTGATTCATTTGGAGATTCTCTTGCGGCAAATGCAACGAATGGAAGACTTTTATTCCAGTCTTTCTGATGTTCCAAACAGTATTTCTTGAGCATCGATTTGAGTGTTTGATGATATCTCTCCAACGCTCCTTGGGTCTGGGGATGGTAAGCTGAAGACGTGATCTGGGTGATGCCCAACTCTTTCAGAGACTGCTTGAAAACATTTGATATGAAATTACTTCCCCGGTCTGACTGTACCTCCTTGGGCACACCAAACTTGGTGAAGAACCCTAGCATTTCCTTAACCACGTTCTTTGCTGAGATATTTCTAAGTGGAATGGCTTCAGGATAACGAGTAGCCATATCAATCAGGGTCAACACATAAGAAAATCCTGAAGAAGTCTTAGGAAGAGGGCCCACAATATCCACCAACACACGGGTGAATGGCGCCTCAAAAGGAGGAATGGGAACTAGAGGTGCAACCTTTTCGGTCTGATTACACTTCCCCACAACTTGACAGGTGTGACAAGACTTACAATACCAGGAAACATCCCTGAAGATACCTGGCCAGTAGAAGTGTTTCAAAATGCGTGCCACAGTCTTCCTCACTCCAAGGTGTCCTGCCAAACTGGAATCATGAGCCACTCTAATGATATCCCGCCTACAAACACGAGGGATGACAACTTGATGTACAACCTCCCATTCACAGTCGGCTGATGCTGTTGGGGGTCTCCACTTCCTCATAAGTACTCCTGACTTTATATGATAACAAGTAGAAGTACCAGCTGACTCTTCCTCACTGCAAGCAGAGTTAGCTAGACCTTTCAACTCAGGGTCAGCAACCTGCAACTCAACCAACTCTTGACGAGAGAAATTATCAACACTACGCGGTACTGCCTCATCTGGTGAGTGGTCCAAATTAGCAAGAAAAGTGTCAGCTAGGATAACATCATCATCATCATTATCCTCTAAGTCACCAGTAACTTTAGACTTAGCCCTAGTGACAGCACATGCAGGGAACACATCAGGGACATCACAATCCTGGGTCACAGTCACTGGCTCACTAGACAACTGAGGAGCTGGACACACTTGACTTCCACCAATATCATTTCCAAGTAAGAAAGTTACACTTGACATTGGGAGTGTCTCAACCAACCCAACCATAACGGAACCATTAACAAAACCAGACTCTAAATTCACTCTGCACAGAGGGACAGAGAAGTAATTATTCCCTACACCTTGCAAGATTACAGTTTCATCAGAGGAATTAACATTAGAGCCTAGAACACTGGTCAGCATAAGGGATTGGCAAGCACCTGTATCACGATATATTTTAACTGATTTCCTGTCATTACTGTCCAGAGGACTGACAAAACCATCAGACAGGAAATTAGTACATGAACTCTTGAGAGTGACACCCACGTTACTGCTCAAAAGAGGAGCTTCATCATGAGAATTTAATTTACCCCTCAAAGCAGGTTCAGTTAACTCAGTTAAAGAATTCTGGGAACTCTCAAGGGTGGACACTAGACCAATTGACTGAATATTTAAAGACTCCTTTTTGTTCACATCACGCTGTCTCCTGAAACATTTCTCCGTAGTATGACCAAGCTTACTACGATAAGTACATTTACTTTTCTGAAATCTAGAGGTGAAGCTGGTATTTACTTTCTGAGAAACATCATCTTTATTCTCTTTCTTGTTACCTGTACTCTGAGTAGAGGCAACGTACTTACTCTCAGCTTTCCTTTTTTCTTTAGAATATCTCTTGTGAGTGAGAATATATTCATCAGCTAAAACTGCAGCATCAGACAAATTATCTATTCTTCTCTCATCAAGATATTGGCTTACATCTTTATTAATACACCTTTTGAAGTCCTCCAGCAAAATCATCTGCTTAAATTTACCAAAATCAGAATTTACATTCTTAGAATTTAACCACTGCTCTAACAGATCTTCTTTGATTTTTGCATACTCAACATGGGATTGCTTATCTTGCTTATAAGTTGTCCTAAATTTTACTCTATAGGCTTCAGGAACAAGCTCATAGGCCTTAAGAATCAAGCTCTTAACTACATCATAATTATCACATTGATCCTGAGGCAAAGATGCATAAGTTACTTGAGCTTTACCAGTGAGAACAATTTGAAGGAGTACTGACCAATACTCTTTGGGCCAATTAAAACCTGTAGCTACCCTCTCAAACAACTGAAAATACTTTGTTAAATCAGATTCATTAAAAGGAGGGACAAGTTTAACATTTTTAGTCACATCAAAATCATCAGAGCTAGATGATCCAGTTCCACCTTGTTTCATGCGATACTCATGGTCTGCCTGAATCCTAGCTAGTTCAATTTGTGCCTGAGCCTGTACCTGTGCCTCCTGAATACGAGCCTGACACTCAGCCTCCTTAGCCTCAGACTCAGCCTCCTTAGCACGTGCCTGAAACTCAGCCTCCTTAACATGAGCCTCCTGCAGAGCTAGCTGTAACTTAGGTAATTCAATCTGCGTTTGCTCATTTGGAGGAGTTACATTAAACAAGCTTTCATTAATCATGTCAACAATTTGATCTTTAGAATGATGAGAGCGAACAACAATTCCCAATTGTTGAGCAACAAGCTTAAGTTCATTCTTTGTTCTGTTTTCTACATCACACACTGTTTGCACATTTGACAAAAAATCTTTGGCTTAATCAAGTGTAGTAATAGTAGACATCATGAATAAATCACAGTCACAAAATATCAAGCAATATCCTTATGATAATATCCTGAATATCCTGATAAGAGGTCGCCAAATTTATGTTACGGAACACAGAGAGAGATAATGAATGCTTTAAGTGAGAATACTAATAATCACTACTGTCCCGTTAAGTTCCAGGTTCAAAACAAAAGAGTTAGGTAAAATTACAAGTTAAAGTTTAATGCACAAACTAACAACTAAACATTCAGGACTCATAAGGATAATGTAATGGCAAAAAACAGGTTAAATATATGGTTAACTGCAACAGCCTCTATTAACACGAAATTAGCAAGTGTAAATTTATCTAAGTCAGCCCTGATAAAATGAGAAAACCGGATAATGCTCAGTGAATGCAAGATATATCATGAGTGATACAAAATATTATTAATAATGGCTGACACCTAAAACACATGAATCACAAAAACCTCACCAGGCCTACGAATTAACACCTTATGCTATACAGTACAAGAAAAATGTAATAACACTTATACTCAAATTACACAGCTGCTAGATGGCTGGAGACTTCCTGAGCACTCACAATAATAACAACTGTACAGGGGAGGACAGAGATGTGAGCAAAATGAGGAGTAGATCTAAGTGGCAGTTAATGTAGAGACTGAGCTCATTATATAGGGGCCGGCAGAGCTTGATACAACTTGTAAGAAGGACGCGCAAATGAAGCCATAGGGGACAAAGAGTTAACACTCATGCTTTGAACAACAGAAAGACTTACTCTACTGTAAGGGTAAAAGGGGGGGAGTGAGGTAGAACACACTCGTGATCAAACATGCAGCATACTGTACGTTAGAATTACACAAAGGATGATGAAATCATAGGCTATGTAACAATATATATATATATATATATATATATATATATATATATATATATATAAAATCTGGTGTCTCGGGATCTCGCAAAAGAAACTCCATTGATGTAAAAAAAAAAAAAAAAAAAAGTAGAAGGACTGCAGGCACCGTGAGTACTAAAATACAAGGAACAGCTACAGTAAAATGCTTCAGGTGTGAAATGTGATACAGTGTGTGAGACGGGCGATGGTAGTGGTAAAATCATGTGACGATAGCAAGAATATAATTAAGATTTCATTGTAGTGAAAGGCACGCACGCAAAAAGTGACTGCAGAGAAAAATCTGAGATGAGATATGTGGGACGGGTATGTGAGGTGGGGCATGATGATGGTAGGTTGTATAAAATGGTTAGGTGGGGCATGATGATGGTAGGTTGTATAAAATGGTTAGGTGGGGCATGATGGTGGTAGATTGTATAAAATGGTTAGGTGGGGGATGATGATGGTAGGTTGTATAAAATGGTTAGGTGGGGGATGATGATGGTAGGTTGTATAAAATGGTTAGGTGGGGCATGATGATGGTAGGTTGTATAAAATGGACGTGATGATGGTAGGTTGTATAAAATGGTTAGGTGGGGCATGATGATGGAAGGTTGTATAAAATGGTTAGGTGGGTGATGATGATGGTGGTTTGTGTATAATGGTTAGGTGGGGCATGATCATGGTAGGTTGTATGATTTTTTTTTTTATGCCAGGAAGAAGGAACCAAAGGCCATGAGGCTACAATAACAGTTCCCTCCAAGAGAAAAACAAAATATAAGAGAGAGCCAAATTCAAGATCCGATCATTTCGAGATATCTGGACACACTGCGTTTGAAAGATTGGAGATCATAGCTAGCAGGAAATACAGACAGAGGGAGACAGTTCCAGAGTTGACCTGTTGCATTAATGAAGGACTGGGAGTAACGGTTAACTCTTGCATTAGAGAGCTGGACAGAAAAGGGATGAGAGTCTGCTGCTAGACAGGTGCTACGCGCCCGTCGTAAAGGTGGAGGAATGCATGCAGACAGTTCGGAGGAGCAGTGACCATTGAAGTAGTGATAGCAAAAAGATAAAGACGCAACAGTGCGGCGAAGAGACAGAGGTTGAAGGAAGTCAGTAAGAGGAGGAGAATTAATGAGATGAAAAGCCTTTGACTCCACCCTATTGAGAAGAGCTGTATGTGGGGAGCCTCCCCACACATGAGAGTTGTACTCCGCACAGGGGCGGATAAAACCCCTGTATAAAGTCAACAATTGAGCAGGGGTAAAAAAGGAATGGAGTCGGCTTAGCACATCTAATCTCTTGGAAGCAGATTTTACAAGAGATGTAATATGATTTTTCCAAGATAAGTCCCGAGTAAATGAAACCCCAAGCATGTTCAAGGATGATGCAGGATTAAGCTGATTATTATTAAACATTAATGGGTATACCTGTGGAAGATTTTGTCGGGTTGATAGGTGTAAGAACTGAGTCTTAGGTGCATTAAAAACAACCAGATTATTTTTACCCCAGTCAGAGATACGAGCCAAGTCAGACATTAGGTGTGCCATAGCCTCATCCCTTGTTTGTTGAAGTAACTGCTGAGATGGACGTTGCGGGAACCGAATGGAAAGATGAAGGGTGGAGTCATCAGCGTATGAGTGGATAGGGTTAGATGTACAGCTTAGAAGGACATTTATGAATAAAAGGAAGAGAGTTGGTGATAGGACAGAGCCCTGAGGAACACCACTGTTGATAGATCTAGGAGAAGAACGATGGCCGTCTACAACAGCAGCTATAGAACGGCCAGAAAGGAAGCTATATAGGAAGGCACAGATAGAAGGAAAGAAACCGTAAGAGGGCAGTTTGGAAACTAAGGATTTATGCCAGACTCGATCGAAAGCCTTTGAGATGTCAGGTGCAATGGTAAAGCTTTCGCCAAAGTCCCGAAAGGAGGATGACCAGGAGTCTGAAATATAGGTGAGAAGATCGCCAGTGGAGCGTCCCTGAGGGAACCCGTATTAACGATCAGAATGAAGGTTGTGATAGGAAAGATGCTTTAAAATTTTTCTGTTAAGAATTGACTCGAAAACTTTTGAAATACAGGATGTTAAAGCAATTGGATAATAGTTAGAGGGTTGGGAATGGTCACCCTTCTTTGGGACTGGCTGAATGAGAGCAAACTTCCAGCAAGAATGAAACGTACAAGTTGACAGACAAAGGCAAGAGAGTTTACCTAGGCAGGGTGTAAGCACAGAAGCACAGTTCTTGAGAACAACAGGAGGGATTCCATCAGACCCATATGCCTTGTTAGTATTAAGGCCAGTGATGGCAGGAAATACATCAGCTGAAGAAATTTTAATGTCTGGCATGAGGAAGTCAGAGGGGGGGAAGTGATGGAGGAACAGCACCGGAATCGTCTAAGGTGGAATCAGAGGAGAAAGTCTGAATGAAGAGATCTGCTTTATCAGTAGAAGAACGAGCTACAGAACCATCAGAGTAGAAAAGAGGAGGGAAGGATGATGAGGTAAAGTTGTTAGAAAGAGTTTTGGCAAGGTGCCAGAAGGAGCGGGAAGAATTCGAGTAGGAGAGTTGAGAGCATTTAGTACGGATGAAATTATTTTTAGCAGAGCGAAGAACAGACTTAGCACGATTCCTGGCAGAAACGTAAAGATGATGAGATTCAGGGGTGGGTTGGCTCCGGAACCTTTTGTAGGCCCTCTCCTTGTTGCGGACAGCATTAGAACAAGCATGATTAAACCAAAGCTTTCTTGCGTTAGACAAAGGATACCAGAAAAGAATGTATGCTTCCATGCCCGAAAGAATAACCTCCGTAATGCGTAAGGCACACTCAGATGGCTTTAGGTGGGGCATGATGATGGTAGGTTGTGTATAATTGTTAGATGGGGCATGATGAAGGTAGGTTGTGTATAATTGTTAGGTGGGGCATGATGAAGGTAGGTTGTGTATAATGGTTAGGTGGGGCATGATGATGGTAGGTTGTGTATAATTGTTAGGTGGGGCATGATGAAGGTAGGTTGTGTATAATTGTTAGATGGGGCATGATGAAGGTAGGTTGTGTATAATTGTTAGGTGGGGCATGATGATGGTAGGTTGTACAAAATGGTTAGGTGGGGCATGATGATGGTAAGTTGTGTAAACTGATTTGGCAGTAGCAGGAACAAAATAAGATGTACAGGCGTAGTGGTCTATTTAAAAATGACTGTATACTGACGCAAAAGGTTGACTGCAGTATGAAGTAGTGATGGTGTGCGAGGTATGAGATGGTGGTGGTGGCGTAGTGAACGCCATCATTCCAAACTGCCATTACTCACACCGCCGCTCAGGCCACCGACGTCCAAGTATTATAATCCATTTGTATTAACTGGCAGGCTGGCTGGTGTGCAGCCATCCACGCACCCATCCAACCATTAATGTCTTCCTGCCTCCCTCACCGCCCTGCCTCATGGCTGCATGTAAAGCACACTGGGTCCTTTTATTCGGTGGTTTTAACATGAACAACCATTGTCTTACTAGTTCCTGGTTGTTATTCAAGCACATCATACATTAAAGTTATAGACATTCAAGGGCAGAATATTCGAGAAAGCAAGCTTGATAAAGTTGTTAGTTTAACTAAAAGAATCGTGCCATCCTATTATTACACACTTTGCAATATTGAGAAAAGCCGCTTAGGTAACACTTATAATTATTATAAACTTTGCACTATGTGCGTAGATTACTTTAAGTTCCCGAAATATCTCAGTTCTGTTGCTGTGCTGTACCACCCAGCTACATGCTGTGTAGTGCTGTTCGTACACTTCCCTCGCTCGATTAAACAATCAACCCTGCTGGAACCACTTATTTCTTTTACTATGGCTAATGACAGACGATTTCTCTCCCCATTTGGAAAGTTCTTAAGGTATGACGGTTAAAGAACAACACCTCTACGAAATTCACTGGGAGTAAAGAAAAAAGGAGAGCGTTAAAAGGGATTAGCATACACATTTACTGCAGTTCGTCAAAACAACGTGTTTAGTTCAATGCCCGGCTTGGTACAACTTTAAAGCTCATTCCATTACCCCCGTGATGAGTGAAGGATCGACTAATGAAAACAGTTTAGCTGTAAAAATTTGAACTGAAGCAATTATCCAGTGCAGTCTGTGTCAGTACTGTACTACCATCAATTTTATAGACAGTATAGTGTGTGTGTGTGTGTGTGTGTGTGTGTGTGTGTGTGTGTGTGTGTGTGTGTATTGTTGTTACTGAAGGGGATGAGGGGAAGAGTGCTTATAAAAAAGAACGGGCCAGTGTCAGCGTATCGTTGTTGTTGTTCCCTAGGCTGTCTGGCCGAACAGCCCCGAGTCCCTAAGGAAGGCCATGACCGAAACCGGGCTTTTTCACAGAGCTCTCAAGGAGTGTATGTTGTGTTGTTGGTGAAGGTGATTGTGTGCAATGCAGTCTTCCATAATGTGCTTAATAGTATGGGGTGCTGTGTTGCATTCTGGACAGGCATCAGCGACGGAGTCATTCAGCCTCTTCTGGTAACTTAAGAGGGCTGGATGATGCCCACATCTCAGCCTGGCCAGGTGGACTGTCCTCACGAGGAAGATAGGATTCAGAAGGGTGGATGTCAGGAGGCCGTGCGTGCAGCTGTGTGTTGTCTTTAAATGAATGAATGGAGCGGCGAGTGATTTGAGTATGGATATGCTTCTGGAAGCTGTCTGAGGCGGGCGAGGGGGGAGAGATGACAGTATTTGTGTATGATATCGTGTGCTGGTTGTTGTTTTGATGTTCCTTGGTGTGTGTGGATATGCTGTCATGTGGTGTAGTGGATGTTGCGGGTTTGTGGAGGCTGCAGCAAGAAACTGGGTGCCTCTCATGTCTAGGTGGATCCTTGACTTTGAGGACTTTGGTTTCTTGATGTAGGTAGTCTGTGGGTGCAGTAGCTGTGCAGCCTGTGATTATTTTTAGGGCCTTGTTCTGTATGGTCTGTAGAGTGTTGTAGTGTGTTTTAGTGAGGTTAGGAGCCCAGGCAGAGCTTGCATAATTCATCACTGAAAGTATATATTGCTTGTATACAGTACTGTGGTGGTGGTTTCTTCATTGTATCCAAATGTTGTATGGGAAGTGACTTCAAGGCATTGAGTCTTGGTGTTATTTTATTTTTAATGTTTGTGATGTGTTGTTTAAATGACATTGATGTATTGTATGTTACGCCAAGGATTGTGTGTGTGTGTGTGTGTGTGTGTGTGTGTGTGTGTGTGGTAGGGGAGTGTTGTTTATAGTGAGGTGTGGAATGTTACTATGTTCTGCTGTCCAGTTTGTGAGAAGGGTATCGTTTGTGCTAATGGGAAGCAGCCGTCAAATGTGTGGTAGTATTTTGTATGGGCTATATGAGTTTGACTGAGGTTCTTTGTTCAGTGTGAGAAAACACTTTATGAGTAAAAGGAGACCAGGTGCCAATGCCAGGATTCGAAGTGTAGCGGCGTGAGAGGTGATAATATAATTTGTATGAGAGTGGAAGAAAAAACAGTGTGTGCTTTGGGTACGTGTATACAATAACGGTGGACAACGAGGACACAGGTGCTTTTGTCTCCAAGGTTATGTATTTTGGTATGTACCCAATGGGACAAAAATTCACTTACTATTCCGTTACATAAACTTCACAAATGGGGCATGTCCGTCACTTTCCACCCTGACGCATCATATCAACGAGCATCTTGGGCAGAGAAGCATAATCCTACTAGGCCCCTCTCAACACAGGTATATTAGCCAGTGGAGTGAGTGAATTATTAAGAAAAGTTTAGTGTTTGATTGCTCTTGGTATATTTACTTTTTAAAATACAAAAAGTTATTGCACTGTTTCGTTTTTCAATACCATTTATTATCAAACGCAAGGATGAAGTAAGAAGAACGGTATCTTTTTCATAAAGTCACGCTTCCCTATGTCGTTGCGAGAAGCATTCGTTGTTCTGTCCATCCATAAACCATCTCCTAAAAGACTGAACAAATTATAGCGAAATTTAGCATCACGGGAGAGAGGAAACTCGACTTTACGCCATATGTTTAAAAAATTACAGATAAAAGTCTTCCAAGATAATATCCAGTAGCGTCTGGCAATAGATAAATAGAATTCACTGCGGTATTACATAGAGATTGTCTGAAGAATTTGGGTTTATATGATTAAATAACAAGGTCACATGTCAAGATCATACCTTTCCAAATTTTTACAACTGGAAATTGCATCACCATCATCTTCCTCATTTACTGTTTAAGGAGAGAGACACAAACTTCAATAACCTCTAAGTACAATAATGTCTTGTTAATTTCATGCTTGCTACTCCAATATAATATACATTCAGCTCAGCAAAGATCCTCCTAGTGAAGGGTGTAAATGGATAAGACTAAGATATAACGCCATTCTGGTGCCTGTGGAGGTGAGGTTAGGTGGAGTAATGTGGCCAGGTTGTGGCGTGTGTTGGGATGGTGTCGTTATCGCGCTGGGGTACCATTCCTGAAGATGGTTGTGCTGCGTTATGTGATGGCGAGTCTGGCTGCTTTCCTGGTGTATTGTTGGTGTTAGTGATAATACTGTGATGCTGGTGTTAGGGTGCTTTTATGAAACTTATGATGGTGTTATGATGCTGGTTTTATGATGGTGTTGTGGTAGTGTTGTGATGATGATAATGGTGTTATTGTGGATTTACTTTTACCATGGTGATGTTTATAGTGTTTGCATTATGGTTCTAGTGTTATATTGTTAATAATTACATTTACGGAAGTTTTTGTGTGTTCTTGGTGCTGGTGGTGTTTTTGTTCTTACCAATGCTCGTAGTCACGGCATCACACCTTTATTTTTTAGCCAATTTGCCTGAAACTTACCAAACATGTACAGCCATAAGCAAAAGGTAGCCGGCACATCCCTGTCAGCTGTGGCAATATATATATATATATATATATATATATATATATATATATATATATATATATATATATATATATATATAGTGATAGCAGTATGATGAAAACAACAAAAGGGTACAAAAATGAATGATACTCTCTTAAGTTCAGGGATAAATGAAAATTGTGGAAGACCTAATACAATGATGTCAAGGGATTACTGACCAACTTTTGCTCATGGCCTCACTTCCATCTGGTGTCTCAAAACATCTTTCTAAGATTTTCAAGTCAGGCATTTGAAATGATCTTTCGAGTCCCAAACTTGTACAAGACAGGCAAGTAATCACCAAAGACGAGCTCAGAACCACCAAGACATTAAACAATTATCCCAGTACAATCAGGTGTTCTAATCAGCTTTGAACGCGGCTATGATACCATGGAAGTTTGATTCGAACGCGCCCTCTAGCCTGTTTTATAATTTGTTCGTTTGCGTTACGAAGTCCAGCAAGGATACAGGTAAGTATTTACATATAAGACAGAAAGGAGAAAATGTCAGTGCATTTGCTACCACATGCTGCTTATGCATTGATGTTTTGGTTATGCAGCTGACGTTATTGTGAAGTTATGGTGCAAATATCATGGTGCTTATGATGCTGCTGTTATTAGGCTGCTACTAATATGCTGGTTAAGATATTATAACCAGGGTTACTGCACTGTTATTTTGTGCTGTGATCTTAGTACTGGTGATATTGTATTACGGTTCGCGCTTCCCTTGAGTCTGACGCACCATTAACGAAAGCTAATGGTGCCAACGACGGCCTGTCAGATTAGCCAGCACCATCATCAGTCATATTCACTCCTCTAACCCCTCTCTCTCCTGCCTGCTTTACACATTTTTCTCCATTTCCTACTCATTTTCCCCTCTCATGACTCTTCCTTCCTCCAGTCTCTCTCCTTCTTGCTTAACACTTTTTCCTTATTTTCTCTTCTCTCTCACTCCTACCTCCCCCCCCCTTTTTTTTTTTCACATTCATACCTTACATTCCTTTCTATCTTATCGTTCATCCTCTTTCCATTCCTCCTCCCTCACTTTTCCTCCTGTCTCACGTTCTCTCTTCTCTCCTGCCACACATTCCTATCTAACTCTCCTGACACCAACGGATAAATCGTACTTGCTCCTCTCATCACTCCCTCACTCCTTCCTACCTCACACCTCTGTCTCTCTCCTGCCTAAGGTCCGTCTCACACTCCTGCCTCTCTCCTCTCTCACACTTATGCACCTCTCATGTCTCTCACTTCCGTCCTACCCTCCTTACCTACTCCTGCCTGTCTCCTCTTCGGTATGGAACCAATGCAAGCCCGTCACTCTGACTTGGGCGTTCTAACCACTACACCATAGGACGTCAATCCATCTTAGTCCATTACTCTGTCCCTCCTGTTCTTCCTTCCCTTCTCTCACATTCACTCCTGCCTCACCCTCCATCACCTCTGACACCATTATCATACTTTTGACAGCATAACAACCCCCACACATCTAATATCAGCACTAACCCCTGACACCAGCACCACCCCCTGACACCAGCACTGCATCACTGACAGCATTATAACTCTGACACCAACACACTCCTCATAACACCATCACATTCTTAACACCATTATCAAACTGACACCAGCATCCACACCCATCACTCCACAGTCTTGATCCTACAGCGTTGGCACTACCACCTTGACACCACCACCACCACCACTACCACCAGCACCACTCCCCCCACACTATAGTCTTGAACCTACAGTCCTGAGACCACCACCACCACCACATCTCTGACACTACCACTACCACCATACCTCTGACACCACCACGACAACCACTACCACCACCACTCCCCTCTCAGGAGTCTTGTACATACAGTCCTGACACTACCACCCTGACACCACCACCACACCTCTGACACCACCACCACATTGCAAATACCAACACGACATTCCAAACACCACCACACGTGTCACTCTGGCATTGTTCTTTCTGACGGTCCAAGCGACATCCACCTCTATTATTGCATATTTTACACACACACACACACACACACACACACACACACACACACACACACACACACACACACACACACACACACACGGTTATATTCTCGTGGATGTTGGTGAAACGAATCTTTGTTTCTAACCGTCCAAGAAGAGCATTTTTATTAGTCATCCCCAGTTATCCATCCACCCATCCACTTACGTGTATTATATGGTGAAGTTTTCGGCCGTGTGCATAAATCATGAAGTCCCTAAACTGCGAAGGGAAAGGCAAGCCCGAAATAAGTCCATTTATACTGAGTGTCAATCTTCCCCTATAACACGACCTGCAGTAGTGGGTTTACATCCACGTCCCCGACTGTACTGCTGGCTGGACAGGGAAGAGGAGACAACAAACTGAGTCCACCAGTCTGACCGGCAAAAAATCAAGCTCGGGTTCTTCTGGCAACGAGCTGAATGTGCTAACCACTGCACCACCAGCTTCACTCGTATAAGACTATTCAAGGAAGAGAATGGATTATTATTATTTTTTTTTTAAGGTGACGTGTGGGTTGTGGGAGGGTGGGGAGGGGAGAGAACTGGGGATAAGGGAGAAGGAGGGTTGGAGATCTGTGGGGGTGGGGGTGAGAGAACCAACTGTGTGGAGTAGTAGGACAAAAGAGGCAAAAAAGTGTGAAATGGGAGGCATTGGTGAGGTGAGGTGGCAGCAGAAACAATGAGAAATGATAAAGGAAATTCGAAGGGGATATCGGGTAGTAACTAGTAGGTAGGTGGGGTGGATCTTGTAGGAACAGAAGAGTGATGTTAAGTGGTTGGGATAAATGTGTTGATAAAAATGGTGATGGGGAAGGAACATATGATGGATTACGCAGAGAGGTATGGAGAAAGAGAGAAGAAAATCTGGAAGTAGTGAGAGAGTGGTAACAGAAATTGGTGGGAGAAACTTGTGTCTAAATAAGGTATAGCTCTTAGCAAGGAAAATTAAGTTAGAATGTCGATAAACACAGGAACGGGGAAGATACAAACAAATGACAACGAAGAGAGAAAAATAGGTTGAGAAAGGATAAACTTGGGAAAAGGGACAGGGAGTAGTAGTAATAGTTGTTGTAGTAGTGGTAGTCGTAGTAGTACAGCAGTAGTAGTAATAGTAGTAGTAGTAGTAGCGGTTAGTCGTAGTTGTAATAGTAGTAGTAGTAGTAGTAGTAGCAGCAGCAGCAGCAGCAGCAGCAGCAGTAGTAGTAGTAGTAGTAGAGTAATTCAAAGGTTAGTAGAAACGGAGATGTGGTGCAGAAGTTTGATAAACAGAGAGAAAGAGGGAGATAAAAAATGAAGAGAGGAAAAGAAATGGGGAAAGGAGAATTTTGGGAGAAGCAGGAAGGAGAGGTAATACAAGTTGATAGTGTTGGGGGAAAAACTGAAAGGAAATAGTGACACAGAGGAGTAGAGTAAAAGACAGCAGAGGGGCAGGAGTAAATGACAGCAGAGAGGTAAGAGTGAATGACATCAGAGGGCAGGGTTGTGGTGGGGGAGTATTGGAGAAGAGGTGGAGACGCTCGGTCAGTTTGGTACTGGCCTTACGTTCGGAGTATTGCAATGAGTTCAAATGATTTCGTAGGGTGAATGTTTACAAGATAACTCCAGTAGGTAAAAACTATATGACCTACACCACACTGTATGCTGTATCATTGTCTGTGTCCTGTATCTCTCCTAGCCTCCTCCTAACACCCTCTATGGCTTTACACTATTTACAACAGAGAGGGTGGGTTGTGGTGGGGAGGGACTGAGTGGAAATACACTTTCTACAACAGGGAGGGTGGGTTGTGGTGGGGAGTGACTGAGTGGAAATACACTTTCTACAACAGGGAGGGTGGGTTGTGGTGGGGAGGGACTGAGTGGAAATACACTTTTTACAACAGGGATGGTGGGTTGTGGTGGGGAGAGACTGAGTGGAAATACACTTTCTACAACAGGGAGGGTCGATTGTGGTGGGGAGCGACTGAGTGGAAATACACTTTTTACAACATGGATGGTGGGTTGTGGTGGGGAGAGACTGAGTGGAAAGAGACATAGAGGTGGGAGGAAAGTGGGGTGAGGGGTGAAGCTGAAGGTCCAGGGAATATAATGCCATGGTGGCCGTGTCCTGCAGTTTTTACGGCAGCACCTGATCAGTGTTCATAAAGGATGGCAACATTTTTTTTTTCTATAATCAGGTCTCCATAGCGTTAAAATATAAAAAAATCACAGTTTGGTGGTATTATTCACTTTAACGTTAATTTCAATTTGTTTATGAAGTGTTTGGTAACAGTGCGGGTTATGGTAAAGTATATGCAATCTGTCTTACACACAGTTGTTGCCCAAGAATATGTAAATACTGACACCAGTGTGAAGCGTGGTTACCTTCACACTCTCAAGTGTCTGCCCACCCCCCATTATTAAGAAAAAAAAAAAAAGTTATAATTAATTCATTTTGAACCGTGCGACAGTGGGTTGATTCTTTTATATAATATATACCGTATAATCTTATACCGTAATTAAAGGGGATGGTTGAGAGAGAAAAGGGAAGATGTATTGAATACAGTCGGGTTGTTTAGCGATGAGAGAGAAAATGAGCAAGAAATGACAGAATGGAGAATTAAATCAACTGACTACACTGAAGTTTGAGTCGTAAAGTAAACAGTAGTGAGTAAATGCGGCAATTGTTTAAAGAGGAGAGGCAAGCTAATGTCAGGTAAAGACGGTCAGAAACACAGAGAGGAGGGGAATCAGCACACCCGAAAAACTCAGCCACCCCCAACTTAGGAACCCAAGTTAAAATGCTAGTGACCGCGGAATCATTGTGTGTTTATCTTTTTTTACGCTGTGAGGGACCCTGGGTGTAAACAGAAGAGTGGCGTCCCTTGAGGCGGTGAGAAAGGGACACGAGAGGGTGGGGAGGGAGGGACTGAAGGGTGAGGGTGGCGGGAGGGGAGAACATATGAGGAGGGGAGGGAAAGGAGAGAGATATGGAGAGAGGAGGGAAACAAGAGGAGAGAAGGGATTTGTGAAAAGGAAGTGATACTGAGATGGAAAGGGAGAGGAGAGAATACAGGTGGATGGAGGAAGGCAGAAAATGAGATGGGAACGGGATATGGGGAGAGGAGGGGATTATGGTACGACGATGGGAAAATGAAGAATGGAGAGAGAGAGAGAGAGAGAGAGAGAGAGAGAGAGAGAGAGGTAATAGGGAGAAAGGAGGGGAATATGGAAAGAGGAGGAGAAAATGGAGACAGGAAGGTAATATGGAGAGAGGAAGGTGAAGAGCGGAAGGTAATATGGGGAGAGGATTGGAATATTGGGAAAGGATGGCAATGTGAAGGTTACAAAGAGGATTTACAAGAAAGGCAGGGAATATGTGGAGAGGATGCGGATAAAGACTATGAGTTAACTGGAGGTGTATGAGGAAAAGAAGCAGACATGATGAGAGAACGGAACACTGGACGAAAATATGAGGAAGGAAACTTGTACTGGGAGGGAACAGGAGGAGACAGAAAGACGGAAAGGGAACACGGGGATGGAATGTGGCGGTGAGGACATGGGGACGGGATATGGGGACAAGGGGAGGGGCGGGCGAGAGAGGTGAATGTGGTACAGGAGTCTGGGGGTTGGAGACTTGGAACCTCGGCCACCACTTAAGAAGAGCAGTCTGAGCGAAGTTGGAGACGGGAAGCAGGGATGGAGGAGACCGCCGTTTGTGAGATTAAATTTCCACGCCGAGTATTTCCACCAGCACCTAAAGTTTGTCTCGGGACGGGGGTATCACGTCCTGGGTATTAAGAGGACACAGTTCCCGCCAAGCAGTTCATCATCATGACGTATTTTTACTGTTTTACCTTTGCTACCAGATGATGTAGGAGACTTTTGGACACCACCGCCTCACTACAACTGTGTCTTCTGATAATTTTTCCCTCTGCTACGAGACGAGTTTACTTTGTTAAGAAGAGCGTTGTCAACATCTAACCACCTTCCTATGTGAACAGCTTCTTCTTCTTCTTCTTCTTCTTTTATTTTTTGTTTTTGTTGCCAGACGATTTTATTGAATTTTTGAGAGTTCTAGTGGTGATGGGGTCATAAAGAATTTATATTGATCATCTCATTAAGGTGTTTCATTTTTTTTATTCGTAGTTCCTGCATAACATAGGAAGTTTAATGATTGCAAGAATAAACTATTAAAACACAACAACACGAGAGTTAAGGGGTCAACGTTTGCGTCCGTCAAGTTTGGGATTTATTCACTTCAAGATAAATTTCTTGAATCTATGTGATCAGATATGAAATACAATTGTCAATGGGAAATAAAATCGTCAGAGGGTACCAAGGTTAAAACATGACAACACCACGAGAGATAAAGACATGCTGTTTGTGTTGGAGGAGTCTGGGACAGCCTGCATTTGTTGTGGGGATTCGAGAGTTAAGAAAAGTGACTAAAATTGTGTGAGGACGGAAGGGGGACGATGCTGCAGATGTGAGAGTTCAGTTAATGTCAGGATTTGGGGACTTAAGGCACAGAGGGTGAGGTGAGGTGGTGGGGATGGGGTGAGTGGGGAGAGAGACTGAGTGGGGAGAGACTGGTGGGGATGGGGTGAGTGGGGAGAGACTGGTGGGGATGGGGTGAGTGAGGAGAGACTGGTGGGGATGGGGTGAGTGGGGAGAGACTGGTGGGGATGGGGAGGAGCTGGAAGGGAGGAAAATGAGAGAGAAAAAAAAACTAATAGGAGGTAGGAAAAGGGGGAGGGAAGGAGAAGGCAGGGAGTAAGAAGATGGGTTGGATAAGGAATTTGCATGAAAAGGATGTGGAAAGGGTTAAGGAAAGAAACAAAGGGGGATGGTAAACGGGAGAAGGAAGATAAAATAGGAGGATAAGGTGAGAGTGAGGTGGGTGGGGATGGGAGGGGAGTAGCGGGACTGGGGAAGGGGTAGCGATGGAGGAGAGGCTGGGAGAAAAGGAATGGATAGGGATCAGAAAGAAGAGAGAGGGGAAGGAGAAACGGGAGGGAGGGAAGGAGGGGGGAAGGGGAGAGATTGTTGCGATATAAGGAATGGGAGGGAGGAGTTGGTGAGGTAGGTGGTATGGAGATATAAAATGGGTGGAGAGTAAGTAAAAAGGGGAGGAAAGAGGAATGAAGAGAAAGGACATGGGAAGGATGGAGATGGAGAGAGAAAGGAAATTGGGAGGAAGGAGATGAGAGAAAAACGAAAATGAGATAGAGGAGGTGTAAACAGATGTGATGAAAAACGAAGATATGGAAAGGGAAGGGGGGTGGTCAAGGGGACAGAGTGCGGAAAGAGAGGACGAGGGTGGCAGACCAAGAGTGGGGAGGACTAAAGGCAGCACGAGAGAGGGGAAAGTGAGGGAGTGGTGGTTGAAGGTGAGGGGACTGTAGGTGACAATGAGAAAGTGAGACAGATGCATGAACCAAGGAAAGATATGACTGGCTGAAGGTGAAGTTATACAAAAACTGTAGGTGAAAGTGAGAAAATGAGACACATCTGGCTGGTAACAAGACACAGGTACACACAGGAAATAAGTTATCTTCCCAGTTTGTTTAATGGTTATTAAAAACTGGCGAAAGACAAGGAGAGATAAGAACAGTTGAAGGTGCGTTTAAGAAAAGAGTGGGTGAAAGTGACAAAATGAGACAGATGTATGAATAAAGGAAGACAAGCGTGATGAAGAAGTTTGACATGTGAGAGTCAGAGGACGGGTTTCAACGCTTTGGATTCCCCTGTTGAGTATGCGATTTCACTATGAATACAGTAAAGTGATAAAAGCTAAGAAAAATCCCAGCTTGAAGGTCATGTATAAGTCTGATAGTTAATGTTCCTGTGGATCGAAACAAGGAGAAAAAGCTAAATTGGGCTATGAATGGTAAAATAAATATATAAACTTACGAACTGATTATGCACCTAAGTAAATACGGTTTAAGTCTTTAGGAGTGCTATGAGAGCTGCTATAAGCATCAAGCGTTGAAGTAAGGATCAAGGTATTGGTGGTGACGTGAGTTTAGGTTGGGTCGGGTAAGGTTAGGATAAATTAGGTTATGCTAGTTTGTTATGATGTCTGAACTTAGGGCAGGTCAGGGCTGGACTAACTAGGATAGGGTTAGTTATATCAGGTTATGATAGGGTAGGGTGCGTGATTTGGGGTTGGCACAGTACAGTAAAATACTGATGTGGCGAGACCAGATTATTGCAAGATTAGTTGAAATTATGCAAGGTAAGGCTAGGCATGGTTGGGCTAGGTAAGGTAAGGCTAGGCATGGTTGGGCTAGGTAAGGTAAGGCTAAGCACGGTTGGGCTCTGTAAGGTAAGGCTAGGCAAAGTTGAGCTAGATAAGGTAAGGCAAGGCTAAGCACGATTGGGCTCGGTAAGGTAAGGCTAGCCAAGGTTGGGCTAGATAAGGTACGGTAAAGACTGGGCAAGGTATGGCTAGGTAAGGTACGTCTGGGAAAGACTGGGGAAGGTAAGGTAAGGCTGGGAAAGATTGGGCTAGGTAAGGTAAGGCTGGGATGCGAATCAAAATAAGGACTGAAGGTAAGGGCAAAGGGCTAAAAGGTCGGCTGGAAACTGGTCCTGGATGGGAAGTGCTTACCATCCCTGGTGATGACCTTTTAGAATGGGTCAGTAAGAATGTAATGACCAACAGTGGCACAATAACACACAATGGACGCTCTCATTACCATTACCGGGCTGCTGTGGCAATGGGCTGAGGGTGTGGGGTGTGGGGTGAGGTTAGTGTGGGGAAGGGGTCGTTGATGAATAGGGACAGAATACCTGGAGGGGACACAATACGTGGATACATGGACGGCACTGTTTGGTGGTACTATGGTAGGGTGATGATGGTGTGGGGGTTATAGTCAGTTTTTTTTCTCCAAATGGAACTGGGCCACTCCCACACCTTGAAGAGTACGCCGTAGCTGCATGAAATAACTAGAATCCCTACTTATGATGAAGCAATGGGTCTTCTTGGTTACTAGTCAAATTTGTCTACTATATACAGTATACTTCCGTTTCACTGTCCTTCAACTAAGCAGAAGCGGGTTACTGTCTTACTGATTTCAGTTAGTTGGGTTGGGTTGTTGCTGAGTAGGGACAGATATGCCTACTAACATCTGGGAACCTTTTTGTGGCGGTGTTTGGCTGATGGTGTTGGGGTCAGTGAGGTGAGAGATGAGGCGCGTATGAGGGAGGGTGGTGGGGAGGGGTTGGGTGGGGCTGATGCTGAGAGGGACAAACGTGCTTAATAATACGTAGACCTTTCATGGCGTCATTCCACAGAGGCTGGGGGTTAGTGAGGTGAGATCTGGAGTGCTGGGCATATTGGGAACTGATGGGGCTGAGTTGCTGGCCTTTTCTCTGAAATGTATACCAACAAGGTCGATCACCACCGAGATTATCTTGAAGTGAATATTGACATTGGATCATTTGAACATAAATAGTATAATGTTTCAGTAACTGTGTTATCAATAAATACATAACAAGGTGGTGCTGAAAAGTTTACTAGAATAATGTAAGTGATCCTGAGAAGTGAAATTATCTTCATGATCATTTTCCTGACCTTTTGTATTTTGTGCGTGAGGCAGGATACAGATACAAGGAAAGAAAACGTACAAATGTTGAGAGTCTACGAGAAAGGTGGCAAAATGCATCCAGCCGTGTGTGTGGAGGGTGTTGTGGGGTGGATGATGAAAAAAAAAAAAAAGTGTTGGTGTGAGATAATGATGGTGCAGTGGTGATGGTGTCGTTGTGAAGGGTGATGTCCAGCGTGTGGCGGAAACAGCCGGGGATGGTTACCCACAATTGCGTTAATGAAGGCTTTTATGGAACCAGGTAAAGGTACGGTTCAGAAAAATGTGTGTGTGTGTGTGTGTGTGTGTGTGTGTGTGTGTGTGTGTGTGTGTGTGTGTGTGTGTGTGTTAACAATGATCTAGCCAAGGACACAGGCAGCAACCAGGTATTGTAGAGCCAAGAAGTAATCTGCCTTAAAGCACAAGTCTTGGAAGCAAGGTAGGAGTCTCTCATCGCCTTGAGAGATTGCCACCTCTACCTTAGCGTGCTATGTTTTACTGCATCACTCAGCTTTCTTGTATATTTTGTCAAGTCTTTAGTACCAGCACAGATATTATAAATTTCATTCAGGATTAACGCGTTACAAGCAGAAATACACTTGTTAGAAGGAGATGTTGCAAAGTCTTTTAAGTCTTCGAGGCCCTAATTGTCTACGTGTGTGGCCACGTATGAGGGTCGGGGTTGCGAAGGTAAGAAATAAGGTGGAATGGATATGTGAGTCCCATGACAAGAATACACAACGTGGTACTAACAACCCCTGTGACCCCGATAATACTGAACGATACAATACACAACCAGGCATATAAAACAATTACCACACAAACATTACCAGACCCTCTACAACAGCATCTCGCCTCCAGACATTCCAACACTAACAATGAAGAAACACCTGCTTACTCATTTCACGCACCAGGGCAATACAGCACGTCCATCAGAACACTATTACAAGCCGCTCCCCCCGCCCGAACATCCACCAGTAAGAGACATCCTTAAATAGAGCTGATCGTGTGTACCCAGCAAGGCTTAAATCAGGGCATTATCCAACCCGCCTAGATTGGTGTTGGGTGGAAACCGTGGAATCACAGATGACATGTGCCTCTTGCAGGAAAGGCCTACACACCATAACCTACATAATGAAGCACAACACAATACACGTAAATACATCAGTGGTGTAAGCAACCTATGGGGCGACCCAGTAAGGGCAGCTCTTACCTACAGTCGACGGGCCTTCTCGGTCAGGATGGAAGGGGTTATACCAAGATCTAAAGAATACAACAACTACGAGAACGTCATGTTTGCAATATTTTACTCTTGCTATCTGCTGATCAGTTATTCAGTTTGGGAGCCAATTTCCGAACTGCAGGGGTTAGGTACAGCCCCTATTGATACTCATCACTACTAGGGGGCCTTGAGTTTAATAAAATCGTATGGCAGTGGGAAGAATAAAATTATGTCGTCACAGTTAGGTGTTACCAAAGACTCCGTGTGGTGTGTGAGAATCCGTGGGAAATGAGAGGAGCTTCAGTAGTATTATGTGCCCTGGAAGAAGCTCCTACGATGCTGGCTGGTCTGAGAACAGCTTAACGTCTTCAAGCTCGTAAAGTATTTGATAGGTTGCTTATGACGTTTACAGGAAGGATAAATAACTGATTTTTTCTTTTTACTAATGACATTTTAACCCCTCAGCTGAAACTAGCAAGGATAAATTACGAAACGCATCCTCTGGCTGAAGAGCTTAAATGCTTTTGTGTTGTCTACTCGGAAGTCGAATTGAACTGAAGAGCATGCAACCAGGAACAACAAGAAGCTTACAGTGCGTGCAAACTGAGTAGCGTTTTATGAAAGTTAAAACAATACCTGCAGTGTATATGTGAACACAAGGGAAAGAGTGAAGATAGGATGAGAAGAACATTAAGTTACTGAAGAGTAGCAAACTTAGTGAGAAAATAAAACTTGAGTCATAAAAGAACTGATTCAGGTAGAGGAAGTAAACAGAGAATGGAGGGAAAGTATGAGTAGGTGGGGTGGACGTGATGAAGACCGACAGTGTGGAATCTGTAGAGTCTGGGCGACAGAAAATTTAAAGAGAAACCGAGAACTGTTGAGAGTCGGGAGTAAACACAGAAACTAAATTAGGAACACATAAACAGCCAACGCAGGAAAAGTGAAGAAGGGCGGAGAGAGAATAATGAAGGAAAGAAGAGTGAAGGGGAGAAAAACGAGAAGGTGGGAAGACACGGAAATGGCAACAGGAGATATATAAGTAAATGTGCGGGAGAGGGGGATATGGGAAAGTGAAGGGGGGGTGGGAGGCAGCGAGAGATGAAGGGAAAGGAATGGAGCAAGGGGCGGGGATAGGAAAACTGAAGAAGGGAAGGGGAGGAGGGAGAAAGAGAAGTTGGAGAGGAGGAGGGGGTGGCAGTAGCGAGGGACAGGGATGGAAAGCAATAGTGAAGAGCTTGAGGGGAACTGGTCCGAAACAACACAAAACTTTGGCAGAGGAGTAGGAAGTTCGTGAGAGCTGTGTGTTGCTGTGGTGGTGGTGGTGGTGGTGGTGGTGGTGGGTGTATTTCGTCTGGAGTTGTATTTGTAAGCTCTCCTAAGCTTAAGCTGTGTACCAGACTGCCTTTATGCTCCTTTGCCTCCACTCATACAAGATACCAAGCACTTCACAGTCATATAGCGGACATCAGTCATAATATAAGAAAAACTAAACAATCTTTGATAATTTTAAAATTTTATGGAACTTGTTTACCGTGGGACACTGTTAAGATACATTATAAATACGGTCCCTATAGAAAGGTCTTTTAAAGAATCTTATTCTTACTACACACAGACGATTTTATTAATCTTTAGAAACACCCAAGTAGCAAAGGTGTTATCAGTCTCCCTCTCAGGTGAATAAACCCGTCTGGCCTGGCAAAAACAATATTACATTTGTCCCAGCCATAAGAAATTAAAGAACTTCACACGATGGCATCTATTTAAATAATATATTTGCCAAAGTCGATTTATTTTTTTATAGGAGGCCATCATAGTAATAAAGGAGGTAACAAAGGCACCATCTAACCCCTGCAGTTCTTATTATAGGCCACCATAGTAATAAAGCAGGTAATAAAGGCACCATCTAACCCCTGCAGTTCTTATTATAGGCCACCATAGTAGTAAAGCAGGTAATAAAGGCACCATCTAACCCCTGCAGTTCTTATTATAGGCCACCATAGTAGTAAAGCAGGTAATAAAGGCACCATCTAACCCCTGCAGTTCTTATTATAGGCCACCATAGTAGTAAAGCAGGTAATAAAGGCACCATCTAACCCCTGCAGTTCTTATTATAGGCCACCATAGTAGTAAAGCAGGTAATAAAGGCACCATCTAACCCATGGAGTTCGGAAAGTTATCTCTTATGCCAAATAGTCTGCAGATGATAAGCAATGCAGCATCGAACTGAACGGGTTATGCACTTAGGCTAACTGAAATTTTAATTTTTACTACCTTCAGTGGATTCATTCAGTTTAGGAGGATGAGAGAGAGAGAGAGAGAGAGAGAGAGAGAGAGAGAGAGAGAGAGAGAGAGAGAGAGAGAGCGTAACACTAGATCATCATAACTCACAAGGCTGTCAACACTTCAAATATAAACTTGGCCTCTGAAGTATGAAATAAATATGCTCTGAGGCCAATCGCTGCACCTCTGATCACTGAAGCAGAAGAGCAGATCACCCGCCTGCCTCAAGCAGACCCAAGCAGGGCCAGAGGAACAGGAAGGTAGGAACGACGAATGAGGGTAGAAGTAAGGGAGGATGAACAAAAATAGAGAAAGGTAGGGGGTCAATCGGGGAGAGACGGTGATGGAAGGGAAAAAGAGGATGAAGGAAAAAGGCAGCAGTAGGGCTGGGGAGGGGAAATCAGAGGAGAAAGTGTGTGGGAGAAGGGGAGGACGAAGGGCTGGGGAGGGTGTGAGCAGAGGCGTAGCGAAGTGAGGGGGGGGGGCGGAGGAGTCGACCGCCTCCCCCTTGTGGGTCTTGAAATAGTTTGGGGCTAAAAAAAATAATAAATCTTAAAAAAAAAAAAAAAACACTTTCTAAATACATATATGTATGCAGAGAGAGAGAGAGAGAGAGAGAGAATCGTGCTGAGTCAGCGTCATGCAGACATAATTTTGGATCGTTTCTCAATGAGAAAAGCAAGAAGACTAAATCTCCTCTTATGCATATACAGTACTGTCATGGCAGGCAAAATTGCTGAGAGCAGTGGAAATGAGTTACTTGAGAGGAGCATGTGGAGTGACGTGGAGGGACAGGTTGACGAATGAAGAAGTGAAGGAACGCTGTGGGGTAGATGTGGATGTGGTTGAGAAGATTAGGAGAAATACACTGAGGTGGTTTGAACATGTGGAGAGAATGGAGAATGAAAGACTGACTAAGAGGGTGTATGTAGGTGAGGTGGAGGGAGGGAGAGGGAGGGGTAGACCGAGGATGAGGTGGAGGGATGGAGTTGAGAGGTATATGAGGGAGGGGGGGGTGAGTTGGGGGGAGGGTAGTCAAATAGTGGGTGACAGAGTGACTTGGAGGCGTTTTGTCTGTGGCCACCCTTTGCGGGATTAGGGCGTCGGGCTATAGATAGATAGATAGATAGATATTTATGTATCTAGAAATGGTGTTTTTTTTTTCTTTCACTTTAGTTGATATAGAGGTTATAGAGTATCAATATGAATGAAACTACGTTTATTTGTCTTAGTTCCATAATTTTTGTAAATCAGTGTTTCCTTCTAATTAAACTAATCAGAACTATGATTTCTTAGCAATATCTGTTCATAGTATGAAAACGATCAGCTCGAATGAGTGCTAGAGCTTTTATTGCCTGTGATTAAAGTAGATATCAGGTGTGTCTATATATATTATCATCATCATCATCATCATCATCATCATCATCATCATCAGCCATTACAAGTCCACTGCTGAAGAAAGGCCTCCCCCAACCTTCTCCAAGAATTCCTTGGCTGAGCCAGTCTTTGCCACGTTTTCCCTGCAAATTTCTCTATTTCATCTCTCCATCTCCTGTCTGGCCTTTTTTCTGCTACGCTTACAATCTCTTGGTGTCCTGTCAGTTAACCTCTTGCTCCATCGGCTATCCCTTATTCTTGCTACATGGCCTGCCCACCTCCATTTCTGTTCTTTAAATAACTTCTATAATATCTTTGACTTCAGTCTGCTCTCTCACCCAAGTTGATCTTTTCATGTCTCTTAAAGATATTCCCAACATTGACCTTTCCATTGCTCTCTGAGAACGAATTAATTTATTTTCCATCGATTTTGTCAGTTTCCAAGTCTCACAACCATACGTCATAGCTGGAATTATACCTTCGTTATATACTTTTCGTTTCATACAAACTGGCAAGCTACTTTTCATAATGTCTCTATGTTTACTGAAAGCTTTCCATCCAATTGTAATGCCTCTTTTTTATTTCGCTATCATTATCTTCCGTTAATTTTAGTATTTGTCCCAAGTAATTGTACTCCTCGACTTCTTCAAGAATTTCTCTGCTTATTCTGATGACGCTCTTTGGTGTTTGTGGATTAAACATTACTCTAGTTTTACTCCGGTTCATCTTTAGCCCTACTTTCAGACTTTCTCTGTTCAGGTCAATTGACATTTCTTGCAATGCCTCCGTTGTTTCTGAGATTAGGACAATGTCATCTGCAAATCTCAAATGGTTTAGCTTTTCTCCATCTATGGTCACTCCTTTGTTTTCCCAGTCTAGCTTTTTGAAAATACTTTCTAGGCATGCTGTAAATAACTTTGGTGAAATTGTATCTCCCTGACGCACGCCTTCTCAGTTTTAATTTTCTCTGAGTCTTTATGTAATTTAACTGTAGCAGTTCCCTCTTTATATATATGTTTTCGAGCAGTTTTACAATGTTCTCATTCACTCCTTGTTCTTGCAATGAATTTATATTTGCTATGTGCTCCACTGAGTTGAAAGCCTTTTCGTAATCAACAAAACCTAAGCACAGTGTTTATTATATTCTGTAGTTTTCTCATTTAGCTGATTCATTGTGTGTAGATGATCAGTAGTCGAATACCCGCTTTGGAATCCTGCCTTTTCACGAGGTTGGTTTTCCTCCAAATTTGTAGTTATTCTGTTCGTAAGGACTTTAGTGAAGTGTTTGTAAATGACTGATAATGAGCTAATGGGTTAATAGTTACTAAGATCTTTTAAGTCACCTTTTTTGTAAAGTACAATAACTATTGCACTACACCATGTTTTGGGAATTTTCTTTTTTATACACTGAGTATGTAAGTGAGCAACCCTATTTTGTACTTCTACTCCTGCATCCAACAGTAAATCTGCTACTATTCCATCTTCTCCCGGAGCTTTCCCTCTTTTCATACTTTTAGGAGAAATACTTACTTCGTCTGGTGTTACCTCAGGTATTTCGCTTGTGTTAACTGAAAAGTTAGCTATTGGTACTATGGTCTTTGATGCATACAGTTCTTTGTAAAATTCTTCAACTCTCTTCAACATCTTATCTCTGCATTTAATGACTTTATTGTGTTTGTCTTTCAGTGATGTCATTTGTTGCTTTCCTAGTGCCATTTTACTTCGGACCTGTTTCAGACTTTGTCCTTTTTTGATGGTATCTTTGATCTGATCCATGTTCCTCTTTCTTTTTTCTTCTCTTTGTCTTTTGTTGATAAGCTTATTTAATTGCGCTCGTTCTGTCTCATCTGTTTTTGTTTTTACTTTCATTTCCTTTCTTTTTTTCATAAGCACGAGTGCCTTTTCTGAATACTTCTTGGCCTTGGTTGTATTAGGTTTTCCTACTATCTCCGCTGATTCTCATAGAACTTTTGTTAGTCTGTCATTCAGCAGATTAATGTCACATTCAGCATTACTTAGAGCCTGAAATCTGTTCCTTATTTCCAACTGAAAGGCTACTTTGTTTTCGTTTACTTTTGTTGGGCATATCTTTTTATATTTAATCATCTTCTTTCTTTCACTTCTGAAATTGAATCTGGCTGTACAACCCACCATTCTATGATCACTTCCTATATTTACTGTGTTGATAACTGTGACATTTGTGATCGTGTCATTTTTGTCTGCTATAATGAAGTCGATTTCATTCTTTGTTTCTCCGTTTGGGCTTTTCCAGGTCCACTTTCTCCCTGTTCTTTTGTGAAAGAATACACACACACACACACACACACACACACACACACACACACACACACACACACACAAGTAGGTAGAATTCCAATGCATGGCACATTTATAATTATTGATGATGTATGGACTATGTAAGTGGTTCTTAATATGTTATGTAATACTTGAGTCTTGAGGTACCAAGAGATTTGTGAAATATTGGAAATTATATTGCTTTCCTTTAGAAGACAATAAAATGTTTTTATCACCTTTTGTCAGATTTATTGTGACATTTCCAAGTTCCACCTAACTTAGCTAATATTATGATGTTCTCAAAGAGTCAAAGGTGAGGTAAATGCACATGAAACTCCCAGATGCATTACTGGTCTTTTATTCCATTAGGATTATTAAAAAAGCTTCTTTTGTCAGCCAAAATCATTTTATCGCTCTATTTTTCGCCTTTTTCACTATATTGATTTATCATCTAAATATTCCAATACATACCTTCATAGGCCTCAGCAAGCCCTGAAAGTACTTACTTTTCAAAAATTTTCCTGGGGGGGCTCACAGTGCCCCCCAACACCCCTCAGCTGCAGAGGCTCGCTTCGATCGCCTCTCACCACCATTTCAAGGATCTATAGCAGCATTTCTCAACCTTTATACGCTTATGGAACCCTTGAAATAATTTTCATGTCTCAGGGAACCCTTACATTAAAATTATTATATATCATTATTAATATCTCTCTTTTGTATAAACTTAAAGTTCACAAGGAGAACATAATACATTTTTTCTTATAACTGGTTTAAGCAAAAAAGAGCTTACGTTTTTCTCAAGTTTATTGACAATGCAAAAAATATAGAAATAAATTAATATAAATAACTGAAATCAAACTGCTTGTTCAAGAGATTTCGTACAGACGTTTTCATGCACAAAAAAATAAACATAAATAACGATTATCATATATAACACATATAAACAGAATGAAAACTGGTTATAACTACTGTTACTACTACAAAAACTTGATAAAAAAAACTTAAATAAAACTGAAGCAGATTAAAGCAAACAGAAGTACTAACGTTGGAAGAGAGAGAAAACACACACACAAACTTCTCATACTTACAAAAAAATCATAAACTTACTAAAACTTTAAACATTCATATAAAATCCCTAAATGATGGGTAAAATTTACTAATTAACGTGGGTGAATGAGGGACTGTACGTACCTGCACGCCAAGAAGTACATAATACATGACTGATGGAGACCGTGCATGTGTACTGGACTCGAGTGAGTCACTTGATAGCTCCTCTCTACTGACCACTAAACGCGGTTTCACACTGGCGTCGTATAGACGTCGCAAAGTATATTCCCTATAATTTTTATACTTTTAAATGATATAGCAGGTTAATATTTTAAGATAATACCCAAGAATTTTCCAAAAATAAGCCGTACGTGTATAGTAAAATTACAAATATGAATTTAAACACAAAAATGACTAAAAAATGTATTTACATATGATTAGCCTATTTATCACTATTTCTCTCGGAACCCTTAGCGACCTCTCGCGGAACCCTAGGGTTTCGGAGAACCCCGGTTGAGAAACGCTGGTCTATAGACATCTTTCTCCCTCCCCCCCTTGTGAACTTTCTGGCTACGCCCCTGGATGTGATGAGTAACAGGGAACTGGTAGAACAAAAAAACAGATAACCCGGGAATCTCAAGCAAACAGAGGCACAGAAAATGGGTGAGGGTGAGGGAGATGGGTTAAAAAGAATGTAGGAGAAGGGAGGAAAGGGTTATGAGAAGAAGGTGATGAAGAGGGAGGGAAAGAGGATATGGGTAAGTGGAAGAAGAGGAAGGGAGGAGGCAGTGAAGGAAGAGATGAGGGGGTGGGACGATGAATGAGGGAAGGAGTATAGGGGTAAGGGAGGAAGGCGCCAGAAGGGGGGAAACAGAGAAGACAGAATACAAGGGATAAGTCGAGAAGGGTAGGAGGTTAAGAAGAGCCGGGTAAAAAGGAGCAGAAGGGTAGGTGAGGGAAGGCTGAAGCGGAGAGGAAGGATGGGGAAGGAAAGAACGAAGAAGAGAGGATAAGGAAGGGAAAGGACAGAGAATAGGTGAGACAAAAGAAACCATAAGGGATGGAGCACTGGAGGAAACATAATGGAGGGTAAAGTGGGAGGGGCAAAAGAAGATGAATGGAGAGGAAAGGGAAAAGAGGAGAGAGAATGGAAAAGAAACGGAGGGGGGAAGGGAGAGGATAAGAGAAAAATAATTAAGGAGAAAGGGCGATGGAGGGAAGAAAATGAACAGGGAGAAGGGGATGGGCGAAAGATGGGTCAGGTGGAATGAAGGAAGGGGGAGTGAGAGTGGTAGGAGAGGCTCAGCACTGTACGACATCCAGCAGACAATTGGACATAAAATTAGACAACTCTCACTCAGCGGGATGGCCACATTACCTTCGCTACTTCTTCTTCTTCTTTTTTTTTTTTTTTTCAGTACACCATCACATAGCCACACCGTCACATAGCCACACCAGCACACAGTCACACCATATCATGGCAGCAGCATCACATACCCGTACAATTACGTAACCCTTCCACAACAACCTTCACAACACCAAGGCCAACTTGCACAACACCATAACACTACCAAATCACACTACCACAACACCACATCTTTCACCTCATCACTTACCTAACTTACAACTACCACAACAACCAGCAATATCCAAACACTAAAACACCCAAAGAACACAACGTCACCACTACACCTAAGCAACACAACGCCACCACCTAAACAACACAACACCACCACCTAAACAACACAACTCCACCACCTAAACAACACAACACCACCACCTAAACAGCACAACGCCACCACCTAAACAACACAACGCCACCACCTAAACAACACAACGCCACCACCTAAACAACACAACGCCACCACCTAAACAACACAACGCCACCACCTAAACAACACAACGCCACCACCTAAACAACACAACGCCACCACAACACCTAAACAACACTACGCCACCACAACACCTAAACAACACAACGCCACCACCTAAACAACACAACGCCACCATTACACCTAAACAACACAACGCCACCACCTAAACAACACAACGCCACCACAACACCTAAACAACACAACGCCACCACCTAAACAACACAACGCCACCACAACACCTAAACAACACAACGCCACCACAACACCTAAACAACACTACGCCACCACAACACCTAAACAACACTACGCCACCACAACACCTAAACAACACAACGCCACCACCTAAACAACACAACGCCACCACAACACCTAAACAACACAACGCCACCACCTAAACAACACAACGCCACCACAACACCTAAACAACACAACGCCACCACCTAAACAACACAACGCCACCACAACACCTAAACAACACAACGCCACCACAACACCTAAACAACACTACGCCACCACTACACCTAAACAACACAACGCCACCACAACACCTAAACAACACAACGCCACCACAACACCTAAACAACACAACGCCACCACAACACCTAAACAACACAACGCCACCACTACACCTAAACAACACAACGCCACCACTACACCTAAACAACACAACGCCACCACTACACCTAAACAACACAACGCCACCACTACACCTAAACAACACAACGCCACCACAACACCTAAACAACACAACTCCACCACCTAAACAACACAACGCCACCACTACACCTAAACAACACAGCGCCACCACAACACCTAACCAACACAACGCCACCACAACACCTAACCAACACAACGCCACCACAACACCTAAACAACACAACGCTACCACAACAACCTACACCAATACCATCACAACATGACCCTCACTTTCATCACCACAAGTACATAACCCTCACCACACCACACTGACACCTACACCCCTTCCTACAACAAATGAATTCTGTAACCCTAAATCTCACTCACACACGAGAGAAAAAAACCCATTTCACTATTTTCATATGGCGCCGCAAGTTTATATTTCTGCAGGATACTTACCACCCCAGGGAAATTGAGATGACTGTGGTGGGTGAGGGGAGCGAGGGCAGGTAGAGTAATAAGAATGCGGTGGCTATTAGCGGTCGTGGAGCTGCTGCTGCTGCTGGAGGGAAGGTATCGATTTTAGAGGGGTCGAATCCACGGCGAAATTTTTTCTCTTTTTTTTTCTTGTAATCATGGTTCGCCAAATAAGCTTCAGAGTTATTATTATTATTATTATTATTATTATTATTTTATGAGGCTGGGCACAGCAGTGGAGTTTGGAGGGTTTGCATCCTAAGGTAAGATAGGGTAACAGCTTGCAGTTATTTTCCTCTCGTAGCGAAGAGCCACGAATACATTAGGACAGTTTTCCTGTAGCAACATACAGGATTTGTAGGAACTGAAATACAGGGCTAGAGATGTAATAAATAACACAGTTTTTCTTTCGTAGCTAAGATCCGAAAAATAAGTTGAAGTAACTTTCTCGTAGCAAAATAAAGGAGTTGGAAGGGTCGAAGTTCAGGGTTTGATTTCTGCAATAAAACCTATGATATTCCTCACTCGGGTTCTTTTGCGATTATATATGCTATATCCTTGTCCCTCCTAAAAATCTCTCTATCTATCTATCTATCCATCTATTATATATATATATATATATATATATATATATATATATATATATATATATATATATATATATAAATATATATGTATATATATATATATTATCGACAGAAAACGAATCAGAGCTTTGTGAAACCTGCCCCAAGCAACTAGATTAACAGTACAAGTTAGGGAGATAACAGCAACCTGAAGATGATCAATAACCCCTATTAAGCTCTGCTGAAGGCTAGGTGTTGTAAGACTGGAGAATCGATTTGACAAGAAGCAAAGGACACTCATTCCTACCACATAATTAAATCTCAAAGAATTTCATGTAACCACGACTTAGTATTCAACTTGTGGGAATGAATCAGTATTTGTGTCGAGATGGTGTCACTTTTGGCTTATCGTCCAAGATATGTTTTATCAGCAGTTCTAAAACACCCTTCTTTTCCATTACCATACTATATTTTGTTAGGGTTTTATAAGACTTCTGGCCAACACTAGTGATTATATGTGGAATATATTTAGTAATGTATAGGTAATCAGGTGTTTGTATCAGTTTAAGCATCACCTTGTACAACACTATCTATCTATCTATCTATTGCCTGACGCCTCAATCCCGTTTGGGGTGACCACAGACAAATCGCCTCCAAGTCGCCCTGTCCCCCGCCATTTCACTGCCCTGCTCCCAACTCACACCCCCCTCTCTCATATACCTCTCCACCCCATCCCTCCATCTCATCCTCGGCCTCCCCCTCCCTCTTCCCCCCTCCACCTCACCCACATACACTCTCTTCGTCAGTCTTTCACCCTCCATTCTCTCCACATGGCCAAACCACCTCAGTGTGTTCCTCATAACGCTTCCTATCACATCCACATCCACACCACAACGCTTCTTTATATCCTCATTCGTCAGCCTGTCTCTCCATGTGACTCCACAGGCTCCTCTTAAATAACTCATTTCCACTGTTCTCACTCTTGACTTGTGTCCTTCCAACAACGTCCAACCTTCACTTCCATACGTTAGAGTTGGTATCACAATACTGTCATGTAGTAACTTTTTCACTTCCATGCTCACTTCCCTGTTTCTTATCACTGCTTTCAAAGAATCAGCAACCTTTCTTCCCTGCTGTACCCTTTCAAGCACTTCACCCTCCAAACCTCCATCCTTACTCATGACACTACCCAAGTACTTAAACGTACTCACATTTTCCAATTCCTCACCATCCAACATCGCTGTACATTCACTGACTTCACCCCTCTCAAAGACCATCACTTTACTCTTCCCTACATTCACCTTTAGATTCAGTTTCTTACACACTCTCCCAAACTCATCCATCAAGCCTTGCAGCTCCCCTTCGTCTTCACTCAACAACACAGTATCATCTGCAAACAACAGTACAGGGAGTTTCCAAACACTATCCGCTCTCACCAGGGCCACTCCAACATCCACTACCCTACCTTGTACCTCTTTTATTACCCCATCCATGTACAGATTGAACAACCATGGAGACATGACACATCTCTGTTTCAACCCAACTTTCAAAGAGAAAAATTCACTTAGTTCACCATCCACACGCACTGCAGCCTTCGCACCATCGTACATACTCTTCACAGCATTCAACAACTTTCCAATTACTCCATATATTCTTAACACTTTCCACAATCCTTGTCTATCCACCCTGTCATATGCTTTCTCCAAATCCATGAAAGCCGCATACAACTTCTTTCCCTTCTCTAGAAACTTTTTCACTAAAGATCTAAGAATGAATGTCTGATCTACACAACCTCTTCCCTTCCTAAAGCCTCCCTGTTCTTCTCCAACTAATTTCTCTGTTCTTTCTCTAACTCTGTCAATAAGTATCCTACCATACACGTTTCCTATTATACTAAGAAGACAAATGTCCCTCTGATTACCACACACTTCTTATTCCCCTTTTCCTTTGTACAAGGGAATAATTATACCTGACTTCCAATCCTCCGGGACTCTACCTTCCTCCCAGGCCAATCTGCACATCTTCCACATCCATTCTACTACTATCTCTCCTCCATGCTTCAGCATTTCACCACACACTCCATCAATTCCTGGGGCTTTCCCCGATTTAACTTTCTTCATTGCTTCCACAACTTCTATCCTACTGATTTCTTCCTGTCTTCTCACCTCCCTCCTTCTCCCAGCCATTCCCCAGCCACTTATACTCGCATTACTTCCATCTTCTATGTTCAACAATTCCTTAAAGTGTTCTCTTCATCTGCTCACTTTTTCTCCCTTCTCCTCTAGTAATCTACCATTTTTATCTTTCACTCCCCTGCTAACTTCACTTCCACCCTGTCTTACTCTTTTCAACTCTTTCCAGAACATTTTCTTACAGTCCCTCCAATTTACACTGAAATTCCTTCCAAATTCCTCATCCACTCTCTTCTTACTCTCTCTTACTAATCTTTTCACCTCTCTCTTTCTTTCTACATAAAACTCTCTCTTCTGCCTCTCAACTTTCTTCCACTCCCCTATTTCTCATCCATTCATTGTATGCTTTCTTCTTTTGTGCCACAGCCTGTCTCACCTCTTCATTCCACCACGCTGTTCCTTGCACCCCCCTCCGTCTTTTACTTCCACACACCACATCACATGCTACACGTATTTCTTCTGTAAATATCCTACACACACCTTCCACGTCTCCCATCTGCTCCAATTCATATTTGCCCAATGGTTCCTCCACTTCTCTCTTATACTCTGCCTTTTTCTCATCCTCTTGTAACCTTTCCACTCTCCTTGCAACTACTCCTTCCTCTCGTCTTTCCCTTCTTCTATTCCTCCATCTTACTTGAATCCTAATTCTGGCCACCACCAAGAAGTGGTCAGAAAGTCCACTCCCCCAGCCTCTATAAGCTCTTGCATCCATTACACATCTTCACATCCTTTCATCCACACATACATAATCAATCATTGCCTTCCTTTCATTCAGTTCACCACCCACCCTTCTCATCACTCGCCATGTATACCTGTGGATCATTTTATGCCTGAAGAGGGTATTGGCTATCACCAACCCCCTCCCAGCACAAATGTCCACTAACGAACTCCCATTCTCATCCATCTCAGCAGGCACACCCCACTCACCAACTATTCCATCCACCTTCACATTCCCAACTTTACCATTCATATCACCGATCAAAAACACTCTCTCATTCCTTCCAAACTTTTCCATGCACACTTCTACATTTGTCCGGAACTCTTCTCTCACTCTTCTAGCACGATCTTGCGTTGGCGCATACACACACACAATCGCCCACATTTGTATTCCAACTTTCAACTTTACCCACACAATCCTTGACCCAACTGATCCATACTGTCTTATGCTCCTCTTCCATCTTTTACTCACAACTATACATAATCCTTCCTTTGCCCTCTCATTCTCACCTACTCCTGCACATATACCCCATCCATACTCCCATTCTCTCACACTTTCTCCTCCCCATTTTGTTTCAGTTATTCCACATACATCCACTTTCCCACCCTCAAGCACCTGGACAATCTCTCTCTCTTTCACCTCATCATTCGCTCCCCTTACATTCCACGTTCCGATAAGCATGTCCTTTGTCCCGTCCTTGGTCGTCATCGTTTGGTCAGTCCTTGTCCGAGGCTTATTGTTTGTTTTTTTAGTTAGTTGTTTTCCGTGGAGGGGCACTAACCCTCCGCCAACCCTTTTAGTCGCCTTTTACGACAAGCAGGGATACTGGGGGAGTATTCTTGAAAAACCCCCCTACTCCCAGTTTCAGGTCAACACGATTTTTTTTTTTTTTTTTTTTTTTTTAAGGCCTTTTGGTGGTATGTTATGTCAGGGTAAGTTAGGTTCAGTTACGTTATGTTCCATTGGGTTTTGTTACGTAAGGTTAGGTTTGATTAATTTTCATACGTAATTTCACGCGTCTTATGTGTCTATACCTGGCCGTCACGCTTGAGGGTAGCACGAAAAATAAGAATCGGTGGAGTTGCCTTGTTGGAGTGTGCGGTATATTGTTCATCCCCCCCATATCTCCAGGTTAACATGTACATCGGTGTAATGTGCAGCAGGTGTTTCTTCTGCCTTTGTATTTAAGGTCACGGCGAGAAACTATAAAGGTACTATTGGCAGAGATGCCTTTTTTGGGTGTGCAGTAATTTGAGGGTGAAGATCGGGTCGGTGCCAGTCGGGGTGAAAGAATTAGATTATTTGTGGATCAGCGGCATAAGTGGGGGCTTGGGTCAGGCTCCATTACGTTGCTCAGGTGACTGGTTAGGGGGCAGGGCCAGCGACGGAATGGTGGGAGGGAGGCACGAAGGGAATGGAAGTGACAAGGGAGAGGTTACGACTGAATTTTATTCTAAATATGTAGGACAGAGACTGAATATTATGCAGGAAGGGACAAACATGGGTGAAACAGAGTTCAAGCTGTGTCAATAAACAGAGACGAAATAATCAGAGACGAAGTTGTGGGTTTTAAGTAAATTTGTAGGAACAGATAGTGGCCAAAATGTAGACTGAAAATAAGAAAAAGGGGGACTGACAGATGGATTTCTACTCTTAAAATGTGACCCAGGCAACTGTATAGAGGGCACATACAGTGACAGTCCTCGTGAGTTACTGGGATGTAAACAAGGCGGGACACAAGGGGAAAGGGGATAAGGGAAGACAAAATTTTTATCAAAATATGTGTGGGATGGAATCAGGACGATTTAAGGAGGGAGAAGGAATGTTAAGTGATAGAACTATGACGTGATCTAATCTAACCTAACCTAACTTAATCTACCTTGCTGAGTCTGGTCTAGTCTAACTTAACCTAACCTAGCTTAACCTGGCCTAACCCAAGTACGTGGGATGATGCCATGATAGTTTGGGATGGTGGAAGGGATAGTAATGATATCGACCATTAGAGAGCATTGCCGGTGACAATATGGTATACTAATCATGTGAGATGGAAGGAAGGTATTTCTTCCCCTGATCAAAACGTCCCCTAGTCGAAAAGTCTCCTGGTCAAAACGTCCCCTAGTCAAAACGTCCCCTGGTCAAAATGTCCCCTGGTCAAAATGTCCCCTGGTCAAAATGTCTCTGGGTCAAATGTCCCCTGGTCAAATGTCCCCTGGTCAAAATGTCCCTTGGTCAAAATGTCCCCTGGTCAAAACGTCCCCTGGTAAAAATGCACCCTGGTCAAAATGTCTCCTGGTCAAAATGTCTTTGGCTGAAAATGTCACCAGGTCAAAATGCCTCCTGGTCAAAATGTCTTTGGGTCAAAATGTCTTTGGGTCAAAATGTCACCTGGTCAGAATGTCACCTGGTCAAAAAGACCCTCGGTCGAAAAGTCTCCTGGTCGAAAAGTCTCCTGGTCAAGATGTTTCCTGGTCAAAATGTCTCCTGGTCAAAATGTCTCCTGGTCAGAAGGTCCCCTGGTCAAAACGTCCCCTGGTCAAAATGTTCTTTGGTCAGAGAGTCCCCTAGTCAAAATGTCTCCTGCTCAAAATGTTCTTGGGTCATAATGTCCCCTGGTCAAAACACCTGGCCAAAACATCCCCTGGTCATTGTGTCCCTTAGTCAAAATGTCTCCTGGTTAAAAGTTCCCTGGTCAAAATGTCCCCTGGTCAAAATGTCCCCTGATCAAAACGTCCCCTGGACAAAATGTCCCCTGGACAAAAAGTCCCTTTGATAAAACATCCCCTGGTAAAATGCTCCCTGATCAAAACGTTGCTGGATCGAACATTCCCTAGTTAAATCTTCCTCTGGTAAGATTTCATAATATAATAAAAATACACACAATATATTCCTTCAACATTAGCCAGAAAATTTAAGAGGAAAGGAAAACTACTGAACCGTAGATATGATTTACTGTAGTGGTCTATCATATTCATGAATTAATATTTCGTAGGGAGGCCAAAGTCACAGCATATTCATGAATAATTATCAGACTCATGAGTAAATATTTCATGGCCGCTAAAGCTGTACCAGATTCGTGAATAAATATTTCGCATGACCGTCACAGTCGTACCAGATTCGTGAATAAATATTTCGTACGCCCATCAAATTCGTAATGAAATCGTGAATAATTATTTGCAAGGCCGTCAAAGTCATATCGATTTCGCGGCTAAATAATTCGAAGGGACGCTAGAAGTTGGAGGAAACCGAGTAATGAAGATGAAAGTTGCAGTCCTAAGAGAAGCATCCAGCACTCCTGGGTGATGTGTACAGCTGTCCGGGAAACCTGTAGCATAAAGATAACCGGACACTCGCTCTTTGCTGTATTACCTAAGTGTGCTACTAAGTCCCTGTATTCTCGTGAGCTTAAGATGCTTTATATCAGTTTCTTAGCGGTATTCTAACTATCGCATCACAGTACTGTAACTTATATGTCTGCACATCCAGCACCCAACCTCAAGAACCGGTCAGCATTTAATCGACCACGTTGCTCATCAGCTTCGAAGAGTGGTGACGAAACATAATAAGCACTGGACCAGAAGGAAAGATGGTGATTACGTTCATCTCATCTATATTATACTTATACACTCATTCTCTAATACCACATTACAACACCACAGATGCCCAATGATTGTGTGGACGGACATTAATACGTCAACGGATGAAACCGGTTAAGGTGGACAACAGCCCCTTAGTAAACTCCCTTAGCTAACGGGATACGACCCTTTTCTTGTCACTGTATCTGTTTATGTCCATTCCAGCGTTTGTGTTTATATGTTAGACCCATGTTACTAAAAAAAAAAAAAAAAAAAAAGTGATGGAAGTGGAACATCTGCAAGGTGTTCATGCAATAAGCATATAAGAAAAAGTGTGAAGGTCGTAAAATGCTAATGGACGAGAGATATTCAGTGCAACAGAAGCACCAGAATAAGTGGTATGAATGTGTAGGATATGTACTGTAAAAGAAAGCGTATGTGGAAGAGACTGAGGCAAGCGGAGAACAGAGTGCGTGGGTGATGTAGGTGGAGATAGTGAAGAGTAAGTTCCACCATCACCACCACAACCACAGGATGAGTAGAATTTTGACAACCGTAAAATGGTCACTTCCCTCTCTTACTCCCACATAATCTCTCCCTGCTGCATCCCTCCTCCCTCCCACATATGCCACTGCCCATGCGTCTCCTCCCCCTCTCTCACTTCTCCCAACACCACTCCTTCTTACCTCCTTATCCCTCCTCTCCACGAGTGATCCTTCCTTGGTAGGTCCCCCCCCATCATTCCTTCTCTCTTACTTCCCCCAATCCTACCAGCTCCTCAACCCCCTGCCTTACATCCTTGCTACCTAACCACCACCAGAACACACCTCAGCCACACCCTGTATCCCTCTTTGGTGCCCTCCTCCCTCCGTCTCCCCTCCTCTCCTTCTGTATCCCCCTCTCCCATCTTCTCCCTCATTCCCCTCTACTCTCCTCTCCCTCCTCCCCCTCTGCCCAGTCTCGGACTTCCTCCTCCTTTCCCTTCCCCAGAACTTCTGTCTTCCTTCTCCCGTCTGTCCTTCCTCTCTTCCTCCTCCTCTCTTCTGCCTTCCCTCTCCCCCCCACACACAGCCATATTCACGCCCTGTTGGTCTCTGTAGCCTGAAGCGAAGCATTCCCTCAAGAAAAATTTCACGGTTATAGTGCCATTCCTATGTAAATCGGTATTTATGTATACATCGATGCTTACACATAAAATACACATTGATGTTTATTTATGCATATACACAGATGTTGACATAGATGTGTTCACTGATGTTTGTGTATACAGGTACATATTCTGTGCACCAATATCTGCATATACACATACCTATAACATACACGCATACATACAGTACACACACATATATCTATACCTATACATGTGGCCTACACAGACGTCTATAAACATATTGTATAATAACTGGTCAGCGTTCGAGTACCTGCCTTTCCATGAAATAGTGATTAACCCCTTCTGTGCGAAGACGTCTTAACATCATTTAGTAGTGCTATTACCAGGCTTTTTTTTTTTTTTTTTTTGAGAGAGCATCTCGGAACTACAGGGAATAATGACGGCTATTTCTAACACGCCAGTTCATAACGTATCTGAGGCTGAATGAAACAATTCGGAGATAACAACAATAATAATAATAATAATAATAATAATAATAATAATAATCCATCCATCCATCATCCGATCCTACGTTGCCCCATGAGGAGCGTAGGAGCCCGGGGCTAGGCAAGTTGGTCCTGACATTTAAGATTAAAGTAACCAGCCTCACTCAGCCCTGAGTGGCATTACATGAGCAATAAACCCCAACCACCCCTTGGATATAAACCTTCATCGGCTCAGTCCGATCGGAGCGCCTTAATTACCCACTAAACCACCAGGCGCCATAATTTGGTTATATGGTTACCACCCAGAGCAGTAAATGGTTTCCCGGTGTACAGGAAACCATTTGGCTTGTCACTCAGTGTACTGCTGAGTCACTCACAAGCAGAAAGGAAGAGGAAAGAATGAAGGAAAGAAAGACGGAAGAGGATGGAAGGAAAGAAGAATGGAGAGGAAAGGGAAGACACCTGAGAGCTGAATTATATCAAGTGAGTGGATGGTGAGCGTCCCCACCTACCACAATAATAATAATAATAATAATAATAATAATAATAATAATAATAATGAAGGCGTCATTGTACTCAAGGTGCTACAAGCTGCAATGACCCAGTTACTTGATACGAGTCATTAATGTGTGAAGACTATAAAATCCATGTAATTAACCTGATTCACAGAAGGACCTTTGAAATGCAGGTACAACAAAAGCCACTCCTTTTATCACCAAATGTCATTTATTAATATGTTGGGACGTATTCTAGGTGGCATAGAAGGCTTCGTAGCGTCTGTTCCTTAGCGATTCATTTAGCATATTTTTACCTTAACAGTCTCTTGTACGTTATTTACCTAACTTTGACATTGGCCTTG
This sequence comes from Coenobita brevimanus, assembly GCF_032717465.1. Lineage (NCBI taxonomy): Eukaryota > Metazoa > Arthropoda > Malacostraca > Decapoda > Coenobitidae > Coenobita > Coenobita brevimanus. The sequence continues at coordinate 5,322,530 of NC_137026.1, read as the reverse complement.
TTTACATGAATAAAATACCAACAGAATAAGGTGGAATGTGAAGAATAAATCGCAAAGAAAGAACTGTAACGAAATCACCAAATCCACTTATAATCCGACACGTTGTCATGTAATACCTTCAGTCTGGGGCAACATGTAACACTCTGGCTGCGATAACCATACACACTGTTCTTAATTTACTGTCGCTGCATCAGAATATTATTATTCCTTTTTTTGTTTTTAACAGGAGAACAGAGGAAGGAAAAACATATGAACTGAAAAAAAAATCCATACACCAGATTACTGTTGTTCTCCATTAATAAAAAATCTGTAACAGTTGGACTTGAACTGTAGACTGAAGGTTGGGGGGAAACAACTCCGGGGAAGCGAGTTCCAAAGAGATGGAGTTCGAGGAAAAAAAGATTTCTGAAAGGCTGAAGTTCTGCAATATGGCTGTGTGACATTCCAGTCATGAGCGCTACCAGATGCCCGTGTAGCACGAGGGAAGGCATGGAGAAGTGGCACAATGGATGCAACTTCGTCTGAGCATTTGCCATAAAAATATCTGTAAAATAATGAAAGGGAGGCAACACTGGGAGACACCCTACGTAGCTAAAGGGTGAAAAATAATCCCGAACGTAGCTAAAGGGTGAAAAATAATCCCAAACGCAGCTAAAGGGTGAAAAATGCTATCGATTACTTTTGCACCGTGTTATAGATCATTCATTTTAAGTTGGTCCCAATTATTGTCTCTTTGTAGCTTATTTCACGAAGCTCAGTGGCAGAGAAAACAGTACTACGGATACACACCCTTTCCACAGCACTTCTTCATGACTAGCACCATATTCTGATGTTAATCTACTGATACAACTCAACATTCTAGATGGAGAGATGGCAATTTTAGGCCAAGTTAAAGTGAACAGAGTATAACCATTTTTTTTTTTTTTTTAATAAACTCCCGATAATTTTGCCCAGGGAGGATAAACTCAACAAAGCCAGAGTTACATAAGGCATATGGAACTTGTCTCCCAGGATCCCATGGCTCACTCTCGCAGGAATAAAATCGTCTGGCGTCAGCTGGAATACTGTGCATGTTTTTAACACCATGAACAGATTAACGGCTAGGATTAAAGTTCTCACACTATCGTCTGGGCCAGTTGCATTACAGCACCAGGGTTGTGTCGATTATGAGAGAAGACCAATGAATGAAAAAATATGCCAAGTAAAAGACGGAACGGACAAAGACTATCTATCTATCTATCTATCTATCGACAGACACCTCAATCCCGTAAGGGGCGGCCACAAACAAATCGTCTCCATGTCGCCTTGTCCACCGTTATTTCAGTTCCCTGCTGCCAGCTCACACCCCTTCTCTCATTTATCTCTTCACTGCATCCCTCCATCCTATCTTCGGCCTCCTCCTTCCTGTCCCTTCCTCCACCTCATTCGCATACACTCTCCTTGTTAGTCTCTCGCTAGTATGTGAAAAAAAACTCTGCTACTAAATCAAATTGATTCGTAGTCAGTGCACATAAATACTGTATATTCCAAAGATTTATTAATACTAGTAATGCCAAGTAGATTCCAAAAATTCATAAAATTTATTGAAAGAGAGAGAGAGAGAGAGAGAGAGAGAGAGTGTGTGTGTGTGTGTGTGTGTGTGTGTGTGTGTGTGTGTGTGTGTGTGTGTGTGTGTGTGTGTGTGTGTGTGTGTGTGTGTGTGTGTGTGTGCGCCATTAAGGGAAGGGGAAAGAGCAGAGTCAAGGAGAAGCAAAAGAGGAGGGAAATGATACTGGGAGGAGAAAGAAATATACACGAATAATAACAGTACCCTGATGACACTGAGGCCTTAACCCCTTCAGTAGGAATAAGATCGCCTGGTGGCAGTAAAAATTACATCTATAAAGCCGTCACCGTGGAAGACGTAATAAAGGAGACAGAAAGCAATATATTAAAGACTTATCTGTACTAAAACTTCCCATCGTAAGCTCAAACGAGGCCCCCCCCCCCCTAAAATAAAGGGGAGTGGGATCCGTCATTATCAGCATACTTCAGTTTGCCACTAATATGACGGATGTGTCAGATCCACAAAAAGGATCAGAAAGGCAATACAGCAGAACTATCAACGGACTACCCAGTAAAACAGATCATTATATATATAGGGTATCCATTTCTTCATCACTCAAACCTTTGAAATTCTCACAGACCAAACGATCCACAAAGGAATGTCATTTATAATACCTGCGTGATATGGATTACTTTGTCGTTTCCCAAGTTAACATTCCGTCATGTCCTAAGTCAAAAAAAAAAAAAAAAAAAAAAAAAAGTGATTTTATGTGTTACCGTATAATGCTTCAAAATTTAAGTGCACTGATAAGCTGAAGGGTAAAGGATGTGTCGTATGACTCTACATCATCTGTACAATACTTAGCATGCAGGCGGAGGGTTAGCACAGCCTCAGCTTCGTTTATGCCGCGGTAACACAGGCGTGGGAAAGCAGCAGCGTGAGCCAAAACAGCTGCATTGCGTATGAGTTCTTACGCCGGGGTAACCTGGCAGCAAAGTGGATATCTGGGGGATGTGTGTTGGAGATCTGTATGAAGCAAGGCCCAGGATGTATGTTGGAGATCTGTATGAAGCAAGGCCCAGGATGTGTGTTGGAGATCTGTATGAAGCAAGGTCCAGGATGTATGTTGGAGATCTGTATGAAGCAAGGTCCAGGATGTATGTTGGAGATCTGTATGAAGCAAGGCCCAGGATGTGTGTTGGAGATCTGTATGAAGCAAGGTCCAGGATGTGTGTTGGAGATCTGTATGAAGCAAGGTCCAGGATGTATGTTGGAGATCTGTATGAAGCAAGGCCCAGGATGTGTGTTGGAGATCTGTACGAAGCAAGACTAGGGATGCATGTTGAAAATCTCTATGAAGCAAGGCCCAGGATGTGTGTTGGAGATCTGTATAACGTGTGTTGGAGGTCTCTATGGAGCAAGGCCTGGGTTGAGTGCTGAAGATCACTGTGACGTGTGTTGCAGGTCTCTGTGGAGCAAGGCTCTGGCTGTGTGTTACGGGCTGTTTGATCAACGACAGGATATTGTAATGCACGTATGAAGCTTATCTACCCAGGAGCAACACTAACTCTTTATGATTATATGATAACTCGATCAATATATATATATATATATATATATATATATATATATATATATATATATATATATATATATATATATATATATATATATATATATATATTGTTACGGAACAGAGAAAGATAATGTACACTTTAAGTGAGAATACTAAAAATCACTACAGTCCCGTAAAGTTCCAGGTTCAAAACAAAAGAGTTAGGTAAAATTACAAGTTAAAGTTTAATGCACAAACTAACAACAAAACATTCAGGACTCATAAAGATAATGTAATGGCAAATAAACAGGTTAAATATATGGTTAACTGCAATAGCCTCTATTAACACGAAATTAGCAAGAGTAAATTTATCTAAGTCAGCCCTGATAAAATGAGATACCAGATAATACTCAGTGAATGCCAGATAAATTATTACAGATACAAACTATTATAAAAAATGACTGACACAAAGAACCCTACACAAATTACAAAAACCTCACTAGGCCTACAAATTAAACTTATGCTATACAGTACAAGAAAAAATGCAACAACAGTTATACTCAAATTACACACAGCTGCTAGATGGTTGGAGATTTCTTGAGCACTCACAATAATAATATCTGTACAGGGGAGGACAGAGATGTGAACAAAATGAGGAGCAGATCTAAGTGGCAATGATGCAGAGATTAAGCTCATTATATAGGGGCCAGCAGAGCCTGATACAACTTGTAATAAGGACGCGCAAATGAAGCGATGGGGACAAACGGTCGACAATCCCGCACTGAATAACAGAAAGGACGACTTACTCTACTATAACGGTAGAAGGGGGGGACTGAGGCAGAACACGCTCGTGATCAAACATGCAGCATACTGTGCGTTAAAATTACACAAAGGATGATGAAATCATAGGCTATGTAACACCTCCCCACAAAGAAAAAAGAAATTTACAAAGGAAATTTCTTATTACTCTAAAACAATCTGTACATGGCATTACAGAACATGCAAATGTCTTTCCTAATGTTACAAAACATGAGATCTCCCTAGCACGTTCAGTCATAGGTACTTGCCAGTATCCCTTTAACAAATCAAACTTACTTATGTACCTAGCCTTTCCGATCTTGTCTATGCAATCTTCCACACGAGGGAGAGGGTAAGTGTCTGTATTAGTTATCTGATTAACAAGTCTGTAGTCGATGCAAAGCCGCTGTGACCCACCTGGCTTAGGGACCAAAGTGACAGGAGAACTCCACTCGCTCTGACAGGGCTCAATCATCTTGTGGTCCAACAGGTAGCCAAGCTCCTTCTGGATGAGAGGAACTTTCACTGGGTTCACACGGTAAGGAGGCAATTTAATTGGCTTTGCGTCTTCAACATCGACATCATGCATCAACACAGTGGTTCTTCCTGGAGTGGCACGGAACACTTGCGGGTACTCCTGCAGTAATGCCGAAAACTCCTGCCTTTCCTTGGGTGGTAGATGAGAAAGCTTAGTCTGGAGATCATTCATGATATCAGGATTCTTCCCCAAACTATCACTCAGGCTCATACTGCATGGGAGAGCTTCACTTGCAGACTCGGGTGGAACAGCTACAGTGCAGACTGGATTATTTTCGTCCCGCTTGTGATATAACTTTAGCATGTTGATGTGACATAGTTGCTTGCTCTTTCTACGATCTGGTGTGGCGATGACATAGCTGACATCACTGAGTTTCTTCTCCACGAAATAAGGACCACTAAACTTGGCTTGAAGAGGTTGCCCATGCACTGGTAGCAGAATCAAAACCTGATCTCCTGGCTGAAAGTGGCGTAACCTGGACTTCTTATCATACCAAGTCTTCATCTTCTCCTGAGCAGCTCCTAAATTCTCTCTCGCCAGCTGTAAAGCAGTGGACAGCCGTTCTTTGAAATTCATCACATACTCCAACAGGTTGACGTCATCTTCCTCCGACAGCCAGCATTCCTTGAGTAACTTAAGGGGTCCTCTTACTTCATGGCCAAACAGTAGTTCAAAAGGTGAGAAGCCCAGTGATTCATTTGGAGATTCTCTTGCAGCAAACACAACGAATGGAAGACCTTTATCCCAGTCTTTCTGATGTTCCAAACAGTATTTCTTGAGCATCGATTTGAGTGTTTGATGATATCTCTCCAACGCTCCTTGGGTCTGGGGATGGTAAGCTGAAGACGTGATCTGGGTGATGCCCAACTCTTTCAGAGACTGCTTGAAAACATTTGACATGAAATTACTTCCTCGGTCTGACTGTACCTCCTTGGGCAGACCAAACTTTGTGAAGAACCCTAGCATTTCCTTAACCACGTTCTTTGCTGAGATGTTTCTAAGTGGAATGGCTTCAGGATAACGAGTAGCCATATCAATCAGGGTCAACACATAAGAAAATCCTGAAGAAGTCTTAGGAAGAGGGCCCACAATATCCACCAAGACACGGGTGAATGGCGCCTCAAAAGGAGGAATGGGAACTAGAGGTGCAACCTTTTCGGTCTGATTACACTTCCCCACAACTTGACAGGTGTGACAAGACTTACAATACCAGGAAACATCCCTGAAGATACCTGGCCAGTAGAAGTGTTTCAAAATGCGTGCCACAGTCTTCCTCACTCCAAGGTGTCCTGCCAAACTGGAATCATGAGCCACTCTAATGATATCCTGCCTACAAACACGAGGGATGACAACTTGATGTACAACCTCCCATTCACAGTCGGCTGATGCTGTTGGGGTCTCCACTTCCTCATAAGTACTCCTGACTTTACATAATAACAAGTAGAAGCACCGGCTGACTCTTCTTCACTGTAAGCAGAGTTAGCTAGACCTTTCAACTCAGGGTCAGCAACCTGCAACTCAACCAACTCTTGACGAGAGAAATTATCAACACTACGGGGTACTGCCTCATCTGGTGAGTGGTCCAAATTAGCAAGAAAAGTGTCAGCTAGGATAACATCATCATCATCATTATCCTCTAAATCACCAGTAACTTTAGACTTAGCCCTAGTGACAGCACATGCAGGGAACACATCAGGGACATCACAATCCTGGGACGCAGCCACTGGCTCACTAGACAACTGAGGAGCTGGACACACTTGACTTCCACCAATATCATTTCCAAGTAAGAAAGTTACACCTGACATTGGGAGTGTCTCAACCAACCCAACCATAACAGAACCATTAACAAAACCAGACTCTAAATTCACTCTGCACAGAGGAACAGAGAAGTAATTATTCCCTACACCTTGTAAGATTACAGTTTCATCAGAGGAATTAACATTAGAACCTAGAACACTGGTCAGCATAAGGGATTGGCAAGCACCTGTATCACGATATATATGAACTGATTTCCTGTCATTACTGTCCAGAGGACTGACAAAACCATCAGACAGGAAATTAGCACATGAACTCTTGAGAGTGTCACCCACGTTACTGCTCAAAAGAGGAGCTCCATCATGAGAATTTAAGTTACCCCTCAAAGCAAGTTCAGTTAACTCAGTTAAAGAATTCTGGGAACTCTCAAGAGTGGACACTAGACCAATTGACTGAATATTTAAAGACTCCTTTTTGTTCACATCACGCTGTCTCCTGAAACATCTCTCCGTAGTATGACCAAGCTTACTACAGTAAGTACATTTACTTTTCTGAAATCTTGAGGTGAAGCTGGTATTTACTTCCTGAGAAACATCATCTTTATTCTCTTTCCTGTTACCTGTACTCTGAGTAGAGGCAACGTACTTACTCTCAGCTTTCCCTTTTTCTCTAGAATATGTCTTGTGAGTGAGAACATACTCATCAGCTAAAACTGCAGCATCAGACAAATTATCTATTCTTTTCTCATCAAGATATAGGCTTACATCTTTATAAATACACCTTTTGAAGTCCTCCAGCAAAATCATCTGCTTAAATTTACCAAAATCAGAATCCACATTCTTAGAATTTAACCACTGCTCTAACAGATCTTCTTTGATTTTTGCATACTCAACATGGGATTGCTTATCTTGCTTGTAAGTTGTCCTAAATTTTACTCTATAGGCTTCAGGAACAAGCTCATAGGCCTTAAGAATCAAGCTCTTAACTACATCATAATTATCAGACTGATCCTGAGGCAAAGATGCATAAGTTACTTGAGTTTTACCGGTGAGAACAGTTTGAAGGAGTACTGGCCAATACTCCTTAGGCCAATTAAAACCTGTAGCTACCCTCTCAAACAACTGAAAATACTTTGTTAAATCAGATTCATTAAAAGGAGGGACAAGTTTAACATTTTTAGCCACATCAAAATCATCAGAGCTAGATGATCCAGTTCCACCTTGTTTCATGCGATACTCATGGTCTGCCTGAATCCTAGCAAGTTCAACTTGTGCCTGTATCTGTGCCTCCTGAATCCGAACCTGAGATTCCGCCTCCTTAGCCTGAGACTCAGCCTCCTTGGCACGTGCTTGAAATTCAGCCTCCTTTACACGAGACTCCGCCTCCTTAGCACAAGCCTCCTGCAGGGCTAGCTGTAACTTAGCTAATTCAATCTGCGTTTGCTCATTTGGAGGAGTTACATTAAACAAGCTTTTATTAATCATACCAACAATTTGATCTTTAGAATGATGAGAGTGAACTGCAATTCCCAATTGTTGAGCAACAAACTTAAGTTCATTCTTTGTTCTGTTTTCTATATCACACACTGTTTGCACATTTAACAAAAAATCTTTGGCTTCATCAAGTGTAGTAATAGTAGACATAATGAATAAGTAACAGTCACAAAATATCAAGCAATATCCTTATGATAATATCCTGAATATCCTGATATGAGGTCGCCAAATTTATGTTACGGAACAGAGAAAGATAATGTACACTTTAAGTGAGAATACTAAAAATCACTACAGTCCCGTAAAGTTCCAGGTTCAAAACAAAAGAGTTAGGTAAAATTACAAGTTAAAGTTTAATGCACAAACTAACAACAAAACATTCAGGACTCATAAAGATAATGTAATGGCAAATAAACAGGTTAAATATATGGTTAACTGCAATAGCCTCTATTAACACGAAATTAGCAAGAGTAAATTTATCTATGTCAGCCCTGATAAAATGAGATACCAGATAATACTCAGTGAATGCCAGATAAATTATTACAGATACAAACTATTATAAAAAATGACTGACACAAAGAACCCTACACAAATTACAAAAACCTCACTAGGCCTACAAATTAAACTTATGCTATACAGTACAAGAAAAAATGCAACAACAGTTATACTCAAATTACACACAGCTGCTAGATGGTTGGAGATTTCTTGAGCACTCACAATAATAATATCTGTACAGGGGAGGACAGAGATGTGAACAAAATGAGGAGCAGATCTAAGTGGCAATGATGCAGAGATTAAGCTCATTATATAGGGGCCAGCAGAGCCTGATACAACTTGTAATAAGGACGCGCAAATGAAGCGATGGGGACAAACGGTCGACAATCCCGCACTGAATAACAGAAAGGACGACTTACTCTACTATAACGGTAGAAGGGGGGGACTGAGGCAGAACACGCTCGTGATCAAACATGCAGCATACTGTGCGTTAAAATTACACAAAGGATGATGAAATCATAGGCTATGTAACAATATATATATATATATATATATATATATATATATATATATATATATATATATATATATATTTGCGTTTTTCCATCACCATACTTACTAAGTAAGAGAAATATTGAAGATATTCTCCGGTAACTTCTCATTAATGTGTATGAGTACTGCTTGTATTAGCAAATCACTTACCAAGGTGATCGGCGAAGGAATAAGCTCAGCCAAACGATCTGCACTGCTTTTACCAAGGATGCAAGAGATTACTCCTTATATGATGGAGTAAATGCCATATCCATACTGAACCTCAGTCCTCAAAAACTACAACGCCATTCAAGAATCAGTATCGTTTGGAATAATTTCCACACGAATTAACAGTATATATATACTGACACATTATTATCATCCCAAAGAAAACTCAAAGGCTTTGCTTTGTCATTTACAGTTCAGTGCCTCACTATTCACACCCACTGTCAAAAAGTCTGAGTGCAGCATGGAGTGGGCAGTGGTTATGTTGTGTATGTTGTGGTGTGTATGCTGTGCTGTAAAAATGCAACTAGGCCTGAAAAATGGTCATAATAAGCACCAGTTTCATAAAATAAAGAAAGGATACCACGTTGAGTACACCGCTTCCCGTCCGATCAGCGAAGTTAAGCAACGTTGGGTCTGGTTAGTACTTGGATGGGTGACCGCCTGGGAACACCAGATGCTGTTGGCATCCCTACGTGTCAAGTGGGGTTGGTGGAGGATTAGTGCCCCTCCCTGTAAAACAATTAACTCTAAGCCCTTGGCCACCCCGTCTGGGATACATGGCGTCTGGCAAATATATATATATATATATATATATATATATATATATATTCCTCACACAAATGAGTTCATTGTGTCGCATATGTGGTTGTGTTGTGTATGTGGCTGTGCTGCGTATGTGGTTGTGTTGTGTATGCGGCTGTGTGGTGTATGTGGTTGTGTGGTGTATGTGGCTGTGTGGTGTATGTGGTTGTGTGGTGTATGTGGTTGTGTGGTGTATGTGGTTGTGTGGTGTATGTGGTTGTGTGGTATATGTGGCTGTGTGGTATATGTGGTTGTGTGGTGTATGTGGTTGTGTGGTGTATGTGGTTGTGTGGTGTATGTGGTTGTGTTGTGTATGTGGTTGCGTTGTCTATGTGGTTGTGTTGTGTATGTATTTGTGTTGTGTATGTGGTTGTGTTGTGAATGTATTAGTGCTGTGTACGTGGTTGAGTTGCGTATGTGGTTGTGTTGCGTATGTGGTTGTGTTGTGTATGTGGTTGTGTTGTGTATGTGGTTGTGTGGTGTATGTGGCTGTGTGGTGTATGTGGCTGTATTGTGTATGTAGGTATGTTGAATATGCGGCTGTGTTGTGCATGCGGGCTGCAATCACAGGCCACCATCACACAGCCGCAGCCCTGCATGTCGTGGGGTCATCATGCACACCACTCATACATGCAACGTGTAATAGCACAGAGGGCGTCATGCGACGTACAACACCCTGGCAGATGCTCTCGGAGGAACTGCATCCCAGACAGAGAGGGAATATTACAGATAAAATACATTCTTCATTGTACTGCTGGGATGTGTTCCAGAATACAAGGACTTGTTTCATACCGGGAATTTGCAGATGTGGGCGTAATGGCTACCTTTTTCAGTACTATAAGTGCTTTCAACTGGAGGAAAAAATTACATTCATAAGCAATTCTCAAATTTACTTAGGACTTAAGAGCAAAAAAGAACAAGAAATGGGCGAGATATAACGATGGCCTACTGTATATTATTCATGGACTTTATAACACTGGTGCTGTTCCTACATTCTTGACGCAGCTATATAATACTTTTGCTGAAGCCAGATAAATTCATACAGCTTAGGTGAGGCCAATCGTTGTGTACATATTAAATAAAGTCCTCTTTATCCATTTCAGTGTCATCATGTTTCTTATCTTTCATCCTTGATACAGCACGATGATCGTATTCGGCTTAGTGACAGACCCCTCGTAGTGAATGGCCCACATTAATCTAACGTTGTGTAGCCTCTCTATATATCAACTTACTAACACTGCTCCTATGGCCTCTTAAGTACCCCCCCCTCTCTCTCTCTCTCTCTCTCTCTCTCATCACCTTTGCGTGCAGTGTGACCACGAACTATTTTTTCTCTCCCTTAAGCTTTATGGAATGAAATGCGACACTGACACAAAGTAAATGCGAAGCAATGCAGGGACAGGCGAGTGAGTGGCTGTGGGTAATAAGAGAGGACCCTGATATTATGGAGAGTAAGAGTACAGTGAGTGGCTGTGGGTAATAAGAGAGGAACCTGATATTATGGAGAGTAAGAGTAGAGTGAGTGGTTGTGGGTAATAAAAGAGGAACCTGATATTATGGAGAGTAAGAGTACAGTGAGTGGCTGTGGGTAATAAGAGAAGAACCTGATATGGAGAGTAAGAGTACAGTGAGTGGCTGTGGGTAATAATAGAGGAACCTGATATTATGGAGAGCAAGAGTACAGTGAGCGGCTGTGGGTAATAAGAGAGGAACCTGATATTATGGAGAGTAAGAGTACAGTGAGCGGCTCTGGGTAATAAGAGAGGAACCTGATATTATGGAGAGTAAGAGTACAGTGAGTGGCTGTGGGTAATAAGAGAGGAACCTGATATTATGGAGAGTAAGAGTACAGTGAGTGGCTGTGGGTAATAAGGGAGGAACCTGATATTATGGAGAGTAAGAGTACAGTGAGTGGCTGTGGGTAATAAGAGAGGAACCTGATATTATAGAGAGTAAGAGTACAGTGAGTGGCTGTGGGTAATAAGAGAGGAACCTGATATTATGGAGAGTCAGAGTACAGTGAGTGGCTGTGGGTAATAAGAGAGGACCCTGATATTATGGAGAGTAAGAGTACAGTGAGTGGCTGTGGGTAATAAGAGAGGACCCTGATATTATGGAGAGTAAGAGTACAGTGAGTGGCTGTGGGTAATAAGAGAGGACCCTGATATTATGGAGAGTAAGAGTACAGTGAGTGGCTGTGGGTAATAAGAGAGGACTCTGATATTATGGAGAGTAAGAGTACAGTGAGTGTCTGTGGGTAATAAGAGAGGACCCTGATAATATGGAGAGTAAGAGTACAGTGAGTGGCTGTGGGTAATAAGAGAGGAACCTGATATTATGGAGAGTAAGAGTACAGTGAGTGGCTGTGGGTAATAAGAGAGGAACCTGATATTATGGAGAGTAAGAGTACAGTGAGTGGCTGTGGGCAGTAAGAGAGGAACCTAATATTATGGAGAGTAAGAGTACAGTGAGCGGCTGTGGGTAATAAGAGAGGAACCTGATATTATGGAGAGTAAGAGTACAGTGGGTGGCTGTGGGTAATAAGAGAGGAACCTGATATTATGGAGAGTAAGAGTACAGTGAGTGGCTGTGGGTAATAAGAGAGGACCCTGATATTATGGAGAGTAAGAGTACAGTGAGTGGCTGTGGGTAATAAGAGAGGACCCTGATATTATGGAGAGTAAGAGTACAGTGAGTGGCTGTGGGTCATAAGAGAGGAACCTGATATTACGGGCAGTAAGAGTATAGTGAGTGGCTGTGGGTAATAAGAGAGGACCCTGATATTATGGAGAGTAAGAGTACAGTGAGTGTCTGTGGGTAATAAGAGAGGAACCTGATATTATGGAGAGTAAGAGTACAGTGAGTGGCTGTGGGTAATAAGAGAGAACCCTGATATTATGGAGAGTAAGAGTACAGTGAGTGGCTGTGGGTAATAAGAGAGGAACCTGATATTACGGGCAGTAAGAGTACAGTGAGTGGCTGTGGGTAATAAGAGAGGACCCTGATATTACGGGCAGTAAGAGTACAGTGAGTGGATGGGGAGCAGAGACAAGGAAGGGAAGGGATGGAGGGGAGGGAAGACAGTGGAAGGAGGGAAAATGGAGTGGAAGGGAAGGAACAGGAAGAAAGGAAACGAAAGAAAGGCAAAAATGGAAGAAAGAAGAAAGGAAAAGAATGGAAATGAAAGGAAAGGTACCGAAAGGAACGCTGAGGTAAGCAATGGAAAAAGTGGCTTGTGGAACAGCATGGTGAAAAGCGAACATATGGGAAACCAGAGTAAATAAACAGGAATATAGAAAGAGGAAGGGAAGTACAAGAGGACGGGGTCGAAAGCTAAAGTAAGGGAGGATATGGGATGGGGATGGAAGAAAAGAAAAGAAAAGGAGAAAGAAACGGAAAGGAGGGATGAAAGGAAAAATCGAAAGGAATGAAGGGGTAAGAAGATGGCCATTGAAGGGAAGGGAAGGTGGGTGACGTGGATGTTAGTGGTGGTGGGTAGGTGAAAATGGAATCATAGTGGTAAGAAGAGAATGAAAGGAAGGTAAAGATGAACGGAGTGGATAGGAAAGCAAAACAGAAAATAGGCGGTGAGGGGGGAGGTAAGGGAATGATAGATGGATTAGCAAGGAGGGAGGGAGCAGAGAGGGAGGTGGGCTGGGAGGAATGCAGGAAGGCAGGAGAGCCGGCAGGGAGGGAAACAAGGGGGTAAGGAAGTGGAGCAGGGAGGAAGGAAGGAGAGCAGGGAGGAAGGAAGAAGAGTCAGGGAGAAAAGGAAGGAGAGCAAGGAGAGAAGGAAGGAGAGCAGGGAGAGAAGGAAGGAGAGCAGGGAGGGAAGGAAGAAAAGCAGGGAGGAAAGGAAGGAGAGCAAGGAGAGAAGGAAGGAGAACAGGGAGGGAAGGAAGGAGAGCAGGGAGAGAGGGAAGGAGAGCAGGGAGGGATGGAAGGAGAGCAGGGAGGGATGGAAGGAGAGCAGGGAGAGAAGGAAGGAGAGCAGGGAGGGATGGAAGGAGAGCAGGGAGAAAAGGAAGGAGAGCAGGGAGAAAAGGAAGGAGAGCAGGGAGGGAAGAAAGGACAGCAGGGAGGGAAGGAAGAAGAGCAAGGAGGTAGGGGAGCAAGGAAGAGAGGTGGGTAAAAACAAGATGGCGAGGAAAGGAATGAGCGAGAGACGGGGTGAGGCAGGGAGCTAAGATGGGGAGAAGATGGGGAGCAAAAAGAAATGATGAGACGAAATTACATTGGTGGGGAGAGAGAGAGAGAGAGAGAGAGAGAGAGAGAGAGAGAGAGAGAGAGAGAGGCTGTGTGATGTTGTGCGTGAAGAGATTTGTGATGGAAAACCAGAGGGGAGAGATGAAAGACTAAGAGGGAAAGTAGAAAAAATATGAATGGAAGGTGGAGGAAGGAATGACGAGGGAGGAAGCAGTGATGGACTGGAGTAGGGTGATTGAGGCAAGGCGAAGGAAGAAGGAAGAGGAAAGGGAGAGGGTAGGGTGCTAAGGGGAGGAGGTTGAGATGGAAGTGAGGGAAGGTATGGTGGAAAGGGAAGAAGACGTTGAAGGGAGGGAAGAAGGCGTGGAAGGGAGGGAAGGTATGGTGGAAAGGGAGGAAAGTATGGAAGGGAAGGAAGTATGGGAAGTCGCGCTGGAGGGCGAGGTAGTTGTGATGGAAAGGAGAAGGCGGCGGCGATGGATGGGCGAGATGATAAAACATAACAGGAGTACTTTATAAAGGCAAGAGGGACACAGAAGGGATGGAGAAGAGTCTGAGCGAGGGAGGTGTGATGGAAGGTGGAAAACGAGGGTGGACGGAGTTCTGAGGGAGGGAGGGAAGGGAAGGTGGAGGGAGGTCTGAGGGAGGGAGGGAAGGGATGGTGGACAGAGTTCTGAGGGAGGGAGGGAAGGAATGGTGGAGGGAGGTCTGAGGGAGGGAGGGAAGGGATGGTGGAGGGAGGTCTAAGGGAGGGAGGGAAGGGATGGTGGAGGGAGGTCTGAGGGAGCGTGGGAAGTGAAGGTGGAGGGAGGTCTGAGGAAGGGAGGGAAGGGATGGTGGAGGGAGGCTGAGGGAGGGAGGGAAGGGATGGTGGAGGGAGGTGTGAGGGAGGGAGGGAAGGGATGGGAGGAGGTGGTCTGAGGGAGGGAGGGCGGGAGATCTGATGGAAGGAGAAGCGAAGGTAGGCGTGAGGGAGGGAGGGAGGGAGGGAGGGAGGTGTATGATGGAGTGAGGGGTCCGTAATGTAGGTAGGAGAGAGAATTACAGGGGAAGGGAGGCGTGAGTGAAGGCCTGCGTTGGTGGGTGATGGTAAATGAAAAATAGTTATGAAAATACTGCAGCAGGATAAAATAGAATGATGAAAAACCTAAATGTCTTCGTGAAATCATTAAAGAATATGTGACACGACAACATAAAAAATACTGAGAGCATATTTAGATATGGCTGGAGAGAAAAAAAAAATCTTTGGTGAAACATTTATGGGGTTTACATCTACAAACCAGTCCTGCTGATATAATTATGGGATAAACTGAAAAAAAAAAAAAATGTTAATTTTGAAAAGTGCTGCATACAGAAGAATATTAATAACTAGCTATTAATTCTTGGTGAAGTAATTTTGCCAAGTGGTAAAAGAAAAACTAAAGCATCAAGTATTGTGCGTTATACTGCAGGGACAGACTGGGACTTAGTAAAATGGGTTGTCTGCGTTAACAACTCTCGTGCATCAAACTGACAATATTATAAATGTTTTCCTCTTCCTCCTCGATGAAACTGAAACTAATGATATTTGATTCTAAAATTTGCCAACCCAACTCGAGAAAAAGGCAAAAATATACAAATAGACGTGTAAATATATAATTAAATAAAAACGTTTAACCTTCTACCCAGAATACCACAATAATCGAAGAAACGAAGCCGTTATCATCACCATCATTACTGTAACCCTGATTTTTTTTTTCCATGTAATAATCAGGTAGAGCAGGATCCATAAACGGGGAATGAGAAAGGAAAAAGCAGGCCTACCAGTATCAGTGAAATGATCCACACAGGCTTACACACGTCACTTATCCCCTTCATTACCATCACGTTTTTTTATATTCTATCCCTGCTGACACTTGGCAAATTCTATATAGCTTCGGGGACACCCTTCATGGTGGAGGAATTTTGGGGACTGTTTTTAACCCCTTCACTACAAGGGGTCATCCAATATATATTATAAGCAGCTGGAGATAATAACACGAACACTACGACCCATGACAACAGCAGCTAACACAAATTACAGAAAATACCTCTATTATAAAAATTACTTTACTAACACAGGCAAAAATAAATAAGTAAATAAATATTCTAACCTATGTTTGTTATCGAGGCAACAGAAGCATAAGGACCAAGGCCACATGCGTGAAATAAACTTGCCAACCAGTGCACAGATTAACTTACAGCAGCGAAGAGAGAATGGAGAGAGAATGGGAAGGAACGGAGGTAAAGTGAGGGAGGAGTGGAGGTTATGTGAGGGAGAAGTGGAGGTAAGGTAAGGAAGGGGCAGAGGTAATGTGAGGGAAGGTGGGAGGGAAGTAATGTGAGGGAGGGGTGGAGGTATATATGTCATGTGAGGGAGGGGTGGAGATATATATGTAATGTGAGGGAGGGGTGGAGGTATATGTAATGTGAGGGAGGGGTGGAAGTATATGTAATGTGAGGGAGGGGTTGAGGTATATGTAATGTGAGGGAGGGGTGTAGGTATATGTAACGTGAGGGAGGGGTGGAGGTATATATATAATGTGAGGGAGGGGTGGATATGTAATGTTAGTGGGGTAGAGGTGTATATGTAATGTGGGGGAGGGGTGGAGGTATATGTAATGTGAGGGAGGGGTGGAGGTATATGTAATGTGAGGGAGGGGTGGATATGTAATGTTAGTGGGGTAGAGGTGTATATGTAATGTGGGGGAGGGGTGGAGGTAACATGAAAGCAGTACTTATGTAACTTATGTAAAGATGTACAGGAGCAGTATGGAGGAGTACTTCCAGCTTCACTAATCCTGTTGGAGGAGTACTTCCAGCTTCACTAATCCTGTACTACCACTTCCAACAGGGTCTTACCACTGACACCAATATTTATGTCAGGTAACACATGCAAATACACACACTTCTACTTCTCGTGCTCGTATCTTTGATGTAATGAGAGTGTTTATGATTTTACTGAACACTGCTGCAGTCGTTCACTTAACCCCTTCACTCAGACATATTACTTAGCATATTCTTGCCATCTCTAAACGTATTGAGTCAAATTAAGAGAAATGTCTTTTAGTGAAGGGATAAGATATACAAACTCCAACCTTTTTTTTTTTTATACAACAAAAATCCAGCTAGTTGAATAATGGCCCGTCCTAAGCAATAATCAAAACAAAAACTGCCTCACCAGAGTAAAACGGCTAACATCTATTACCTAGTTTTTCGTAAGTGCCTGAGGGAGTAACCCCTGCCGCCCCCCTCGCTGGTCGTAAATGGGGCAGATGAGACTCCCGGCCTCCAGCTCCCTCATCTAAAAGGAAATTCAATAAGTACACCAGGCAAAGTGCGGCTCGGGGGCGAGGGTGGCGGATTACACAGGAGGAGGAAGTACTGACATCATGGAGCCAGTATGTGGAACAAGCAGACACGGCCGTATTCTCAGTGACACTGTACGCCTCGTGGCACTCTTTTTCTTAGCCATTTATTGTACTTATCATACCGTAACGTTTTCTTTTATGCCACTTATATAACAGTACCGTCAAAACATATCGTAGATTAGCAACATACATGAGGATACTGATGTACGATGAAGAGAATAAGTAGCTGAGGAAGTATTATTAAGAAATCAACGGATTCGGCCAGAGTGTCATTCTCATTGCACAGATTCATTTTCCAGTTACCCCTCCCCCTCCCTCCAAATGGAAAAAAGTAGGTTTTGGAAACTTAGCCAGTAAGTAGTTTGATAATTAACACTGACGTAAATGACAAGAGACTAGAGATGAAATGACATTACGTTTGTCAATCAAGGGCACCAGTGGTACTGGTAACCCAGCTGTGCAAGAGGAATCTGAATGGGATGAATGAGTTCCAACAGAGAAACGAATATGTATGCGAAGGGATACCCAAGGTCGTTACATTTACAGCTTCAATATTATGAACACTGGTATAACGACACATATAAGCTAGACCAATACCACGCATGAGCTGGTGGCCAAATGCACATGTATGTGCTGGTATACACACACAGTCACTCATAGACACACTGGGATCGCAAGCTTGTACACACACACACACACACACACACACACACACACACACACACACACACACACACACACACACACACTGCTCTTACACGTGTACAGTATATAGTGGGCACAGTGTACGCGAGAGCAGGAGTATGGAATGAGAGGAATGAACATGTTTACCCAGACGTGTATGGTGTACTGGGGGGGGGGGGAGGTGGAGGAATGGGGGAAGGGAGGAGGGGTAGGGGAGGGTAAAAGGAAAGAGAGTGTAATTACGGAAGGGACAAGGATATGATAAAGCTGATGAAGTGATAATGAAGGTGTGTAGGTGAGTGTCTTGGAAGGGTGAGGGAGTGTCAACGATGGAAGGGTAAGGGTTCAAAAGTGGAGAGGGATTGTAGGGGATGGGATGGATCTGGCAGAAGTGAACAGGTGTAGGGAATATATCTGGCATGGATGAGTAAGTGAAGTTTGCGGGAGGGCTAGCCGGGAAGTGGAAAAAGCGACGGGAGACTAGATTGGAGAAGGATCTATCTGGCAGGGTTGAGAGAGGGATGTAGATAGGTCTGTGGGGGGTGAGATGATGTAAATAAGGAATGGGGATAAGTCTGTCGACGGTAAGGGGGTGTTACTGAAAGACATAGATAATTTTGGGTTCTGGAGGGATGTGGGAGTGTAGATGAGGGATGTAGCTAGGACTGGAAAGGATGAGAAAGGGTACATAAAGGACGGGAATGGATCTGGCAGGGGCGTAGAGCTATTGACAAGGCAGGGGAGGGGATATGGTAGGGGGAAGGGATTGTAGAGGGAAGGGGAAATGTTATGACTGAGATGGGTTAGAGCTTGACAGGGTAAGGAATCGTGGTGGAGGAATGCAAGACTGAAGGGAGGTTTACTACCACCTCACCGGTTTAGTGGTGGCGTAACCAGCTCCAAACTGTAAGACTCGAGTTCGATCATCAGACAGGTCAGACTATTGGTTTGATTTGTTTCCTTCTCCTTGCTGTTCACCCTACAGTACGACTGGGGAACTGGATGTAACTTTAATGGTTGCTTGTCTTATTGTGGGAGAAAATTGGACTTTACCTCAAAAATTATTATCTGCCTTAAGAGCCTTTGTGGTGCTGCAGAGGGAAGCATTCACGTGGTGCCACCCGTATAACCAGCCAGCAGACAGACGTCCGTCAACTTCCTGCATATCCCTTGAAAGTAGCATGATGGGACTGAAGGAAAAGAACAAATTTAGCCTGCAGTCCACTGGGTTGACGTCCAGATAAACTCAGCGCCACAACAACAACAACACTGACCTTAATGCAGTAGACGGATATTATTCTAGGATGGCTATGGGCGGAATAGGGGAGGGTAGATGGGGAGGTAAAGAATGATGGGGGATTATGGGGGGTGGAAAGGTAGACAGTGGGTAGAGAGTGGAAGAGAATGAGGGAGAAGGGAGGGTGGAAGGTGGAGAGAGAGAGAGAGAGAGAGAGAGAGAGAGAGAGAGAGAGAGAGAGAGAGAGAGAGAGAGAGAGAGAGAGAGAGAGAGAGAGTGAAGGAGAGGATGAAGGAAAAAGAGAGGGGACAGAAATAGAGGGAGGGATTGGAGTGATGGGCAACTGGCAGAAATAACCAGCACGCAAGGTGAGATACTGTGCGTGAATATAGAAGCGAGGTAATAAAAGGGTTAGGAAAAAAGAAAATAATAAAGGGCGAGGACTTATTGCAATGCAGGAAAGCGGAGGAATGGATGGTAAGAATATGCATATAGGCGAAAAGAAGTGAATGAGGAAGCGAGAAAACGAATAAGAGAGAACGTGAGAAAGTTAGAAATGGAGGAATAAGAGACCTGTATTGAACAGAAAGCAGGAAATAGGATGGATGGAGTGGAAGAAGAGATGGAGAAAAATACTGGATAAGAGAAGGGAATGTGAAATAAGGGACGAAGATTTTTCAAGAAATGGAGAAGAGAAAGAGCTGGCAATGGAGCAAGGGGAAGGTAAATGAACAAGGAAGAGAGGAAATAAAGAGGAGGGTACGGGAGGAAGAATAAGGAATAAGATCTGATCGAGTCACAGAAACTGAGAAATGAGGGACAGGGAGAGATGAAAATTAATGAATGTGGATGCAGAGGAAAGGAAAGAGGGGAATGTGTTAACATTAAAAGAGGAGGGATGGGGAAAAGATACTGAGTACGAAGCAACGGATATGAAAAGGGAAGCATATAGACAATGAGCAGGAAGAAAGGTGAAAGTTAGTGAATCAAAATGTGGAATAATGATAGAGGGGGATAATAAACGAGTAAGGAAGGAATGATGAATATGAAATGCATACTGACAAATTTCCTTCAGCTAAAGTTATATTTAAGATTGCTGGTTAAAACTTTTATTTTCCTCAAATATCTAGCAAACACTTTCCAGGAAGACTAGAGTGAATATCAGAGAGAAGAAATTGGATCAAACAGGATTACTTCTAAAAATTTACTGGTATAGAGATGTGTTGATCGCAAGAAGTGGTTCAAAATGCATACGAATAATTCCCCAGAAGATTAAGAAGCAAGCTGACAACAAGATAAATATGTCCTCTGCACTGGAGATATATGGGTGCATATACCGCACTTCACTATTATGATGTATGAGTTTAGATTATTCATGATGCCCCCGGACGATTACTTTCCATTAAGAAGAGTCTACTGTACTTAAGATGAAGGCTATATCAAACCCGTCCACCTTGAAGTCTCTCATGAGTGCAATAAAAACGTCAGGAGGCAGCAACAATAATTTAAATAATACATCAGCCAGAAGGAAAGACTGAAACCAGACTATTTTTTCAACTGCGACAAATCTTACAATTCTGGGGGGTTAAAAAGTCTCTCAAAGAGGAGACACGGGAGGTAGAGAACAAACAAGAAGGAAAGGTGAGGAAGAGAAGAAAATGATACCAAGATGATGAGAAGAAGAGAAAAACAGAAGAGTAAGGGAGACAGAGTGAAAAAAAGTAATGAGAAAACTGTCTTAAGAGATGAGAGGAGTTGGAGGAAGGAGGAGGAGTAGGCGAGGAGAATAGGAATAGTGGAGGACACATTGAGAGAAAAAGCGAGAGTTAATGAGAAATTAGCCGATAAAACTAAGAGTTGGGATGCAAAGTACAGTGTAGTGGAGAGGGGTCGTTAATGAGTAGAGAGGGAGATACCTGGACACTTAATCCTAGATAGGTAATGTGGGGTCTCAGAAACCCCAGTTCCCGAAATTTAATTTTTAAAAGTATGAGCATAAGGTCTACAGATCTGTCCGTCTCATTACCTTCCTGCCTAGTGATGCTCTTCATGGGGATGATGGGGTCATAGCTGTACCTGGCTCTGATTTTGCTCTATAGAGCCATTGGGGTATGTTAGACCCCAGATTACCTATAATGTAACCTCAATTGAGCCCTCTTGTGATTTTTTTATTTCAATTTGCTGTCTTTCTCCTTTTGTATACAGAAGGTCCCAACATCGGTCTACTGCAGGCCACCCAAGGAATCATTATATTACTTTTCAATTTTGCAAAATTTAATTTTAAAATTTGCATACCTAAAATTTAACCATTTTTGTACAAACTTTAAAAAATATATATATATTTCCAATTAAACTTTATTTTTTCTGGCCCTATTTAAAGATAAGGGATTGAAATATTTGTGTATTGAAGCATTTTGAAATATCTCAAACGGCAGTTTTTTTTTTTTCCGTGGGGTCCGTCAGACCCCACGTTACCTAATATAGTAACTAAATCAAGATTACCTATCTAGGGTCAAGGGATACTGGTAGACAGACAGGGACAGAAAGACAGCTACCTAGCTAGACATAACTAAACATCAGCGAGATACCATACCATAGAATACAGGAAGATAAAATAAATGATAGCGACAGACAGATAGACAGATCTAGATACATTTTAGATGGAGACATAAACAAACAGACATACAGATCAATACAGGTAGATGCAGACCGACAAATACACAGATGGATGGACAAAGTGACAAAGGCACAGGCTGCTAGGTATAGAAAAAAAAAAAAAAAGGGACTGAGACAGAAATAGATACGGGGGGGTACGGTAGAGGGTGTAATTAGCCAGGGGAAGGAAGGGTCGAGAGAGAATGTAAAACCAAGAAAGTATGCAGGGCATGGAGGAAGGGAGAGTGGATGAGAGTAGAAGGAGGAGAGATGAAGGGAGGGAATGAAAGAGGACGACGAGCAAAGAAGGCAAAAGAAAAGGCAGAAACACTGAAAGGCAAATAAGCAAGGAAATGACATAGAAATAATAAAAGAATTTTATGTATGTATGTATGTAAGTATGTATCAGTCTATTTGCAAACTGACCACAGGAGAAATGAAAATGGAGACAATAAAGAGGTCTTACATACACACCTGCAGCAGGGAAGGTCACACAGAACAAAGTGGAACCTGGCTTGACACACCATAGCCTCGCCTCACTTCACCTCACCTCGGCTGAAATTACATCCTAGACCATAGCAAGCCTATAGAAAGTTAAGCCGCGATACGACAGACACACACAGAGGTGGATAAATAGAGACGCATACAGGTAATTAGATAGATAAATACGAATATCTCAGATTCATTCCACAAATGCTGGCGTACCTCAGGGTTCAGTTTTGGCGCCAACCCTCTTTCTTATTCATATAAATGACCTCCTATCTGTCACTCACAACCCAGTACACTCTTATGCTGATGACTCGACCCTTCATAGTTCTCTCACATTTAGTACCTCCTTTACACAATCTGATATTATAAATTCCCGAATAAACACAGCAATTTCTCTGAACCAGGACCTTTCTAAAATTAATCAATGGGGATAAACAAATCTGGTCTCATTTAATGCTCAGAAAACTAAATACAATAATTTCTCCAATAGAATAAGTCCCTCAGACTCCCACATAATATTAAATGATGTCAGTATTCCCATATCCACTACAATTGATATCCTAGGTGTTACTCTAAACCCCAACCTAAGTTTATGTTAAATCCTCTGCTAAAAATGCTTCTAAAAAATTGGGACTTACGTACAGAGTTCGTGAGTTCTTCACAGACGAGCGGATGGCCACAATATACAAAAAGTCATGTACGTTCTCAGATCGAATACTGTTCGCCACTATGGAGTGGATGGGGAACGGTTGCACTTAGGCAGTTCGACAAAATTCAAAATAAAGCCATTAGAATAATCAATAATCCTGCCATTACTCAGGACCTTCCTCCATTAATTATCAGTACGTAGGGATGTTGCTTGTTTAGGATTATTTTTCGGATATTTTTGCCGTAAGTACTCTGACGAACTTGCTTCAATTGTGCCTCCCCTTCACATTTTCTCCCGAAATACTCAGGCAGCTGGGAGCGCCCATGCCCTCACACTCTCTCCCCAGCAATGCAGAACCTCTGCTTATCAAAATTCATTCATCCCCAGAACTACTACTCTCTGGAATTCATTTCCTGGGAGTTGCTTCCCACAAACATTTAATCCACTTTTATTTAAATCCAGTTGTTATAAATATTTTATGAACGGAGAATGCCTTTAGGCACATGGACTTAGCATATTTTTTTATTTCCTTAGTTTTTCCTTCCTCCATTCATTATCTCATAGATACATAGAATGTGTGTGTGTGTGTGTGTGTGTGTGTGTGTGTGTGTGTGTGTGTGTATGTGTGTGTGTTGGAGGGGGGGAGGGAGAGTTGACTGGACACAACCACCAAATCTCACGTCACCGTCCGCCACAAGACTGACAGGGAATTTGAAGCTTATCACATCCTTGGTATTATTAATCAGACTCCCATCACACACACACACACACACACACACACACACACACACACACACACATGCACGCACGCACGCGCGGGGTGATTTTTTTTTTTTTTTTTTTAGTCTTATAAATACCTCTTACGTGAAGCTAATGACGCCTAATCAATGCAGTAGTGGTAAGGTTATATAAATATTTCTACACCTGTGGGATGGTACGCCAAAGAAAACAAAACCAACGTTCTGAAAATATACATTAAGTTCTCGTGTCTGTGACAAAGAAACTGATAGGACGGATGTAGGCTGTGTAGTGGTATTGTAAGTTGACACTGCATGTGTTATTCCTTTACCTGTATGGCTTGCATAGTGACGTTAGATCAGTACGACAAACTGGTGACATAAATTTGTTGATACTACGAACAACTACCAGCAAACGAGAAAATATGCTTGCCTTTTCCTCAGCCTCTACTGACTAAGCTCAATCGGTAGAGCGGTGATTCAATCAGTAGAGAGGTGGCCTGCAGTCCTACCGGACCCAGGTTCAAATCCCCGCTGGGGCAGGAAACAATTTAAGGATTTGAATTTCATGCAAAGCAGACTTTACCGATCTACCAGAAGACCCGCCGACATGTCATAAAAATTCCCCGGCTAATACCAATACACCAGTCCTGTATGAGAGCCCAAGCATGTATGGACGGTGGGTGTTAGCGCCGAAGTGGTGACATGTTGAGGTGTATGGTATGTAGGAGGACTACTGGGCCTTGGGAGCAGGCTGTGAAGCCTATGCCCAGCGTGGAACACATAAAAAAATATATATTGGAAAATCTCTTTCGCACGAATATCCAATAGGACCTATTATTACAGCAATTCTCCCACTGCATGGGTAAACAGATATAAACGATAACTTAATCTATCTATCTATCTATCTATTGCCAGACGCCTCAATCCCGTTTGGGGTGGCCACAAACAAATCGCCTCCAAGTCGCCCTGTCCCCCGCCATTTCACTGCCCTGCTCCCAACTCACACCCCCCTCTCTCATATACCTCTCCACCCCATCCCTCCATCTCATCCTCGGCCACCCCCTCCCGCTTCGCCCCTCCACCACACTCACATACGCTCTCTTCGTCAGTCTTTCACCCTCCATCCTCTCCACATGGCCAAACCACCTCAGTGTGTTCCTCATAACGCTTCCTATCACATCCACATCCACACCACAACGCTCCTTTATATCCTCATTCGTCAGCCAGTCTCTCCACGTGACTCCACAGGCTCCTCTTAAATAACTCATTTCCACTGCTCTCACTCTTGACCTGTGTCCTTCCAACAATGTCCAAGCTTCACTTCCGTACGTTAGAACTTAATACATACAATAAAAATACGACAAATACATAAGAAATACACCCAAAGAAATCGAACATGCTGCTAAAAAATACTAAGAGCTAAATCTGCCTAACACTGGTAGATTATATATCATTGTATTCACCACACCATGGATACTTGCTAATACGATTACATGGATAAAATAGAATAAATACATAAAGACAATATAAACACCAAATGTACATTAAATAAGTAAATAAAACAGAGTACTACAGACGTGTACAACTACTGGTTTACCGTGTACACACCACTCCATGTCGGGACGTTCAGTGTTTGTCGCCTCTCGTGGCCTGCCCCACCGGTCCATTGCAAATCAAGGCAGAACCATGTGTACTTTAATCATCTGTGTATTTGGTGACCAATTAAGAGTAATACTTACTGTAATTGTAAGTCATTAAACGACCAGGAACAAGGAATTTAGTTTGATAAATCTCATAATTATTTAGTTTTGTGAGGAGGAGGATGCTTGTTTGGCGAGCAACTGACTTGTAACTAGACGCATACAAAGCTTCATGACTATAATAAGCTTACTGGGTGCTGTGTTGTTATGACGAGACGCTTTGTTATGATGATGATGATGATGATGATGATGATGATGATGATAATGATGATGATGATGGTGACGTTCATTTAGTTCACTTTTATGGATACACGAGACCTAAGATTAATCTATCAACAAAAGATAATTGGGTGTGATGAACTGAATACGTGAGGATGATGATGGATGATGTTGATGATAATGTCGATACTAGTAGTGAATAAGGATGACGGTGCTAATGGTGATAACTGGTTGATGATGGATAATCATGGTAATGATGATGGACGAAGATGATGGATGAATTACGATGATAGTATATGCTGCTGCTGATGATGATGGTGATGACAGTAATGGTGATGAGAGAATGATGATGGTAGTGATGATGCATGATGATGGTAATGATGATGGATGATTATATTATGAATGATGAGGAATTGTGATGATCAAGGAACATGATGATGATGATGATGATGATGATGATGATGATGATGATGATGATGGAGCTGATGGATGATGGTGGTGATGATGACGATGATGATGATGATGACGGGTGGATAGAGAAGATGATGGATGATGATCACGATGACGATGATGATAGGAATGATGATGATGGGTGGATGGAGTAGATGATAGGGATGATGATGATGATGATGATGATGACAGGGATGATGATGATGACAGGGATGATGATGATGACAGGGATGATGATGATAATAATGATAATGATGATGATGATGATGATTGTCAGGTTAGCAAATCACTGCTTCTAAGATGCATCCAATACATAAACAAAACAATATGCTATTATGAGTATCAGGTTATGAAATGCTAATCAAGTGTTCAGCTGTTGCAGTGCAATGTACAACTTACTCTGAACTACCGGGTACATCTAATCTTGGTAGTGATGGCCATGGACTAATCGAGGCTGGTGATCCTGTGGTATCGCTTCCACTGTTATGCTTCTCTGCAGTGTTCCCATATTTGGCTCTTTTCTGCTAAGTTTGGTTATTAAAAAAAAAAAAAAATGCTTGACGGGTCGGGCTACTAGATGGGTCTGTCCTTTTTCAACACTATTTGCAATTTCAGTAAACTTTCGTGTGTCTGGAACACACATGAGAGTTGTTCCAACCAAAAGGGAGTAAATGGTAGCAGTATTAGCACTCGGGCATATATTATACACTATCAGCTGAATAAAATCGGGTGACTTTATCTGGAGTATAAAAAAAAAGTTGCTTCGACCACGAAGAAGTTAAGGCAGATAACCACTATGAGTTTTGTTCAAAGATTTACGTTGGGCAGGTTCGGCAACATCCACCTTCCTCACGCTCTCTACGGTAACTGGCGTGCACGCAAGAGAAGTCCAGATATGGCCTTATGACTCGCCATTGTGGTATTGGTTAACATGTATGAAATGATGCTTATTACGGCCAGACTCTTTTTGTCCCACGTCATGAGGGAGTCGGTTGTCCTGGGAGCATCGCCATGGAATGTGAGAAGGTAATAAATCAGTCGTGTTCGTGAGCAGTCTGATTTCTGTCGATACTGATCTAATGTCTCGATTCTACCCGACTCATGGGCTCGTATTCTCGTTGACTTAGGAAACTTTACAGTACTGTATCCTCGGCGATTTATTTTAATTATTACACCTCAGTTTTCTCATGGGTTTTGTGCACGCCCTTGTGACATATGTAAAATACGATCGCACGTTAACAAGCCGACAGCCTTCGGACGAGGCCACACTCGCTGGAAACAAGTGACTGGCTACAGGAAACGAGGCACCGAACCCTGCGTCTTTTTTCCTCTCATCCATTACACATTTCGGCACGAGTATCTGAGCTATTTACTGTCTTGCAAGATGAGGCTATACGCACAGTGATACCAACAGTTTTAGCTTACTGCACCAAATACCAAATATGGCTAATATAGAACAATATATATTTTTAAATCCTATGTGTCCTATACCTGATCTTGGATACAGAAAACGATTTGAATTATTGTATTAAATAAGATTCTGTTATTTCTTGAACTCCCAGTTTCGGTGTTCACTGACAGATAGATACCGACATGCAGATATATAGACAGGAGAGGGAGAGAGAGAGAGAGAGAGAGAGAGAGAGAGAGAGAGAGAGAGAGAGAGAGAGAGTAAAATACAGGGTCAGGAAGAAATCATCGGAGGAAATAAGGCTGGTTAGATACCAGACAAGGACAACAAGGGTAGAACAAGAGTAGACAGGAGGATCAGGGAATGAGGAATAAAATAGACACGAGGCTGCATACAAAGCGATGAGAGAAGGGTGAGGCGTGATGTGTGGTGGTGAGCAGTGGTGATAAAAGTGATGACTGGGATGAAGTGGCGGCAGGATGGTAAAAGAGTGACAAGAATGGTGATTAGATGGCAATGTAATGACCTAAAGGGTGACAGGAGGGAGCATGGTGACCGACTGGAGTAGAGCTAGGTAAGCTGTGATGTGGGGTGGTGACAGGATTGGTGAAGAAAGACGGTGTGGTGACTACAGTAGAGGGTGTGTTGGTGATCAAAGGTAAAGTTGTGATAATATTATTATGCGCAGTAAAGGAAGAATGGCATGTGGATATCAATGGTGAGAGGAAGCTGGAGTGGTGATGTCAGGAGTGGTGACAGATGTTTAGTGTGGTGACAGGAGGGTGAGATGGTGATTGAAGTTTGCGATGACAGAGTAGTAGGGTGGTGTGATGACGGGGTGGGGTAGTGACAGGTGGCTGGAGTGATGACAGCAGTGGTGATATGGGGTCGAAGTAGTGATGATGATAGTCTGGAGTGATGATAGAAGGGTGGTGTGATGACAGGAGGGTGGGGTGGGGTGATGACAGGAGGGTGGGGTGATGACAGGAGGGTGGGGTGATGACAGGAGGGTGGGGTGATGACAGGAGGGTGGGGTGATGACAGGAGGGTGGGGTGATGACAGGAGGGTGGGGTGGTTAAAGTAGGGTGGGATGGTGATAGGAGGCTGGTGTGGTGGTGTTAGAAGTGGTAATAGGAGGCTGGTGTGGTGGTGTTAGAAGTGGTAGTAGGAGGCTGGTGTGGTGGTGTTAGAAGTGGTAATAGGAGGCTGGTGTGGTGGTGTTAGAAGTGGTAATAGGAGGCTGGTGTGGTGGTGTTAGAAGTGGTAATAGGAGGCTGGTGTGGTGGTGTTAGAAGTGGTAATAGGAGGCTGGTGTGGTAGTGTTAGCAGTGGTAATAGGAGGCTGATGTGGTGGTGTTAGAAGTGGTAATAGGAGGTTGGTGTGGTGGTGTTAGAAGTGGTAATAGGAGGCTGGTGTGGTGGTGTTAGAAGTGGTAATAGGAGGCTGGTGTGGTGGTGTTAGCAGTGGTAATAGGAGGCTGGTGTGGTGGTGTTAGAAGTGGTAATAGGAGGCTGGTGTGGTGGTGTTAGCAGTGGTAATAGGAGGCTGGTGTGGTGGTGTTAGAAGTGGTAATAGGAGGCTGGTGTGGTGGTGTTAGCAGTGGTAATAGGAGGCTGGTGTGGTGGTGTTAGAAGTGGTAATAGGAGGCTGGTGTGGTGGTGTTAGCAGTGGTAATAGGAGGCTGGTGTGGTGGTGTTAGAAGTGGTAATAGGAGGCTGGTGTGGTGGTGTTAGCAGTGGTAATAGGAGGCTGGTGTGGTGGTGTTAGAAGTGGTAATAGGAGGCTGGTGTGGTGGTGTTAGCAGTGGTAATAGGAGGCTGGTGTGGTGACAGAAGGATGAGATAATAACAAATGGAAGGTGGAAATTTCGAAACAATGAAATACCTCTTCTTTATGTGATACCTTTTATTTACGTAATACCTCTTTTTTATGTACAGTAATACATCTGCCTTACGTAATACCTCGTCTTTAGCGATTTATTTTGCCCAGTGCACCTCTGGCTTCTCTTGTATGCTGCTTACAGCCTACTGCATAATATCTACTAATTTTGTATCAGTGACAGACAGGATGATACTGAGATGTAATATGGAAAATTAGTTGCTAAGTAAGAGGTGCTACGGAACCTTCTATGCCACCTACAATACGGCCTTGATAGAGGAGAAAATGAAGAAGAGATGATGTGGAGGAGATGACTGGTGTTTATTTGATAAGGGAGAAAATGAAGAAGAGATGATGTGGAGGAGATGACTGGTGTTTATTTGATAAGGGAGAAAATGAAGAAGAGATGATGTGGAGGAGATGACTGGTGTTTATTTGATAAGGGAGAAAATGAGGAAGAGATGATGTGGAGGAGATGACTGGTGTTTATTTGATAAGGGAGAAAATGAGGAAGAGATGATGTGGAGGAGATGACTGGTGTTTATTTGATAAGGGAGAAAATGAGGAAGAGATGATGTGGAGGAGATGACTGGTGTTTATTTGATAAGGGAGAAAATGAGGAAGAGATGATGTGAAGATGATTGGTGTTTCATATATTACACCTTTACGCCTTCATCCCATGGCATATTAATTGATATTTTTGCTATGTCCAAATCTTATCAACCTTATAAGAGATCGTATGAACTGGTAGCGTTAGATACTGTATGTTTCTTGCCTTCACCACCAGGTGCTCTCCCTAGCTGAATAAAATCGTCTGACAGGCGCAAGAGTAACAAAACTGACGTCCTCTGGCTGGAAGGGTTAATGTTAAGCGGTATGTATCTTATTTATGTCTTTGTAACCCAATCTGTACGCTGTTATAGCCAACGCCAGACAATACTATACTCGTACACCATACGAAATATCTCCCTGACTGATGGATTTTTTTATAGAGTTGCTCCGGAAAGGTGGGGAAACGTTCACGTGTGCAGAAATACAACTGATGAAGAGGACGTGCTGGGAACCACCTATGACAGCAAGCATATCCAAGGCTGGGCTAGAAATGCATTTGGGAAAAAGGGGAGGAGCAGAGGGGAAGTCGCTACTATTATGGAATGTAAGGGAGGGGAAGGCGGGGGGAAGAGATCGTGGAGGAAGGGAGAGAACGGGGTGAGAGATTATGAAGGGAAGGCGAGAGCTAGGGCTAGGGGGGAGAGGAGAAAGAATGGGAGCAAAGGGAGATGAAGGGAAGAGGAGGGAGAAGGATACTGAGGAAAATCTTGGTGGATGAGTGAGAAAGGATTGAGATAATGAAAAGGGAGGGGGAGAACAAGGGAATGAGCAAAGGGAGAAAAATGGAAAAGAGGGGATGGTACAGAGGGGACGGGAATGAATGGAAAAAAAAAATGAGGAAAGGATAAAAAGGGGTAAGAAAAAATGAAGGGAATAACAAAAGGAGGGGGAAGGGTAGGTGGCAGAGGGAGAGGAAGGGAAAGGCGGTTGGAGACAGCAAGAGGGGGGAGGAAGAGAAAGAATAAATAAAAAAAACAAATTACGGAGGAAAGGCAGGGAAGGGGGTGAAGGGAAGGGAAGGGAAGGGGAAGGGAAGGGAAGGGCAAGGAAAGGAAGGGAAGGGAAGGGAAGGGAGGAGAAGGAAACGGAAGGGGAAGGGAAGGGAGGAGAAGGAAACGGAAGGGGAAGGAATATGGAGAGAGGAAGATGATGGGAAGGGAAAGAGTATAAAAAGGCAAATTATGGAGGAAGGCACGGACTAGGGTGAAGGGAAGGGAAAGGAAGGGAAGGGAAGGGAAAGAGAAGGAGAAGGGGAGGGAAAGAGATGAGCATGAGAAGGGAAAGTCACTCCAATTATGGGGCTGTGATAAGGACGGAATGTGGCAGGGAGAAAGAGAAAGCCATGGAGGAAGGGAGGGAGTGATAGAGAAGTGATGGGGAGTGGAAGGAAAGGGGAGGATGGGAAGAGGGTAAACAGGGTGAGGGAAAAGGGGAAGAGAGAAAAGCAAAAGGAAGGTGAGGAAGAAAGAGTAGAGAAAAGAGAAAGGAAAGGAGGGGATAGAGGATCGGAAGGAAAATCGAAAGGAGAGAGGAAAGAGGGACAGGAAAGGGGAGAGGGAGAGAAGAATGAGAGTGGAGGGGAGTGGAGAGAGAGGAGAGGGGAGAGGAAAGGGAGCAAGAGAAGATGGGAGAGGAGAGAGGAGGAAAGAAACAGGAGACCGAGGAAGAAAGGAAAGGAGAGGAAAGTTAAGGCAATGGAGTTTGGGGAAGAGGAAAGGAGAGGGACGAGAGGATATAAAGAGAAGAGGGTCAAGGGGAAGGAAGAGGATGACAGTGGAAGGGTTGGGAAGTAGATGGAGGTAGGAAGCAGTGAGTAATAATTAAATGGATGAGACAGTGGAGAAAGGAATGTGAGAAAATGTATTAGGAAGATAATTATGAAAGAAAATCTGTGAATGTGGAAAGGTGACTATGTAGGAAGAGAGAAGAGAGAAGGAATAGAAAGGAAAGGACTGAGGACATGGAACTAAAACTGAGAATAAAAGAATATAATGTAAGGTAAAGGAGCAACAGTATTTGAGTGAATACTCGTATGAAGAAAATGAAGAGCATGAAAAACTATGTGGGAGAGAGAGAGAGAGAGAGAGAGGTGGGGGAGGAGAGCAGAATGTGGAGAGAACAAATGAAAAAGGTTGTGTGTGTGTGTGTGTGTGTGTGTGTGTGTGTGTGTGTGTGTGTGTGTGTGTGTGTGTGTGTGTGTGTGTGTGTGTGTGTGTGTGTGTAAAATCTACAAATGCACTGAATCCCAGAACACAGTAACAATCGTGTACCAATCAGTGGTATTATTCACAAGAAGGGTCCATACAAGGCCAAACAAATCATCAATTACCGCTCGTCTCTTGGTCAGCAATTGGGATCGGCTCAATTATCCTGTGTGCAGCCTCCCTCACTGCCTTCCCTGGCACGGATTCTTAGTGGCACGGAGAACTTCGTGGCAAATCTTCCTCAGCGATTTGTTTTGCACATTACACTTTTCTTATCCTCTTATCCTCTCATACGATACTGATGCAAACTATGTAAACACGACAAATACACTGACAACATAAAAGACAGCATCAGGTTGTAATGGAAATAATAAGTCGCCAAGGAAAATGTGCTAAATGTATCCAATGCCATCAAGATTACGACTCCTACTCTGATGGTGTGGACGTTGTT
Source organism: Coenobita brevimanus (assembly GCF_032717465.1). Taxonomy (NCBI): domain Eukaryota; kingdom Metazoa; phylum Arthropoda; class Malacostraca; order Decapoda; family Coenobitidae; genus Coenobita; species Coenobita brevimanus. The sequence goes on along the minus strand of NC_137026.1, from coordinate 5,290,036 downwards.
TGATCACTAAGATTTCCTACTGCATCCACTCCCGTCCTTTGTTATATTACCAGAAGCGTGGGGACCTTGGGCTGGCCTTTCTTAGTCCCGACACACCAGGACAGAGTAATCAGTCTGTCCCCATGTGTTGTATTCTGTAAACAATATACGGTACTTTGATGCAACCAACCCTCTTCTACAGCAGTTATTTATGCAGATTTCAGGTTAATATTTACTTGTTTGGTTTTAATATCTCTTGTATATCGACAAAGACTACATAAGGAAGGTACAAGACAGTATTATTAGGGAATATCCAAACACAGCCTGGTAAGGAATAGGTGTTTGGGAGCCTTGACGTGGATAAACTACAAAGTTCATCAGTAACAGTAAAGGCCAACTGGGATATTTCTGTTTGTTAACTGTTAGGATGTCCCTCTGCTTAACAGAATCATCAGATGTTACCTACCTAAAGCAAAGGCACTAAAAATTTATTCTGCACCTTTGTGGTGTGATAAGTACGGCACATGCAGGAACCAAGGTTTCAGAATTACCAACACTACCAAATGAACGCGGATTCACTTCTGCAGATAATTTCAAAGCCCATCACTCCCAGGGTTGTAGAATTTATTTTAATCGGTGGTATGGCCAAAGCAAATGAAGGATTAACCCTCTCATGGTCGGAATAACTCTAGTGTTCTCTCGCAACTGATATCAGACTATTCTATTCATCAGAAAACGAGTCGTGGGAGCCTGAGAGTTAATAATGCTACTATGGTATTAACCCTCTCATGGAAAGAACAACTCCAGTACTCAGTTCTGAATAACGTCAAACGATTTTACTCAGCTGAGAATAATCGTGTGTAATTTGATCTGTTGTCGATGTGAGAGGGTTATCTCTCATTCTTCCTACCAACCGGCGAATACATTTATCTTACTTCTGCCATCTCATGGTCTAAAGGCGAAAACAAAATGTTTGTATAGCCTCCGAGTTCGTCAAAAATCGTAACTACTTCATGCTTGTTGCCGACAGACGATTTCAGGCAGCTCAGGGATGGTTTCTTACCGTAAGTACGGTAAATACCAAGGATAAACACAGTAAATCGCCCACAGCCTACACAGATTATACCCACCCTAACACCTCTACTCTCCAAATGCAGGATATCCAGGGATATGTGTGAGAAACTTCAGAAGCTTCTTCTTGGGCAAAACGTAGTAAATGTTCAACAGGGATGCGGACTGAATCAACGCTACATGGCCACAATTGTATACGACTTAAATGAGTGAATTATGAGGGAGACCCTTTTCAGCCCTGAGGTCATCAGTACCTGTAGACCCGTTACTGTTATGAACTGAACTCACAACAACATTTATCATTCAGAATAGTCCCAAGAATAATCTCAGGTTCGTCACACAATTCTTGGGCCAGCCTGTAGATGCTGGTGGCCAAGATATTTTTCCCCGTGAGCCCTGGTTCAATACATCACTGCCACATTAAACACACATCGTCTCCCTCATTATTCTTCCACAAAAATACTATCAGCTTCGAGGAGACTTTACGAATTTTATGGGGGAGAGGAGGATAGACACAAGGGGAGGGAGGAGGATGGGGATGAGGCAGATAGGGGGAGGGTTGGGGGTTGGGGGTAGGGGGAAAGGACATAAGAAGAAGGAGGAAGGGAGGGGTGAAGGAGGAAAGGGGAAGGAGAACGAAAATAAGGGGGGGAAGGAAGAAAAGAAGGAGACAAGGGAAGGAAGGAGGGGAGGGAGGAATTACACAAGGGGAGGGAGGAGGAGAGGGAAGGAGGCGGCAGAACACGGACTAAGTGGTATTGATGCTCGTGTCTGTTTTGACCTGATGAACCAATTGGTTTATGGGATAATGTACTGGACGTTATTGCGGCGGCCAGTACACCCAATTACCATTATTGCTTCACTAACCAATGACTAAATGCACTTCCTTAACGAATGGCTTCAATGAAATATCATATTATGACTGGCAGTGTGGCAGTTAAGAGATGCGACAGACAAGAATTACCGGTATCCATACATAGTTAAATGTGTGTGTGTGTGTGTGTGTGTGTGTGTGTGTGTGTGTGTGTGTGTGTGTGTGAAGAATGAGAATAAAAGCGATATTAAAGAAGGCCCAAGGCAATTTAAAAAATAATAAGCCAGAAGCCCCCTTTTCAAAGTTTTTTCACTAACACAAATGCAATTAATGGCTAGTGGAATTAATGTCGTAGGGAGTAATCAATAAATCATAATAACGCTGCCACTCACACACCTCCTATTCTACATACACCTTCACCTCTTAATCCTGTGCTTCCGGGTGAGTGTGCCGTTGCTTCTTGTACACAGTAAATTGCAGCCACCAGACTGCTTCCTCAACCACATCCATCCTTCCACTGCTTACCCAGCCATTGTGTTGACGAGGTGGAGAACCAGTCTTGTTTTCCGGCCCCTCTCATGGCTCACTTCCTTCACTATCAGAGGTCGCCGCTTGGGTTAACGAGGCAGTGTGTGAGTTTAACTAAATACGATGATGTTGAGGCGGTGAGGTTAAAAAGATGCGTCGTCGTATTGAAGATATTAACCCTCCGACAACATAGTGTAATATGCAGATGAAATCAATAAGGAATTGCCAAGAAGAAATTTAAAAAGAAAAAAAATCATTTGTCAGCAGCAGGAATAAAACAGTTAACTCTTTCAGCCCCGGAGGGAGTGATTTCACTGCCGATATCCTGGCTATTTTATTCAGTCTGACAGAGACTTTTTAAACTAGAGGGGTTAAATACAGCCTTCATTAACCCCTTCACTACCAGGGTTGTCTCCTATGCTGCACAAAATCGTCTGGCGTCAACAAGACTTAAACAGTTCAGATGTGTGTGGTCGTCAGCGGGCAGTAAAGCCGGTGGTGTTGGTGACGGGGTTCAGGTATTGTTTTGTTGGACTCAGCGGTGGTGGGAGACAGGTGGAAATTGCTTGGCGATCCTGTCATTAGTTCAAGAGATGTAATCGTTGGAAGCCTAACAATAGTGGTGGTGTTGGTGGTGGTAATTCGGTGATGGTGGTGGTGGTGGTAATTCGGTGATGGTGATGGTGGTGGTAAGAGAGATCAGGTTATTGTTTAGCGAGAATATCAAAAATAGAAGAGCTGTAATTGTACAGGTGATAGTGCTAGCTGTGGTGGTGGTGGTGGTGGTGGTGGTGGTAGAGGCTTTGGTAGGCACAGTGTGGTGGAGATGGTAATGATGGTACTAGATGTAGTGTTAACAGAATGTATATGACAGTGGTAGTGGTGATGGTAGTAGAGTTAGTGATGGTGGTGCAGGTAGTAGTGTTCATGGTGCTATGATGGCAGTGGCGGTAGATGATGGTACTAGCTGTGGTTGTATTGATAATGATGATGGTGCTAGAGAAGGAAAATATTTTGAAAGCCTGTCACTGGAAGAAGAATTTTAACCATACAGGCGCTGGTGACCGTAACTGAAGTAGCGCTGGTGTTGGTGGTGGTGGTAGTGAGGTAGGTCATGGTGGTGGTGGTGATGGGTGGTACTATGATGCATGGTGGTGGTGGTGATGATGGGTGGTACCATGATGCATGGTGGTGGTTTTGGTGTTGGTCGTTTAGTGGTGGTACTGGTTGTTGTGGCAGTGTTCAGGTGGCAGTGGTGACAATGACAGTAATACCAATGGTACGAGTGATGGTAGTTTTTTTTTTTTTTTTTTTTTTTATGTGTCCGACTCTGGGCATAGGCTTCACAGCCTGCTATCAAGGCCGGTGGCAGTAATCATAGTGACAGAGAGCAGCGATGGTAATGACAACTAAACAGTTATGGTAATGGTAGTGGTGATGGTAGCATTGAATGAGTAGTGATGGTAGTGAGGCATTTATTTTTTGAAGCAAGTATAATTACTTCACAACAAAGGAGGTGAATGGAGGAGGATAATCTTTCAACAGAGCCATAACTCTCTTCATTCATCATTCAAGGCTTTAGCCTTCATTCACTCGTCATTCAAGGCTTCAGGCTTCATTCACTCTTCATTCAAGGCTTCAGGCTTCATTCACTCGTCATTCAAGGCTTCAGGCTTCATTCACTCGTCATTCAAGACTTCAGGCTTCATTCACTCGTCATTCAAGGCTTCAGGCTCCATTCACTCAACATTCAAGGCTTGGCTTCATTCACTCATCATTCAAGGCTTGGCTTCATTCATTCATCATTCAAGGCTTGGCTTCATTCATTCATCATTCAAGGCTTCGGGCTTCATTCACTCATCATTCAAGGCTTGGCTTCATTCATTCATCATTCAAGGCTTGGCTTCATTCACTCATCATTCAAGGCTTGGCTTCATTCATTCATCATTCAAGGCTTCAGGCGTCATTCACTCATCATTCAAGGCTTCAGGCTCCATTCACTCACCGTTCATTCCTTCAGCACACTTCTTTTTGTTCATTCATCATGTGAGTCGCCAATAATTTATGTCGACCCCATCCCACAAAATATACCTTCCAATACTCATCAATAAACATTACAAAATTTTCGCCTTTATATCACACCATACAATATCCAGTCATCACCTGGGCTACTGACATTTAGTGGTGGGTAATTAGAATAAAAAAAAAAAAAAAAAATCCTGGATCGTGTGTGTGTGTGTGTGTGTGTGTGAGAGAGAGAGAGAGAGAGAGAGAGAGAGAGAATGTGTGTGTGTGGGGGGGGGTAACTGTAGCAGGAAGGGGCAGGTATATAAACAGGGTCCTCGATGCTCGCGGCCCCAGTCATTAAAACTGTAATGGTATCAGCCTTCCATTTTTGCTACAGTTTTGAAGCCATAATTAGAGAGCGAGGCCGGCCATTACGCGGGTCCTGATTTGTTATCAAGGCACATATGATTACACTGGTATTTATAGTTCCCTGGTATTTTGTGGATGTGGAATTGGCAGCAAGGAAGTTAGATGAATTGTTTCCCCATTTTCTAAACACAGACAGAAAAAGAAAGCAACATAATTCGATATATGGTTCAGTTGTCTTTTGTTTCCTACCTCACCCCATCCCTAGGTGAGGGGAAAAAATAAAAAAAAAGGGCAGAATGACGAAGAATATTTTGTAAGCATAAACCTGTATTATAATATATATATATATTTTTTTTGGTCCGACTCTGGGCATAGGCTTCACAGCCTGCTCTCAAGGCCCAGCAATCCTCCTACATACCATCCACCTCTACATGTCACCACTTCGGCGTTAACACCCACCGTCTATGCTGCACTGGATTATATTTTTGTATTCCTGGGCGTAAATAAGGCTTGAATAGGATGGAATTAGATGTTTTTCTTTTCGTATTTTCTTACCATGAACGGGGAAGGGAGGTGTGGGACTAGTTTTTCCGAGTTTTTCCAAGCATAAACAAGGATCAAAGTAAATGGTTAATTTGTATATATTGTTTGTTGAGAATAAATACGTACAGTATGCAAGAGCTTTGTATGCCTGTATTTTCTAAGAATAAACTGGAGACTAAGATGATTTATGGGAGCTGTTGTTTATATTTTTATTACATGAGGAACTGTAGTAGCCAGAAAGGATAGAGTTGCATCTGTTTTACAAGTATATTTGTGATATCTGGGAATGATTCTGAGCCGAAAAGTAAAGGTTGCATGTGAATTATATTATATACTATATATATATATATATATATATATATATATATATATATATATATATATATATATATATATATATATATATACAGTATATATATATATATATATATATATATATATATATATATATATATATATATATATATATATATATATATATATATATATATATATATATATATATATATATATATATATATATATATATATATATATATATATATATATATGAGCCTTAACGGGGGCCAATGAAGAGGATATAGTTGAAACTGTAATATGAATCTTGCGAGAAACCTATGAGAAAGTTAGTGACACCAACCCCTGTCAGATCCACTAATCGTACTTGGTAATTCAGTGGCTTACCCACCTCACTGTGCTGGCTTAACCCTTCCACTGATTTGTCACTCTAGCGTATGTCACCTCGGCTGCAGACAGGTGGCATTCATTACGGGTTTCCCGGCTGATACGTAATTTCCCTCAAATCCTAATATTCTTAGACGATTCTCTTCACTGTGGGGGGTCACTTTACGAACTGGTGACGTTACACATAGAGCTAATTAACCCTCTCCACCGATAACACCATTGCTATGATTTAAAAACAACTTGTATGGAAGTACCATGAATAATATAGAAATTACAATCTTTATTATTATTATTATACTTATTGACAGCGTTAGAGAAAGAACAGAAATTAGTTGGAGAAGAACAGGGAGGCTTTAGGAAGGGAAGAGGTTGTGTAGATCAGATATTCATTCTTAGATCTTTAGTGGAAAAGTTTCTGGAGAAGGGAAAGAAGTTGTATGCAGCTTTCATGGATTTGGAGAAAGCATATGACAGGGTGCATAGACAAGGATTGTGGAAAGTGTTAAGAATATATGGAGTAGATGGGAAGTTGTTGAATGCTGTGAAGAGTATGTACGATGGTGCAAAGGCTGCAGTGGGTGTGGATGGTGAACTAAGTGAATTTTTCTCTTTGAAAGTTGGGTTGAAACAGGGATGTGTCATGTCTCCATGGTTGTTCAATCTGTACATGGATGGGGTAATAAAAGAGGTACAAGGTAGGGTAGTGGATGTTGGAGTGGCCCTGGTGAGAGAGGATAGTATTTGGAAACTCCCTGTACTGTTGTTTGCAGATGATACTGTGTTGTTGAGTGAAGACGAAGGGGAGCTGCAAGGCTTGGTGGATGAGTTTGAGAGAGTGTGTAAGAAACGGAATCTAAAGGTGAATGTAGGGAAGAGTAAAGTGATGGTCTTTGAGAGAGGTGAAGTCAGTGAATGTACAGCGAGGTTGGATGGTGAGGAATTGGAAAATGTGAGTACGTTTAAGTACTTGGGTAGTGTGATGAGTAAGGATGGAGGTTTGGAGGGTAAAGTGCTTGTAAGGGTACAGCAAGGAAGAAAGGTTGCTGGTTCTTTGAAAACAGTGATAAGAAACAGGGAAGTGAGCATGGAAGTGAAAAAGTTACTACATGACAGTATTGTGATACCAACTCTAACGTATGGAAGTGAAGCGTGGACGTTGTTGGAAGGACACAAGTCAAGAGTGAGAGCAGTGGAAATGAGTTATTTAAGAGGAGCCTGCGGAGTCACATGGAGAGACTGGCTGACGAATGAGGATATAAAGGAACGTTGTGGTGTGGATGTGGATGTGATAGGAAGCGTTATGAGGAACACACTGAGGTGGTTTGGCCATGTGGAGAGGATGGAGGGTGAAAGACCGACGAAGAGAGTGTATGTGAGTGAGGTGGAAGGGGGAAGAGGGAGGGGGAGGCCGAGGATGAGATGGAGGAATGGGGTGGAGAGGTATTATGAGAGAGAGGGGTGTGAGTTGGGAGCAGGGCAGTGAAATGGCGGGGGACATGGGGACTTGGAGGCTATTTGTTTGTGGCCACCCCAAACGGGATTGAGGCGTCTGCCAATAGATAGATAGATAGATTATTATTATTATTATTATTATTATTATTATCATTATTATTATTGTTATTATTGTTGTAGTTGCTGTTATTATTATTACATATATCGAGCTCTGATCTCATGCGTTTAATCTCTTTCATGTCTCCTCACTGGGATATCAGGTAAGTGCACCAATATATTTCCTCCTACCACAATACAGTATCAGCATAAGACAAGCAGCCTCGTAGGTTTTCGTGTGAGGAAAATAAGAGCGTTATCCACCACAATGACGAGAATTCTTCTTTCCTTCACTATAATGACGTATTGACTTCAAATATTTGTGCACTTCCAAACGAGTGACTGGTTAGGAAAAGATACTGAACTGGTGGGGTTACACACAGCCTTAATATACCCTTACATTAGTGTAGGTTCTCCACAGATGTATAAAATCATTTGATGATGATGATGATGCGGAGGAGGAGGAGGAGAAGCAGGAGGAGGAGGACGAGGATGAAGATGATGATGGTGACGATGATAAGTAATGATGATAATGATGCTAATAATAATAATAATGATAATACTAATACTAATACTAATACTAATACTAATAATAATAATAATAAAGATATCACCGTTGTGAAAGTTATAAAGGAGATTCTCGTAGTGAAGGGGTGAGATATATTTTACAAGTCTAATGTTACTCTGAGGTGTCCATTGAAGCTACAAATGTTTCACTATAGCACAGTTGTTCAAATCTGGCCAAGATCCCTAATCCCTTTCAGTTAAGTTGGTGGCCAAGTGGAGTCAGATTGGAAGGCTGATTCCATTGGTAACCATGGAGACTACTTCATGCCTTGTAAATAGGGCTTACTGAGCATCACGCAGCTACGACTTAATATTTAAATTGTTGGGGTCGTTCAGTTCCATCAAGTGAAAACCAACCTACTACGGTATTGCAGAACATGACGTGATATAGTGTAAACTATACCGTATTTCCGAATCTAGTTATATTTCAACACACCCGAACGACATTGTTACTCCCCGCCACGGCCACCAGGGTTCTTACACCAAATAATAACTTACAATGGAGCTAGGATTAGTTTTGTGACCTGCATCAAATGGTATGCACAATGTGTGGGTTTGATGAGGGTGTGGTGGGGTGTGCTTGGGTGAGGGACACTGGCTGCTCCTTTGAATTATCACGCATGGTTAGTGAGTGAACGCCAGCAGCCAACACAGTTCTGTTAGTGTAAATAATATGCCATGTGTTTCCATCACCCTGATAATGACAATATAAGTGGTGTTCTGTTAGTGTTAATAATGTGTCATGAGTTTCCATCGCCCTGATAATGATAATATAAGTGGTGTTCTGGTAGTGTTAATAATATGCCATGTGTTTCCATCACCCTGATAATGATAAGTGGTGTTCTGTTAGTGTTAATAATGTGTCATGAGTTTCCATCACCCTGATAATGACAATATAAGTGGTGTTCTGTTAGTGTTAACAATGTGTCATGAGTTTCCATCACCCTGATAATGACAGTATAAGTTGTGTTGTTGGTGTAAATGATGTGCCATGCGTTTCCATGACCCTCAGCCTAAATATATAAGCTGTGTTCTGTTAGTGCAAATAATGTGTCATGTGTTGCCATCACCCTGACAGACACACCACTGAATGGTGTATCTGGCACCCTTGTGACTCCAGCTTTTGTGAATCGGTGCATTATAACTTTTTTTTTTTTTTTTTTTCCGGTTGATAAGAGAAAATTATAATCCTGTAAAAACTAACCTTCCTGTGTAACGGATATCTTAGTGTATTGCTCCTACCACCGGACAATATAATAAACTTCAGGCGAGGTTGTTGTGTAAAGTTAACCCCTTGACATACACATGAGTGGAAAATGTGCAGTGAGGCTGAACACTGACGTGCCCAGGATGAGTAATGGTATAGTTTTTGTACCCCAAGGTTCATATGAATGTGAACACTGTGAACTGCAGGCTGAATCTGTCCCTCTCCTGCAGTACACACTCCTCTTGTAGGGATATATGGAAAGCGATGAGGGACGCTATTATAAAAGGCAGCTCCACCGCCAGGTTATATCTATGCCACCTACTGAAGGCCTCCCTGAGCAGCCCCCCCCCCACCAAAAAAATACATAATAACATAACGTCGTGATAAAAGCACTGACAGAACTGATGAGAATGGTGGTTGGCAACGGCACTGGTGGTAACAGTAAAGTAATAAAGGTGAGGAAGTTAATGACGGTTATTAATGGTGGGATGATAATAACGGTAAGAAGTTAATGACGGTGATTAATGGTAATAATGGTAATGAAGTTAATGACAGTTATTAATGGTGGGGATGGTAATAACGGTAATGAAGTTAATGACAGTTATTAATGGTGGGGATGGTAATAACGGTAATGAAGTTAATGACAGTTATTAATGGTGGGGATGGTAATAACGGTAATGAAGTTAATGACGGTTATTAATGGTGTGATGGTAATAACGGTAATGAAGTTAATGACGGTTATTAATAGTGGGGATAATAATCACGCAAATGACGTTACTGACGGTTATTAATGGTGGGGATAATAATCACGCAAATGACGTTACTGACGGTTATTAATGGTGGGGATAATAATCACGCAAATGACGTTACTGACGGTTATTAATGGTGGGATGGTAATAACGCAGTGATGGTAAGAATGGAACTCGTATTATTAGTGGATTAAATCGTAACAGAAATGTGAGGGCAGTGGTGTTCTTTGTGGCTGTTGTTGACACGGACAGTGTTAAGAAAACAAAAAACTGTAAGAAGTAACGAGCGACGCCGCCGGAGTCCCTACTCAGTAACGACTGCTGTGTGGTGTCACGTGGAGGACAGTGTGCAAATTACCGCTGGGCTGGGCCGTTGTTTACCTTCTTCCACCGTACTGGCCAGACGGGGTTCAAGACAAGGCTGAGACATGACCACCTCAAAGCGTTTTTGATTTCGCGACCTTTTGTTTATTCTCTATCTGTCCCTCCCTCTTTCTCTTTTGTTTCCTCCATTTATTTATTTATTTATTTTTCATCTTTGCTGCCTTCTTCTTCCTTCTCGTCCTCTTCCCCATCCTCAGCCTCTTCTCTCTGTCCCACACCCTCTCTCACCTAGATCACCACCAGTCCACTTCTCCCCCACCATTTCATATCGCACCTTGTCAACATAAGCGAAGTAAGGGTCTTGACATAACTCAAGCTCCGTCTTGGCGTATATTGCGTGTGGTGATGGTGGGGAGAGTTTACCCGACTCATATTTACCCTTGAAATGCGGCCAACACTCATATGGAAGGTCAAAGCTGATGTATTATGCCTGTGTGGTTGGCTTACGGTGATGTGAAAAGTGAAACAAATTTAAAGAAAGTGCGTAATGCTTAAGTAGTAACCTTGTACTGTATATATTAGTATGCTTTGCTTATCGGCCATTCCTGTGAAAAATTTCTTTCCGGTTTTTCAACACAGCACGTTGTTCCTTTTCGCTTTTCCTGGCTCTTTAAGTTGGAGATTTTTTAATGAGTGGAAAAGAGCCTTCTATGTTCGTTGCCTATTTTCTTCGTGTAGACTATCCATACCCCACACAAGGAGCACCTACTGACGACCAACCCGGTTCCTGAGATTATTCTTTAATGATGGTATACTTACTTTTCCTACTTCCCTTCTTCTAAATTTCAAATCTGTCCCCCCCGACACACACACACACACACACACACACACACACACACACACACACACACACACACAAGGATGCTATAACAAATGATCTCGTGGAAGGCTGGGACAGGAGGTGATGTAGTATGAAAGAGACTGGGGGAGATGATCTGGTGGGAGAAGATTGGGAGATATATGAGAGGGATGTTGGTGGAGGTGTTAGTATGGGAGACCAGCGTAAACCAATCATGGAGTGAGGAGTCATTGCTCTATCCGTCACTGTCTGGTGCACGACCACCACCATGGCGGGTTTGAGGGGCAGGGGGATAACATCACAAAACAAGTTATTAATATTTTACCAATAACTAATATTTTACCTTCACAAAGGAATACCCATTATAATACTGTATTCTTGCTATTGTCGGAGCCTGTTTTGGAGAAATGATTTTTTAAAATTAGTGGTGCAGTGAAGAGTACATTATTTTGTTCCATACGTTTCGAAAATTTATCCCTAAACTAAAAAAAAAAAAAAAATAGTCTGCAAGTGGCAAGGAAAAAAAAAAAATCACTAGCGACTAGACTGACGACATCTTTACTCAAGCAAAAATTGTGTAGGCCTACTACTAGAAAAACGAAAAATAAAAATCATAGGTCAATACCTGTTGGCTTATATTGCTGGTGAGCTTAAAAGATTTACCAACACTTCATTGTAGTTTATGTGTTTATCTGTGTACTCTGTTGCATGTAATTCTGGCTTAGCAACAATTCATGCCAGTTTGTGTATATACCCGTACCTTAGTACTCTGTTGCATGTAATTATGCCTTTTAACGACGGGCCACTCTGTATAATTATATAGAAGAGAATATCAACGTATTATACATAAGAATTAACTTGTGAGCTCGAGATACTGCAAAGTTACACAAGCTTACTAGAGTACGGCCACAAATTCTACGTAAGGAATATGAGACTGGAATCAGATTACCCACTGCCTTTTTTTTTTTTTTTTTAATGAGAACGAAAGTGCTGCCAGACAAATAATCGTGCATTTAACAATATTACTAGTGGATTAAATGTGTGAATCATCCTCACAATTTGATAACAATGAACAGAGCTTATAAGTGTTATTATCGTCGCTCTCCCCGTATATATGAATTATCAAAGGGAGGCAAATCCGTCATTAAAACAGTGACTGAAATACTTTATGAAAAACTGATAAATATTTAACGACGTATAGTAACATATCTATCAATCAGTCTATTTATCTATCTACCCCGACAAGAAGACCTGGAGCCATTCTAGTCCCTACTCAGTAACGAGGGACGGTGTGGTGGGGTGTGGTGTGGTGTGGTGTGGTGTGGTGGGGTGTGGTGTGGTGTGGTGTGGTGGGGTGTGGTGTGGTGTGGTGTGGTGGGGTGTGGTGTGGTGTGATGGGGTTGGAAGACCAACAATTAATCTTGTTAATCAGGGAGGCTGGTGGGCGTGGAGTCTGGCTGGATCTCAACGCCTGTCCTCCCATTCACTGATGGATGGCATACACAACCACACATACATAGACGAGTACATACGCATTTATGCACACAAAGGCAAACATGCACATTTATAAAGACAGACACATTCTTACACACAAAGGCACTCATACATAGTCGTTCCACATACTGATGGATGACATACACAACCACACATACAGATATACACATACATTCACACCCATACAAACAAAAGCACACATAAATAGGCGTCCCACACACTGATGAATGGTATACACAACCACACATACATACTGTATATACACACACAAACAAGGACATATATACATACACACAGAGATATGGACATACATACACATTCATACACACAAAAGCACACATACACAGTTGTCCCATACACTGATGAACGGCATACACAACCATACATCCATACAAATAAGGGCATGCACACATTCTAACACACAGACATAGAGACACATTTATTCATTTAGTCTCTCTCTCTCTCTCTCTCTCTCTCTCTCTCTCTCTCTCTCTCCATCAATTATCTTCACTAAAGTCCCACTCCTCTCCACCCAGCGGTCTCACGCCTCTCTCATCTCATTCATTACTTCATCACCATCGTGTTATTCAATTTCGTCCTAATTTCATCACTAATCTTTTATTTTGGTTTCCACTTCATCTAATTTATTATTCAATTGCGTTTCTATCACATCGCTACTAAATGAGCTTTCATCTTTGCCATCAGTATATTATTATATCAGTACATCAGTATATCAGTATATTATCTCTGTTCTTTCATTAAGAATATCCTTACCTTGACAGAAGAGTACTCCTTTAAGGCATTAATCACCACCACTGCAAAATACGTGCATCATCATCATCATCATCAAAATCATCATCATACCACCTACAAGATGGAGTGCGGGAGGATTCAGAAAAAAAGTAAGAGTATTTACCAGAGTATGCCTACAGAGTCATCCACAAATCATACATCACTACATTCAATCGTCTATATTTCACAATACAGTAGTTGTCCAAAAAATCACACCTCAGAATCACTAGCATGGGAGCATTATTTTTTTTTCTTCTTTTCTGGGGGTCTCGCACCCTTCCTCTCCAATAACTGGCATTAAATATAATGGCAAGTAACACTTTTTGACAGATCATTTCAAATAGTAATGATTTTTTTCCAAAGACATAATTCTCTCTCTCTCTCTCTCTCTCTCTCTCGCTCTCTCTCTCTCTCTCTCTCTCTCTCTCGCTCTCTCTCTCTCTCTCTCTCTCTCTCTCCCTTTGTACTAATTATCTTATTTCCCTTTCAACGTCTATATTTTCCCTTCTTCATGATCAGCTCTCTTTTCAACATTATTTGTTATTATCGATCGACGTCTTATCTTCTATTCTTTCAGTATTTCTTTCACACGATTAGCGTCAGTGACTGTAATCTCAGGCTCATTCACTCTCCTGCTCTTTCGGTGGATGGCATATACCGCCAAACCATTTCATCTTAGGACCGACCCTTCGTGGTGAAGAGGCACATTCAATCCAGCCATCCTTCATACCAGCTTCAGGAACAGTAAATATTGTCGGGCAAATTTCACTTCTCCCGATAATGCCAGGTCGGATCGTGGCCAGCAATAAGTACGTATCCGTTGGGGAAGATTCTTGTCAGTTGTTCGTAAAACTGTGAAGCCATCAAGTGCATGGAGAAGTACCCACTGAGTCTCATCACAGCATTACCGCCTTGCCAAAGATTACACTCTGGTCCACAACTTACCGTCCGGCTCATGGATACCTATTTATAAAATTTCTTGAGCTGGAAGTATTACGTAACTAATTTCTGCCCACCGCCACCTTGCACTACCACTACCACCACCACCACCACTCTGTAACACCACCACCACCTTGCACCACCACCACTCCGCAACACCAACACCACCTTGCACCACCACTCCGCAACACCAACACCACCTTGCACCACCACTCTGCAACACCACCATCACCTTGCACCACCACCACTCCGCAACACAACAACCACCTTGCACCACCACCACTCCGCAACACCACCACCACCTTGCACGACCACTCTACAACACCACCACCACCTTGCACCACCACCACTCCGCAACACCACCGCCACCTTGCACCACCACCACTCTGCAACACCACCACCACCTTGCACCACCACCACCACTCCGCAACACCACCACCACCTTGCACCACCACCACTCTGCAACACCACCACCACCTTGCACCACCACTCTGCAACACCACCACCACCTTGCACCACCGCCACCATCACTACCTTGAATCAACACCACTACCTTCACAACCACCAAACAAATACAACAACAACAAATGCCACCACTACCACGAACAACAACAACAACAACAACAACAACGAACAACAAAAACAAGAACAATCGCCTCCTCCGCCGCCATCTTGCACTGGCACCATCACCACCACCACATAGCAATCCTATCATCACCACCAACATCTCTTTTCACTACCACCACCACCACCACCACCTTGCAATGCTACCACCACCATCTCCTTGCACTGTCACTACCACGACCACCACCATCACCTGTACCATGGCCGCCCCCCCCCCCCTCTAGCACTTGCTCTACGACCCAGTTGTGACTTTTCACAGATTCTGGTAATTACAACTGGCTCTGAGGTCTTCATTGTTATCATCTCTTGGGTATCTCATCGTCTCTGCTGCAGCTTCACATCTCTTCTGATACTCAATGTCTCTTTTAGTCACCTATAACTACCTAGACATTAGTGAACAGGGTCGGCTGCAAGGATCATCGTCCAGATAAGCTGGTTCTCCTATTTACATCGTATTATTTCTTAGTTACCTTATCTTCACTTCCAGACACACTTTACAGTAACAGAAATGATACCTTATCGTGCTCTTGCACAAACCTGCAACTTGCTACGGAATGTCTTAGCAATTTCACTTTCCTCCTTCTGCTACTTTATCGCTCTTCCAGCCACATTCCATACGGCTTCAGACATCTGTTGTACAGATGGGTCAGTAATTGAGAAGTAATTACGTGACGTTACACCTAATCTGATGATTACTTAGTTGTCTGACATGATCTCAGATTTTGGATTTAAAACGATTCGAAACGATGTCATGGAAATGTGGCCGGCGGGGACGCCCACCATCCACTCCAGGTGGCTCTACACTGAGTGTTAAGACAAATGGTTCCCTATGCATTAGAAAAAGTAATGCTACATTAAGAAGTAACCATGAAACCAATGACTGGACGCCTGGTGGTGTATTGGGTTAAGTTGCTCTAACTGTATGTGACCCATTAGAGTTAGATGCCAAGGACTGGCTGAAGTTTATTGTTCACATGTAACTCTGGGACATGTCACTGGTTACCTTAGGCTTAAATCTCTGGCTTTAATAACCTAACCTCGGGCCCCTACGCTCCTGATTTCAGGGGCAGTATATGGCGTGTGAATATCAGGGGCAGTGCATGGCTGTGTGAATATCAGGGCAGTGCATGGCTGTGTGAATAATGAGTGATTGGTATCGGAACTACTGCCTGAAACTGTACTATCACGAGTAAACATCCTCTGTCAGCATTGTATCCTGCCTTCTCATTTCTACCCGAACACCAGACAGCATCCTTCCTTCCCATACCCTTTGGCTCTGTGTTTGATATTGCAGTCACACAACAAAAACAGAATTTAACCTTTCCCATCATCACAGCCATCATGGAAGTGTCTACAGACTTTTGGTCGTGATATTACCTCACGAGTTTCCCCTGAAGCACCTTCCACACAACGTCTTATAACTAATTCTTGCCCTGAGAGCTTCCACTGGGACCTCCAGCGGTGGTAATATCTCACAAGTTTCTCTTCCCAAACCCCTCGTTACCACTTCCTACATACGCTGGTAATTACTGGACCTCCCTGGGGTCCACACAACCAACGTCAAGCCACAGCACTGGGCCGCCTCTGCCCACCTGTGCATTAACCATACCAGACAAGTTTCACCACAAGCACAATATACATGTAAACAGAAGATAACAGGTTGAAGTAATTGTATTTGCTTGTTTTTTGCAATTAAATATTCAGGCAAGCAAGTATACTCGTACATAGAAGATAATAAGCTGGAGAAGAAATTTTGGTTGTTTACTGTAATTAATTACTCTGTTAGTTCCGATGTACTTCGTAGCCGCAGTAGTGAAAATAAAAGTAATAACAACCAGTCTAATGCACAATGAAAGGTAAAGAAAATCATTCCAGTTTGGCTGAGAAGTATCTGGAAATTGTATTTATATAGATGATAGTGGCATAAATCATACCTACATACCGGTACTGAAGTTGTTTATTGTGAAGATACAACAGTTTCGACCCGACTCGGTAGTACAAAGGAGTACCGAGGAAAATGGGCAACAATAAACCTTAATGGTCGTTTCAAGACTTTACATTACAGAGAAGACCATGGCAGTGATATATAACTGCATTTGCTGAAGTTTAGGATAGTAAAGCAAGAAAGTTCTCCCCCCCCCCTCCCATCAAACCCTTTTTTTTTTTTTTAACCTAATTATTAAACCCCAAAATTTAAATACATGCAAATATTCTTATCCACAACTAAACCTCACTAAAGATGATATATGCAGGATCATCAGAGCGCCTCCTAATTGAGGCCGTATCATAAGACCGTTCACAGACTTCAGGTCCATCAGAGCTCCTCATACAGCACGTGGGGCTGCATCTCAAGAACGTTTATAAACACCGTCCCATCAGAACTTCTGTTAATTACGCTGCATCTCATTACCAGTATGTTAGAACTGCCATCAACACCGGGAGTCATTACGAGGCCTCATCAGAGCCACGCCTCATTATAACTTGCCTTAGTTAGCACCTCATTAGGCTCCAGACGTCACCATGCAAAAGTTGGTCTTGAAAATAATGTGCTCTCAGATCAGTACCCGACATTGTTCTTGGTTCAGCAGGAAGCGTGTCAAAGGAAAGGCAGTTTGGCCGTCTAACTTAGTTCTTAACAGACGATAAAATACTCCTACGATAAATATAATCCTCAGGTAGTAACAATAAAATACAAAAGACGTGAGCGCCCTAAGTATTTATCCTGATTGCGTCAGAAGGTAGAAAGGAAAGCAGGCCAACCATCCTCGTGAAGAATATAAGTGACTTAGACTGCAAATATTTTTATTGTAAAATTACTTTCCTGCTAAACGTAGTGGTAGGTGAGGGCGTCCATCATCCACTCAATACTGCAATACTTCCTTCATATGACTCCAAATTAAGTGTAATGTCAAGTGGTTCCCAGTACTCCATGAAATCATTACTACTACCGGTACACTGAGGAGTTATAAGGATGCCTGGTGGTCTAGTGGGTTAAGGAGCTTCATCTGAATATGGTACATAAGGGTTCAATTCACAGGGGTAGTTGATATTTGTTGCAGATGATATCACTTAAGAATGATAACTGGTTCCCTCACTGTAAATGTCTACCCTCAGTAGCCTAGCTCCCGACCTGTGCTCCTGATGGGCTTCAGTAGCCTAGCCCCGGGCCTATGTGCTCCTGATGGGCCTCAGTAGCCTAATCCCGGGCCCATGTGTCCCTGATGGGCTTCAGTAGCCTAGCCCCGGGCCTATGTGCTCCTGATGGGCCTCAGTAGCCTAGTCCCGGGCCCATGTGTCCCTGATGGGCCTCAGTAGCCTAGTCCCGGGCCCATGTGTCCCTGATGGGCCTCAGTAGCCTAGTCCCGGGCCCATATGTCCTTGATGGGCCTCAGTAGCCTATACTCGTGACAGCGAGAGGTGGCAGAGAAGCCCATCCCACTCTCTTCCCACTGGAATGCCTGTGATTGGTGGATGGTGGGGTGGGAGGTGTGTGGGTGAGGTTAGGAGTCCATTTGATGACCAGTACAGGAGTATCGTTTAATGTGGAAAGACTTCTTCATTTGTCTGGTGGTACTCTCTCTCTCTCTCTCTCTCTCTTTGTATGTACAGTATATATGTATGTGTGTACGTTTTTTTCTTAAAATTTGTTGATTCCATTATATTTTCTAATCTCTTTTTTCATGACATTGAAATACAAAGGAAAATAGTATATTTATCAAAATGTACTTATACCAATCAGTATCTCTTTATAAGGCTCATTAAGTCATGCGTGATTATTCACCGTATTTAATAACCTTAAGTGTACTGTACCAGCCTCCCCCCTTTAACCAATCTCTCTCTGTCTGTGTCTGTCTCTGTCTGTGTCTGTCTGTCTGTCTGTCTGTCTGGTCTCTCTCTCTCTCTCTCTCTCTCTCTCTCTCTGTCGAGTGAAAAAGGGAAACATAAGAGGGGTATTGATAAAGGATATGATATAGCTAAGTTTCATAATACATAAAGAAGAGGGAAGCCAAAATCGAAGGTAGCCAAGAGCATGTGTGACCTGAGGAGGGAGGCTAATTCTTAAGGGACAATATAATCTGGTGTGTGTGTGTGTGTGTGTCTTTCTCTCTCTCTCATACTCCAGGACTTGTACACTCTGCTCCATGTCAATAAAGTCATTACCGGTATATGCTATCTCTCCACTTCCACTGTTCTTCTTTCACTCAGTTTTTATTCTTCCCCAGTTTTTCACTCCTTTCAGTGTCTCTTAACCCGAGGCATCCCGTCGACATATGGGTACGTTGCAACATTTTGTATTTGCCAGTCCCATCAACGTACTGGTACGTCGCGCAATTGCAAGGTTCATAATTTGCACAATTTTTTATTTTCGGTCATGATTTTTCGTATGTATACACGGGTCACCTTCCTCTATTCCTCTACAAGATGCCAAGCAGGGACAATGCCTTACACCGCATAACCTCCCCCCCCCCTGCACGCCATTGTCTCGTCAATTCACCTGTTACCAGTGACCTGGCCAATAAAGACATTCAGGGCCAGTGTGATTCCCCAATCTATGACAATGTGGAGGACAAAGTTTACATAGCATTAGAGGAAGAAACAATCAGAAATGATGATCAGGTAATGTGGCAAAAGAAGGTCAAGCATGGTGATGAGTTAGTGAGTGAAACAATGCTTATAATGCCTATATTGCTGTTTGAAAACCAATATACTCTCATACTACATATAAATTCGTACCAAGTAAATAAATAAATACCGTTTATGAGTGGTGTGAAATAGTTACCCTCCCATAGAACTCGTTTTCTTTAGTGCCAGCCTGTTAGAAAACCCAGTCAGGTAAGGAGATACTGCTACCTGGATCGAGTATTTTAAACCTCAGGTGAGCGATTTCTCTATGAATTTTCGATGTTTTTCACCAAAAGCGGAGGTTTTAGCCAAAAATTTTTTTTCGAAAATACCTCAGGATTGGGGGGTGTTGGAGGTGTGAAATAGCTCGGGACATGACTGGTTAAACGTAGCGTACCAGCTTACAGTGCCTCATTCCTTTCGTCCCGTCATCTCCCAACACTCCTCCCTTTCTGTCTGTCTTTCTGTCTGTCTGTCCGTCTGTCTGTCTGTCTGTCTGTCTCTCTCCCTCCCTCTCTCTCAAGAGAGAGAGAGAGCAACGGAGCGAAGAAAGGGGTTTTGGAGTGGCAAGCATGGCCAGGTAATCCCTTCAGCCCTCCATGAACATCACCAGGGACGTGAGCGTATAGCCTGAGGGAATGCTTGCCTTTTGTTTCCTCTGTATTTTGCACCATGCCTCTTCACCTCACCTTACAGCCGCTTTGTCAGCTTGTCCGACGGAATTTGGCTTGGGGTGTATATTGTATGTCCTTTCTAATGCTTTGCTCTTAAAATGTTAACTTAGCATACCGGCGTACAGTACACTCTGTCAAAAAAAAAAAAAAAATCTTGACAGGGGCGAACAATGTTTTCACAATGAGCGATGCTCCTGTTCGTGTTGGTTTAAGCCAGTTTATTCTGAATGAATATTTCCCAGCCATTTGGAACATAAATCCTTCTTTATGGTTTGTTGAGAAAAACAGTTGAGATTCACAAGCATGAGAATTTTATTCAAGAATAATGTCAAAAGTTTCGTCCACTGTTGAAGTGACAAGACAAAGCTTACAAAGATTATTTTATGATCGTGTACACTCACTGCACACTCATTCTTAACTTTCTCTCTCTCCCTCTCTCTCTCTCTTTTCCTTCCTGATTTTCTTTTATGATGAGTACTATAGTCCTTTCTGATGTTTTACTCGTTATATATTTTTACTAGTCTTTCATATTCTAGAATATCAACATTTCACACCGATATGTATTGTAATATACCATAGGTAATATTCTATGTACGCATATTAACTGCTGTAACCAATAAATAAAGCTTCGAACGATGGCGATCAATTTGGTGACAGTACTAGAGGGATGTATAAGCGCTGTCACACCTCCCCATTCTGCTCATCTCCGTAGACCACTCAGGGACGAAAGAAGGAAAGTCTTTTCCTCTCTCCTCCCTGAGGGAGGCGCTTCTCCGCCACCTCTCGCTGTCGCGAGTATAGTCCCGGGCCCATGTGTCCCTGATGGGCCTCAGTAGCCTAGTTCCGGGCCCATGTGTCCCTGATGGGCCTCAGTAGCCTAGCCTCAGGCCTATGTGTCCCTGATGGGCCTCAGTAGCCTAGCCTCGGGCCTATGTGTCCCTGATGGGCCTCAGTAGCCTAGCCTCGGGCCTATGTGTCCCTGATGGGCCTCAGTAGCCTAGCCTCGGGCCTATGTGTCCCTGATGGGCCTCAGTAGCCTAGCCTCGGGCCTATGTGTCCCTGATGGGCCTCAGTACCCTAGCCTCGGGCCTAGGTGCTCCTGATTGCCCTCAGTAGCCTGGCCTCGGGCCTATGTACTCCTGATGGGCCTCAGTAACCTAGCCCCGGGCCTGTGTGTCCCTGATAGGACAATACAGGACCGAAGAAATGAAGGATGGATGGCTGGATGGATGGACAGAAAGACAGATGATTGGATGCATGGATGGGTAGATGGATAGATGAATACCATTCTAGTCAGAGGCAGGATCTGCTGCTGGATACCAGTGATTATACCATTTCACAGGACTATTACATATAAATGCTATGGTCACACATCACCATATCAGCGTCAACGAATAACTTAATACTGTTACTGATTTGAAGTGATTGTACTGTTAATGAAAATGTGGTGGTAAAAGTATGGTAAAATCCTAACAACATCAGTCATTTTTTCCAAGCGTAAGATCATTGCCTGAGCGATCTGTAGATGATGAATACCAGAGCATATCAGTGAAAGGAATCTTACCTACTGTACATATTGACGGTGTTTACTATGAATGCTCAAGGAACTGTAAATACATTATCATGATCATTATCCTGTTCTACTGTCCCACAGAAGAATGGGATGAAGTAGGATTCAGAAAACATTGAAAAATCTCAAGGGAGGGAAAACTATCAACAGCATCAGTAGCACAATGGGCCAGACACTCATTCACACACCTTTCACGCTCCTGCAATTCTGTTCTCATTCCGCTGGTCGAACCATTTGAATGTACTACACTTTGCTTGTTTTTGTATATTGTTATAATCATTGCGCTTTATATTAACCTGCCAAGTAGAATCAATCCGTCCACTGTGGAAAAAACGAGGTGCCAAACACCTGCCATAAGTTCATGTGTACATAAATCATCCACCTGACTTAAACCGTTGCGTCTGTGCAGTCGCATCAGCAGGCCTTGGATAATTTTCACTCCCGGTAAGCATCACTGTGACCTCACACACTTTATACTACTGTAATTCCCTGTTTCCATTACATTCAGGTACCATGATTCTTAGAAGAATGACACGTGTGGCGTTAGATGGAATACTACTAGTGTTGTTCCAACCATGAGAGGATTAATGGTAAAATTATCAACACTTAATCTAAGATTACTCACTCTTAGCTTAGGATAATCGTCCGACGATGTCTTGACTATCAGACAGCCAATATCTTCCCTTTTATACAGTCCAAAAATCATCAATCGTCTCATTCCTCTCTGTCCCACAGCCACCTGGCAGCATGTGCGGCCTCACAGAGTGCATACCACCCTCCTAATGTTCATTAAAGGATAAGCAGTACAGCCTCCCAACAACAACGCCTTATATAAACTTTTTCCTCAAAAATTCATGAAAGAATTTTTGAAGCGACGCCGCTGTCACTGGGTAACTGTAACCAAGGAGACACGTGTCCTGGTAATGCCTCAAGCACAACCAATGTATTACTGGCACTATTGATTCCATACAAGCAGTTTTATTCTTATTAATTTATTTTTAGATTTCAACATTTATAATTGTTTTCTTATAACTTTCTGGTACACTGCTTGGGTTAGCACTATGCAATCTTATTCAGTCCAGGGTGCATTATTAGAGCCTGAGGGTTAATGATGGTTTCTTTAATTCTCTCATCGTCTCGTGAATGAAAGAATTTTATGTGAGCAAACAACAGACAAATTTATTCAGCTGAAGGAGTGTCACAGAACCTGAGAGTGTTAATGCGTTGTGGTAAGGGAAGACTGGGACAACAAACATATTCGTACCTATTATGTCACCACAAGAAAAAATTTGTTGACATGATTTTCAATAATTTTTTTCGTATGCTGCATCCCTCAGTCTGACTAAATCTTTTGTTACTTCTGTTCACATTTACGTGAATTAGCATTTTCAACGCCTACACATACATTTTTCATGCTGTTATGTTCACTCGGTTGTCTGCAAGTATTTGATGTGTGTTACACTTTCGGCTGTCTGCCAGTCTGTGTTATGTTTCACACCTGTCTTTCTGTCTGTCTGTCTCTATATCTCTGTCTTCAAGTCGTATGAGTTTCACTCGGTTATCTGCTTGTCATTCTCTCTCTCTCTCTCTCTCTCTCTCTCTCTCTCCAGTACTGTAAGATCTCCGTAGTATCAGCGAGCATCCCTCTCAGTCGGGTCGGGATAGGAGCCAATGTTTCACCCCCGACGGGAGGACTGAACTAGGGAATCATGAACCTGACCGGGGCTTTTACACACGCCACCAACGTTATTTGTATCACTGATGTGTGGTGGCGGTGGCGGTGGTGGTGTGGTGATGGCGGTATAGTGGTGATGGTGGTGATGGTGGTGAAGCTGTAGTGGCGATGATTGTTGTGGTTCTGTATTGGTGGTGGTAGTGGTGTGGTGATAGGCAGCGGAGCGGCGAAGAGGGTCAACTGTCTGAGCCGTGTTTAGGAGACTTCTTAAGATATATAATAACACTGCTCGTTTAAATTTTCATCTCGACGTGTACAGCTGCCAAACACTTCACTGCCCAACTACAGTGAATATCGCAGTGAAAACACGTGAAGACAATTTTGATACAAGTAAAGACTAGGAAAACAGATTTTTCGTGCAATGAATACAAACCCTGGCCTCCACTAAGTCCTAAATAAAAACAGTCTTTCATTGACACTGTATTATTGATGCAGTTATTGTCAGGGTTTACAGAATCACAGAGCTGAAGTCACAGAGCTGCTGGGATATATCAACTCTCATTTTAAAATTATATGACTGTAATGTTCTCTTGAAAATGGCAACATATTCCCTAGAAAAAAAAAATACTAAACTGCATGCAACAAGTGAAACAAAGTGACTAAGCTTTGAGGGACGAGAGGCCACTTAGGCTATTAGCTTCTTACAAATCCCGGTACATGGTCGGATAATATACTTTGTGTCATCGTCAGTTATATATTCTATCTCTCTACCTTTATTTCCTTACTTATTTAATCACTTTCGCCTACAGTAATCTCACCTATTTACCGCCACACATATATTTTGACCCAACACACTTGGAAATCTACTGCACGACGGACACAAATACTGCACAAGATAACAAGCGTTGATAAGTGGTTGTGGAGAGGAAGTCTTACTTTGTTTAATATTCACAAAGCATCCTGGCCAATGTTTTTTTTTTTTTTGTGAGGTGGAGCAAGGATTTCGAAAGCCTAGATGATGTATGAGTGGATGTGTGGCCCATTTCACGGGAAGAGCTGTTTTATTTGTGTGCTTTCTCATTCTCTTTGTTTCTGGATCCTGTCTAACCCCATATTTTGATATGAACTAGGGATGGGATGATGATGATGGTAATGATGATTATGATTTTTCCGTAACCATTTATAATTATACAGTCTTTCATTACTGGGCAAAATTGTATAAATTATACTAAGGCTGATTTTAAATACTTGTTCTTAACCAATGGGCAAAATTATAAAACTTGTACTATGGCTCCTTCTAACCATTTGTGATTATAGATTTTTTCACTACTAGGCAAACTTACTTAACTTAGACCTAAAAAGCTGAATGTACTGAAGTCACAAAATAAGTACGTATAAATTCCCAGCATAAAAATGTAATGGCAAAAAAAAAAAAAAAAAAAAAATCACACAACCTTCTTTTCATATCTTTGTATAAAAAATCATGCTTTATCTTCTCATCGTTTGGGAGTGTGGGAGGAACTGGGTAATAAATTAAGAACAAACTCTCCAGACACTTTCTTACTTAGGCAGTATAATTTTAGATGAGCACAAGAAAATTCTCTACTACAATGTTGCCAGGCCGGAAAGACGAGCATAAAGTGTGCAGGTAAAGCATCACCTAAGAAGCTTTGAGGCGACCCATGGAAGGACAGAGAGGCGAGATGGAGGATCATGAAAGTGGATGGGGTGAGGGAGCAAATGTGGTGGTGATGGAGAGACTTTGATGGAGGAACAAGGCAGTGGATGGGATAAGGGAGCAAATGTGGTGGTGATGGAGAGACTATGATGGAGGAACAAAGCAATGGATGGGGTGAGGGAGCAAATGTGGTGGTGATGGAGAGAGGCTGATGGGGAAACAAGTCAGTGGATGGGGTGAGGGAGTAAAAGTGATGATGATGAGAGATGCTCACGGAGGTAGTTGACTGTTAGGTAGGGAAGCAGTGCAAGGGGTACTGTGGGAAGTTTATGAAACAAAAGATTAGAGACAGCACGAAAGAAACACACTATACTCTACATTTCACCAAGTTTGGCACCATCAGTGATGTCCTCAACGCCTGTAGTGTTCATGGAAATCATTTGCACTAGGTGAACCTCTACTTATTACCTTGAGAACCATTATAAAAGATAGTACAAAAAGGTATATCCAGCACTGATGACCCTTATCAATGCTATGGGTGTTGAGGACATCACTGATGGTACTAGACAAGGTGAAATGGAGTATAGTATTAATTACGTAATTTCTGCAGGCTGACGAATATGTAGGTTGAAAAGGAAGGAGATAAATCATGAGACATGAGTTGCAGGAGGGACTTATTATGTAAGACTATGATAATAAAATTCCGGAATCAGTCCTATACAGGTAGGGAGGGAGGGAGGGAGAGGGGAAATCTATCTATCTATAGCCAGACGTCCTAATCCCGTAAGGAGTGGCCATAAACAAATCGCCTTCATGTCGCTCTGTCCCCTACCATTTCGACGCCCAGCCCTCATCTTACACCCCTCTTTCTCGTATACCTATCCACTATACCCCTATGTTTCATCTTCGGTCTCCCCCTCCCTGTATCCCCTCCACTCACTCACATACATCTTCCTCGTTAGTCTCTCACTCTCCATACTCTCCACATGTCCAAACCACCTAAGCGTATTTCTCCTAACGCTTTCTATCGCACCCACATCCACACCACAATGCTCCTTTACTTCCTCATTTGTCAGTTTGTCTATCCATTAACTACCGCACCTCTTCCTTCGTGTTTTATTCTCCACATTAGTGTCATCTTGTAGGCTACTGATGCAAACCACGTCAATATTAGCCCCTTTAATCCCATGATATGTGTTCTGTTGTTCTCGTTGCCACTAGACTTTTTTTTTTTTTTTTTTTTTTTTTAGGTGTCCGACTCTGGGCATTGGCCTGACAGCCCATTCTCAAGGCCCAGTAGTCCTCCTACATTCCATTCACCTCCACATGTCACCACCGGCGCTAACACTCACCGTCCATATCGAATACATACTAGTGTTGTCTCATACAGGACTGGTGTACTAGTATTAGCGGGGGTATTTTTACCTGTCGGCGGGTCTTCCTGTAGATCAGTAAAGTCTGCTTTAAAGAAATTCAAATTATTAAACTGTTCCCTGCCCCCAGCCGAGATTCGAACCTGGGCCCATTAGGACTACAGGCTACCTCTACCGATTCAGCCACCTCCTTGGAAAAGCCCTCTCACGGCTCCTATATAGATGGGTTTTTGAAGGTTGTATCTAACCCTTTCAGTTTATATGTACCAATAATAAATGAAACTGACATCCACGGGCTGAAGAGGACAATAGAATAAGTAACATACAAAAGAATATTAAGGTGTAAGATGCTAAATCGGTCTCTTAGGAAGAGGTGTCACGAACCTTCTATGGCACTTTTGCTACAGCCCTGACTCTGCCCTCTTTTGACCCAGCGGTGCCAATTGCTCCTGACATTTACTGATATAATCGTCACATCAAATGTGAAGATTATACCAATAAATATCAAGACCACTGTTTGCTCTAATTCGTGTCACTAAGAAAGTGTCACTGAACCTCATTATTTTTAGATGTGTATTGCTGTTACTGCTAGTTGTGATCTGATAGAAATGTGTGTGATAATTCGTCTTCTTGGGATATCCATTTTTTTTTTTTTCGTATCCGAGCCCCTGCCCTTCCCTTTTATTGGCTGGAGTTTTCTTAGATGGGCAACATCGTCTATAGCAAGGTATGTAGGAAATGCTTCCTTGGCAGCAAAATGGCTTGGCTGCTTTTTTTTTTTTTTTAATCAACATTAGCTACAGTTGGTGTTGAATTTACAATACAATATTAAGATGAACGAAGCAATGAAAGCCACTGCAGACAGCATCAAAAGACTTAAGTGTCTAAGGCAAGTAAGTTACTGGAATGTGGGAGTAAAAAAGGAAACAAGAGATCGGTCAGGAGACTGGAAATGTGAAAGAAAGGCAAATGAGGAAGTTCGTTTCAAGGACACAGAGACACTGAGAGAGTGGAAAGATGAAGAGAGAGAATCTGGGGAGAAAACAGGAGGAAATAAGATGATGGTGAGGAATATCAGTTTAGGAAACGGAGGGAAAAGGCCAAATTGGCGAGAGTAAAGCGAATTTTCAGATGGTACAGTTATGATGTGAAGGTGAATAACTACGATCACCATCATCTTCACCATCACAATCGCCTTCACCTTCATCACAGCATTCACCATTACCATCCCCATCACTATCATCATCATCATCATCAGCAGCAGCAGCAGCAGCAGCACCATGTTATTCCCAGTAATGGAAGGAACAGCAGAGTGAAGAATGTATAGGATAATCAAAATGAAGATGACGAGCATCAAGTAATCAGTTTTGTCTTATGTCTGTCTGTCTGTCTGTCTTTCTGTCACCAAACTCCTCTCAGGTTAACTGAAGAACAAATATTTGGATGAGAGATACTGCTGATTACTAAAGGAAAGTATTTAAGTCGGAGAGCTAGACACTGTTTCATGGATTACATTGCTAACAGTGTTTTCCGGAACGGGAGAGAGAGAGAGAGAGAGAGAGAGAGAGAGAGAGACTTTAAAGACGCTGAGACTGAGATTGTGACTGTCTTTCATCATTCCATATATTTATTTATTTACCTGTATATCTTCTATGACTGTAAGAGGTGTGGTAAGGTGCAAGGAAAGGGTGTAGGATGAACTTGTTAAATGCTCAAGATATATCCACAACTGAACAAATTCGCCACCACAAAACAGGAACAATATGAATAGGACGTCCTCGGGCTGAAAAAGCAAATGGTGGAAAACGGGAGGAAACAACAAAAAGGGAAATCACAACGTTTAAAAAAAACTAATTTGCGAAGATGAAAAAAAAAAAAAAACGAATATGAATAATGAGAAAAGTAAAATTCTCAAGGGAAGATAAATGGATAGGAAGTTGGCATCCCTCCTTCACCATCATCTTCCTCATCCTTCCCCTCCGCCTTTGCCCAGCCGAGGATGAAATAGAGGTGGACGGGGAAGAAGATTGGAAATAAAAAGATGGTGACTGGAGAAATAATAAGAAAAACGTGGGGATGTGAGAGAATGATAATGGGAAATAATGCAAGAAAGGAAAATACAAATTAAAAAGAAGGATAACAGAAGAAACGAGGAAGAATTGGAGGATGAAACATTACAGTAAATGAAGCAACATAAAAACATATAAACTAAGCTCTGGGAAGAATGGGAAGTAAAATAAGAATTACAAGTCAAAAGAAAATAAAACAGAAATAGGAGGAGGAGAAAGGGAAGAAAAACTTGCTAAAGATACGGGTGTGAGAAAGAGAGAACGATAATGAGATGTAACAATCAGGGAAAAAGAGATGGTACACAAAAATATTTGGGAGAGAAAATAATAATGAAACCGTCAGTAAATAATGAACCGAAACTAAAACATATATACAAATACAACTATATGAATAACTTATGAGAATAACGAACGGAAATAAAAAAGATGTTGGAATAAAAGAATAATTTACATATAAACAGAAGAAATTGTAACTAGTGAAAAGAAAGACGAACAAAACAGAATGAATGAAGAAAACGAGGAGGAGGAGGAGGAGGAGGAGGAGGAGGAGGAGGAGGAGGAGGAGGAGGAGGAGGAAAACTGTCAAGACTACAAAGACAAAGAAAATAGTTATCAACACTGAAGAAAGTATTCGAGACATTAGAGACGATGGCTTTTACCTGCAAAGGTGTGATATGTGAAGCTCAGAGGCACCACTGCAGCCGGGTGACGCGATCAAAGGCATCTGCTGGCAACCTAATAGAACCACACGAGTCACCACCAGGTTAACCCACCACCAGATTAACCCACCACCAGATTAATCCACCACCAGATTAACCCACCACCAGATTAACCCACCACCAGATTAACTCACCACCAGATTAACCCACCACCAGATTAACCCACCACCAGATTAACCCACCACCAGATTAACCCACCACCAGATTAACCCACCACCAGATTAACTCACCACCAGATTAACCCACCACCAGATTAACCCACCACCAGATTAACCCACCACCAGATTAACCCACCACCAGATTAATCCACCACCAGATTAACCCACCACCAGATTAACCCACCACCAAATTAACCCACCACCAGATTAACCCACCACCAGATTAACCCACCACCAGATTAACCCACCACCAGATTAACCCACCACCAGATTAACCCACCACCAGATTAACCCACCACCAGATGCCACTGCCATTGGAGTGACGGCCTTCCACAGGTACAATGTCCGAGAGGTAACTGAAGGCTTTTCAATCATGTAATGCCTCCAAGGATAATAGGCTGGTCATCTACACTACATATACTGAACTACGCAAGCCTAGCCTCGGGTTCCTACATCCCAGGGAGGGTGAAGTGAGACTGGCTGTTACGAAAGCTGACACGGAGTTGGGTCATACCCCCTTCGATTCTTGCTGTCCACACATGAGGCTTCTGCAACGGGAGGGATTTGACAGAGGCTCGTGATTTCAAGTGTCTGTGGGATTATTGTAGCACCTCTTCCTTGCTGATTTCTTCTGTACATTACACCTCAGTATCTTCTTGTCCGTTATTTATGCAAAACATGTCGGCACTACAATAATACACAACGGAAGGTTCAGGTGCAGTATAAAAAAAAAAAAAAAAAAAAAAACGCTTAGGAAGAGTTGGTACAAAGCCGGCCATATCAGCTACGATACGACCCATATCATTAACTGGTCCCGTCAGGTGGGTAATTATAAGCAGTATTAATCACGTGGCTACGGCAAGAAACACGTCATCGGGCTGTAGGGGTTACCTTTCCGCTGCAGGAAAAACAAAATGTCTGACGCTAGAAAGAATAAAACAAAAAATTCGAATCCAGAAACTTTAGCACACACACACACACACACACACACACACACACACACACACACACACACTCTCTCTCTCTCTCTCTCTCTCTCTCTCTCTCTCTTTTCTCTCTCTCTCTGATGTGTAACCAGACTCGGGCCAATAAATCATCATTAATTACATTACTGTGGCCGTAAAGGACATCCGCGGCGAAGATGCTGCCAATATATCAGACCACGACACCCCAGCCTGACCCGGGTGTGTGGCGGTGAGGAAGTGGAGGGCAGTGTGGGTACGACAGGTTGGATGGGCCGAAGGGAGAGGACGAGCGGAGGGAGGAAGAGGAAGGAGTGGGGGAAAGAGGATGTATAGAGGTAAAGAGAGGGAGAGAGAGAGAATTGAGATGAGAGGTGAAATCGAGTGAGTTTCCAATAGGCTGCGTGAGGAAGAGAGTTAGACGGGAAGGTGAAGTAGAGAGAGAGAGAGAGAGAGAGAGAGAGAGAGAGAGAGAGAGAGAGAGAGAGAGATGGGGGTGGGGGGCGAGGACCCAAGGAACATAGGAAACAAGTCAGTGGGGAGGGTAAAAGCATGGTGGGCAATGAGAGGTAAAGGAGAGTCTTCAAGGAGACAAGATGTTTAGTTGGAGGGGGACTGAGAACACCCTCACGAAGGAGACATCACTAACATCTTCAGCATCGTCCACATCCTGATCATCATCATCTCATCACCAACATCATTAACATCTTCATTCTCCTCGTTATCATGATCATTATCATCTTCATTCTCCTCGTTATCACCATCATTATCATCTTCATTTTTTTCATTATTACCACCATCGTTACCAACATTGTCATTTTCATTATCAACGTCATTATTAACGGGATAATCATCATTAACATCATTATCATCTCACCGCCGTCATTATCTCCATCATCATTCTCATCGCTGTTATCGTCATTATTTTTACCTTTTTTTTCATTATCATCATCGTCATTGTCATTAGTATGAACTTCATCTCACTGTCATATCACCATCATTCCAACTGTTATCATTATCACCATCATTATCTTTACTATAATCAACATCATTATCAATATCATTATCACTCTTAGGAATGCAGATATTGGGACAATATTAACAGAGTGATAAGTGATATGAACCTTGTGTTTGTTCACAGATGTTCAAGCCCTGCACATTGCCGGCCATACACTGTACATCCCTAAAATTAAAAGAAAATAAATAAATAAGGCTGGCCGCATCACTGAACAGAGCATTAAGAAATTATGACGAGGCATTCTGATATGTGGACTGCCCTGTGATGTCAGTGCAATAATTAATTTTGGAATTCTTTGATACACGAAACTGTATGAAGTGACGCGATGTAAGATTTTATATACAGTACACCACTTTGGCTCCTGTGACTCAGGAGCTGATAAAACTGTTCTTTGGTAAGGTTGCCCCTACCCCCACGAGAGGGGTAGTAATCACCTAGCACCAATACCAGACACTGTACCAGTCTCCCAGTACCAGTACATCTACGTCCTTTACACCCATAAATTAATACAACCTAATGACCTACTTATCTCTGAGTGCCAAGACCTTACACAATCATCTCTCTCTCCCCTCCTTCCTTTCGAAGCTCTCTCCCTCCCCTCCCCTCCCCATATCTTCCCTCGGCTTCCTCCCACTCACCGCTCCCTCTCTCCGCTATCCCCTCTCTTCCCCTCCACCCCCCTCTTTGCCTTCCTCCTCCCCTTTCCAGGCATACCTCCCCCTTCTGTAACTTGCAATACATGTCCCCCCCCCCCCAGTGCATACACTTCCCCTGACCTTCTGTCTGTCCTACCCCTCTTTAGATTTACCCTACAGTTCTTTTCTCTTCCTCCCCCTATCTTCGTTCTCCTCTAGTAAATACTCTTACCTTCCCTCGGCTCCCCCTTCCCCAGCCCTCCTCTTCCCATCATCCCCGTACCCCACTTCCACAGGCTTTTCCCAATCCCCCCTCCCCTCTGGTTCGTAGTTACCTATCCCCGGCATGCTACTCCCCTACCCCAGTTTCTCCCTACTTTCCTCCCCTTTCTCCTCCCCTACCTCCAATCCACCACCTTCCTCCAACATCCCTCTTTTTCCTCAATCGTCTTGCTCTCATCGTTTGGCGTGCTGCCCTACCCCCCTCTCCCTCTTCCTCCCCCTCTGCACTTTGCCACTTGTAATGTAATTCACTTTGGCGGGATGATTAAGAGGAGACATGGAGAGGTGACATAAGAGAAAGAGGAAGAGAGGGAAGGAAGGAGTAAGAAGAGAGGAAAAAAGGAAAGGAAGGAAACGGAGAGAAAACAAATATGTTATAATGTGATTAAGTGGAGAGAATAGGAGGAGAGAGGGATGGAGGGAGTGAAAGACAGGAGGAGGCAGGAATGGAGGGAAGGAGAGAAGATGGAGTAGGGGAGAGAAGAGGGAAGGAGGGATGGAGAAAGGGGGAGAAGGGAGGAAGGGAGGGTGGGTAAGGAAGAATGACTGCGAGAAGGAAAGAGTGGAGAGGTGAAGGGAAATGAGATGATATAACGGCTACGGAGAGAAGGAGAAAATCAAGGAGCGAAGGAGAGATGAACGGAAGGAAGGATAAGGAGTAAAGAAGGAGAGACAAAGGAGAATAAGAGAAAGAATGGGTAGGGACGAAGAAAGAAGTAAGAAAGAGATGGCGGAGAGGAGAGGAGGAAGAAAATGAGAGAAAGGAGTGAAGGAAGGTAAGCACCCTCAAGATAGCGACAGTTACCTCTAATATAAAAATGTGAGATCCCGAAACACATTAGGTAAGGTTGATGAAGTCCCGTTATTACTGGTGAGAGAGAGAGAGAGAGAGAGAGAGAGAGAGAGAGAGAGAGAGAGAGAGAGAGAGAGAGAGAGAGAGAGAGAGAGAGAGAGAGAGAGAGAGCCGCACTGGGAATGTTAATAAGCAAGGTAACCTGGTGCCAGAACAGTGTTAATGGTGTCACGCATATACATAGAAGCAGTATCTATCCGTATTAATCTTGCTGCCTTCAGATGATTACCTTAGCGAAGAATCTCTCGTAGTGATGAGGCTATATATCAACTCTACTGCAAAATTAATATCGTCTTTACTGGCAAAGGATTCCTACTGACACTACTTCTGCTCATGTTAAAAACGATTTCTGGCAGCGAATGCAACACAAATACAACACAACACATACAGAAACACAACTCTCTCTCTCTCTCTCTCAGTGAGTGCAATGGTGTGGGTGTGTGGAGGGTGGTCGTGACGTGGTGGTGGCAGACATCGCAAACAACTCTGTTCCTCAGGCTGCTATTCCATGTGGTCTTGGAGATGTAACACCTCATCCTTAACGATTTACTTTGCACTTTACACCCCAGAATACTGTTATATGTCACTGATTCAAACTATATCGATGTTATAACGATATTATTACAGTACCGTAAGAGAATCTAAAGGTGTTATATACAAAATAAACAGCAAAGGAACATATGTTAGGAACCGTACCGTGCCAGCTACAATACAAGCCTCAGTCTCTACAACAAAGTCTCCTTAGCTTTATCTTCTGTCCCGTCACCCACCTTTACACTGTAATTGTTATCCCAATATTACACTTGTATTCATTCCTACACCTTCCCACACCATTTCATTTCTTTTCCATTTCTATTAGTCATTTTCTCGTTGTCTTTCAATTCTTTCTCCATGTTTTCACTGTGTTTAATATTTTCACTGTCTTCCACTTCAGTTATCTTTTATGTCTCTTCACCATAATATCGTCATTATTCACTTCCATCTCTTCTTCCAGTACCTAGTGTTACCCTTCTTTCCCTTCCTCTGATCCTACTCATTTTCAGGCCCTAACATAACCTAATTTAGCCTGTCGTCAAACCTAGCCTAACATCCTAATTTATCTTACTAACGTGGCCTAATGTAACCTACCCAACTCTAACCTAACCAAACGTAATTTAATCTAACCTTACACTGCCTAGTCTAATTTAGCGAACCAAATCTAACCAAGCCTAACTTAACTTTAATGAACCTAACCTATCCTAGCCTAACCGACACAAAACATAACGTATTCCAACCTAACCTTGCCCAGTTTACGTTAACAAAACACCTAACCTAAACGAAGCTATCCTAGTCTGACTTAACCTCACCTGACCTCACGACAGACCTGGATGCTACCAATTAAGCGGGTGTATCAGCATCACTAAGCCGATTACAAGCTTAGCCTGACCTAAGCTCCCTGGAACCCTAAGCGAGCATCACTATCTTTGTCGTAGGTATCAGGCAGGATATTAATGGGGTTAAGAGCAAATCTGACTTACAGACTACCAAAAACCATGTGTTGTGAATCATCTCGTAATTCTGGGTCAGGATTAAAACCTCCCCTAAGCTTAGTCAGTGTATAACATCCCTCGTTTATACTTTAATCTTCACTCATACATTTGCCTAAAGTTTCAAAGTTAAGCTAGAATGACGACGGTAGTGAAAAATATGACAAAGTAAAGCGATTCATTATTATACGTAATTGCCAGTCTAGTCTTTAATCTTCACTTTTACAGCTATCAAACACTTCAAAGCCAAACTAGACTAGTCGTATTATTAAAGCACAAAATACAAAATAGTCCCAGACGGTACACTGTATTATTTAATTGCTACAGAGATTTGTTTATCCTACAAAGTATTTTTTTTTTTTTTTTTTTTTATCGCGACGACTTTCTGAATGTCTTCAGGCCGAGTACTGCTTTACCATCAGTGCTTCCAGACGATTTTACTCCGCTGTGAAGTGTATCCCTCCAGTAGCCTTGAGCGGCAATGAAGGCTATATTTTACCGCATACACTTCCACTAAACTATCCCGAGCCGAATAAAATCGTAAGAAGCAAGTAGGAATAAAAAAGACATTATAGTGGTGAAAGTTTATGGTTAAACGCTGTCTGTAACAATCATAAAAATGTTGCTTTATGTAAGAAGAAGGAACCAAAGGTCTGAAGACTGCAAGAGTCGCCCCTGTCAAAGAAGTAAGAGTGGAAATCAGAATGCGTTCATTTTGAGATGCCTGGACTTGATACGTTTGGCTGACTGGAGGTAGTAGGAAAGGAGAAACGCACACTTAACAATACTACTCTACAGCTGACCACTTCTGTATAAGACACACTCCTTCCTGTCAGTTCCAGTTCATTTCCTTCCATCAGCTTAGCTTAATCAGGTTAGCAGTCAACTCCTCCTTATCCCTATCTTCCTTTCATATCCCCCTTTTCTTCATGGTATTTTTATCCTTTCTTAACTTTCATTTCCTCGTTTGTCCCCTTTTTCTTTTTCACATACTCCCTTCTTACGTTCTCGTCCCTCCTGAACGTCTCCTTTCCATTTAACTCTATCCTCATCCCTTTCCTCCTGCCTCCCTCCCATTTACTCTATCCTCATCCCTTTCCTCCTGCCTCCCTCCCATTTACTCTAACCTCATCCCTTTCCTCCTACCTCCCTCCCTCATATTTCTCTTTCCCATCGCCTTTTATTTTTATTCCACTTTCAGGACATTTCCTTTCATCCATCCTTCCCCTTCCCCTCTTGCCTCTTCAGTTACTAATTTCATTAAATGTTCAGCGTTCCTTTTTTACCACGGCTTTAGGGGGATACTGACACGCCTGCTTTATCTGATTACTCTCTCCCTCTCTCTCTCTTCCCTCCCAATATGCAATTAACGTGAGTGTTTCTTTTTTTCACGTTTCATTTCGTCCATTCCCCTGGCTATTCGTCTCGCTGATTTCTTTTCGTGCGGTTATTCATCAGGCTCCCTCTGCCTCCTCGCGTCCCTGTCCTTGTTACCGGAACCTGCTCCTTAGGACATTTCTCCAAGAAAATTTTAACAGAGGTCATCAGCAATGTATCAACCTTTATGTTTAAGCCAAGAGGTGTATTTTACTTGTCCTTCGTTTTATGGTCTATGTTCTCTTCCCTAGTTATGTAATTTTGAAGTATAACTTACATGGCAAGCTCTTCCTCTCTTCCTCCAGCAAGTCCCAGTCTCTAGACATATATCTGGAAAGCGGATGATTAGTTGTCGCAAGTAAACATTCAGCGAAAACCAAGGAAAACACTGGTACAAAAGACTGAACTACAACAAGAAGTATTTTGATTTGGTAAAGGCACATTTAATTTAGTTTGAGAGGAGTGAGAGAGTGTTTTTGGTTGGAGACATGAATGGCAAAGTCAGGAATGTACGAGTGGATGGAGTGGTTGGTCAGTGGGGTGTGCCAGCTGAAGTAAATGGAAATGGTAGTGCTTTGGTGGACATCTGTGCTGGTAAGGGATTGGCAATAGCCAACACCTACTTTCGGCATAAGATGATCCGCAGGTATACATGGAGAGTAATGAGGATGGATGGATGGTGAACTTGTTGAACGAAAGGCAATGATAGACTACGTGTGTGTGGATGAGCGAATGAGAAGACAAGTGTTGGATGCAAGAGTGTGGAGAGGGTGGGGAATGGAGTCTCGGACCATCATCTAGTGATGGCCAAGGTAAAGCTGCAAAGAAAATGGTTGAAGAGACGAAGGGGAAGACAGGAGGAAACAGCTCCTGTGAGAAGAGTGGAGACATAACAAGACCGTGAGAGAATGGCAGAGTATATGAGCATAGTGGAAGAAAGATTGGGAAGGTATGAGTTAGAGCAGATGGAAGGGGTGGAAGACGTATGTAAGATATTCACGGAAGAGATAGGTGTAGCGTGTGAGGTAGTTTGTGGAGTGAGGAGGAGATGCAAGGGTGTGCAAGGGACAGCATGGTGGAATGATGAGGTGAAACGAGCTGTGGAACAAAAGAAGAAGGCATATAGTGAATGGTTAGCGAGTAGAGGTAGGGGAGAAGATGAGAGAGAGAAGAAGGAGGTATATGTGATCAGGAGAAGGGAGGTGAAGAGATTGGTGAAGGAGAGTAAGAAGAAAGTGGATGAAGTATTTGGGAGGAATCTGAGTGTGAAATGGAGGGAGAGTAAGAAATTGTTTTGGAAGGAGGTAAAGAAAGTAAGGCAGTGTGAAACGAGAAACAGTAGGGGAGTGAAAGATAGGAATAATAGATTGTTGGTGAAGAGAGAGAAATTGAGAAGTTGGAAGGAGCACTTTGAGGATTTGTTGAATGTAGAGAGCGAGAGCAGTGTGAGTATAAGTGGTTGGGGAATGGCTGGGAGAAGGAGAGATGAGAGGAGGGAGGAAGAGATCAATAGGGCGGAAATAGTGGAAGCAATGAAGAAGATCAAGATGGGAAAGGCCCCAGGAATTGATGGAGTGTGTGGTGAAATGCTGAGGTATGGGAGTGAGATTGTAGTGGAGTGGATGTGGAAGTTGTGTAGATTGGCTTGGGAAGAGGGAAGGGCTCCAGAGGATTGGAAATCAGGTATAATTGTTCCTTTATACAAAGGAAAAGGGAAGAGAGAAGTATGTGGTAACCATAGGGGTATTTGCCTTCTTAGTGTGACTGGAAAAATATACGGTAGAATACTCATTGATAGGGTTAGGCATATAACAGAGGAGCTAGTTGGAGAAGAACAAGGGGGATTTACGAAGGAAAAAAGGTGTGTAGATCAGATATTTGTTCTAAGATGCTTAGTGGAGAAGTATCTAGAGAAGGGAAGGAAAGTGTATGCTGCCTTCATGGACTTGGAGAAAGCAGACAGAATAGATGGACGAAGTATGTGGAAGGTACTGAGAATATATGGAGTGGAGGGGAAATTGTTGAGTGCTGTGAAGAGTATGTACAAAGGAGTTAGGGCTACGGTGCGAGTGGATGGTGAGCTGAGTGAATTCTTTGATCTCA
The DNA here is from genome assembly GCF_032717465.1 of Coenobita brevimanus. Lineage (NCBI taxonomy): Eukaryota > Metazoa > Arthropoda > Malacostraca > Decapoda > Coenobitidae > Coenobita > Coenobita brevimanus. Next base: position 5,251,643 of record NC_137026.1, on the reverse strand, counting down.
GTGTGGGACTGAAACAGGGTTGTGTGATGTCTCCATGGCTGTTTGATATATACATGGATGGGGTTGTAAAGGAGGTGCAGGGTAGGGCAGTGGATGAGGGGGTGGCTCTAATGAATGAGGGTGAGATTTGGAAGATTCCGGTGTTGCTGTTTGCTGATGATACAGTATTGTTGAATGAAGATGAATGGGAGTTGCAAGGTTTGGTGAATGAATTTGGAACAGTGTGTAGGAAGAGGAATCTGAAAGTTATTGTAAACAAGAGTAAAGTTATGGTGTTTGAGAGGAATGAAGTCACAGAATGCACGGCGAGGTTGAATGGCGAGGATATGGAGAATGTGAGTGCATTCAAGTACTTGGGTAGCATGATGAGTAAGGATGGAACTCTGGGGGATGAAGTGCGTGAAAGGGTACAGCAGAGAAGGAAGGTTGTTGGTACACTGAAAGCAGTGATGAGAAATAGGGAGGTGAGTATAGAAGTTAAGAAGTCACTGCATGATAGTATTGTGATCCCTACCCTGACGTATGGAAGCGAGGCATGGACCTTGCAAGTGGGGAACAAGTCAAGAGTGAGAGCAGTGGAAATGAGCTACTTGAAAGGAGCATGTGGAGTGACATGGAGGGACAAGTTGACGAATGAAGAAGTGAAGGAACGTTGTGGGGTGGATGTGGATGTGGCTGAGAAGATTAGGAGAAATACACTGAGGTGGTTTGGACATGTGGAGAGAATGGAGAATGAAAGACTGACTAAGAGGATGTATGTAGGTGAGGTGGAGGGAAGGAGAGGGAGGGGGAGACCGAGGATGAGGTGGAGGGATGGAGTTGAGAGGTATATGAGGAAGGGGGGAATGAGTTGAGGGAGGGTAGTCAATTGGTGGTGACAGAGCGACTTGGAGGCGTTTTGCCTGCGGCCACCCTTTACGGGATTAGGGCGTCGGGCTATAGATAGATAGATAGACATTTATTGAACACTTGCCTGTTGAGTACCCCGTAAGCTTCAGTTTCACTAAGGACAAAACTGAACCAAATATTACATGGTATAAGATAAGGGTAAAGGAGGGTGAATGGGGGGCGGCGGAAAGGAAATGGGGTCAAAGGCAGGAGGCGGAGAAGGGCGGGGAGAGGAAATATAGATCACAATTATAGAGAGGAAGGAGTGAAGGAGGACAGAGAAGATAGAGGCCGAGAGGAAGCTCTCTCGACAGGCAGGCTTTAACCTCCTGATGGCTTCGCTCTTTAACCAAAGGTGGGGCTGGAATAAGAGCTGTATTTAGGGTTCCGGTGAGCGAAGGGCCAGGCCATAGATGGGTCAGGGGTTAGCCTACCCTTATACCACATAATTTAAGCCGTAGCAGACCACCCTGTGTTTCACAGAGCATTTCACATCGTTTTACGTGATATAAATACCTCCAGCCATCTCTTGTATTAGAACCATGGCGCCTTAGCTTATGGGATTATATGACCTGAGACGTTTACCATTGGACTATCGAAGAAAATGTGGTATATGGATGAAGAATGCTTAAGCTGGTGTCTCTTTTCATGTTCTATTTCAGCTTCACAAAAGGATATTTACATGTTAGAGAGGATTACCTGAAATATTCAGACTAAAAATGTGGAATGAATCCTATAAAAATATCCTCCACAGCGACTGAGATATCAAGGGAATGCAGGTTTTCCTTCTGACACAAACAACAAATATTCTGGGAGATACGATCTAACTTTGCTTTTTCTTTCACATGGTTGAGAGAGAGAGAGAGAGAGAGAGAGAGAGAGAGAGAGAGAGAAAGTCTCGACAGCTGTGTTCTTTCTTTTCCCTTCATTCCTTTATAAGAACCTCTCTTACTGCCTTTCTCTATCTATATATTCTTTTCTACTTCAATTCCTTATGTGCTATTTTTGCCTTTCCTCTTCATTCTTTATCTCCTGGCTTCCATCTATTCCTTTCTTTACCTCGTCTTTCCGGCCATAAACTCCTCTCTTCCTTCCTCTTCTATTTCCCATCTTACTGCCTATCTTCCTTCTTTTCATCCTTCCTTCCTGTCTTCTCTCTCTCCTTCCTGCCACTATTACCGGTTCCATCCTTTCTGTCTCCTACCGTTCCTCTGTCCTCCCAGCACTCTCTTCTTCCTCTTTTGTCTAGTCTTTCATCTCCTCTTCCCCTCCATTCGGTCTTCTCCCTCCTCCTTTTCTTCCTTCTTCGCCCTTCCTTCACCCTTTACCTTTCCTTCCTTCCGAAATTACCCTCAACCGACCAACTTCGTTTCATCTTCCCTTCGCCTTCCTCAATCTTCCCTCCTACTCTGCATCCTCCACTCTTTCCTCCCTCTCTCCCCATCCTTCATCATTATGCTCCCTAACCTTTCTTCTTCCCTCCCTCTCCCACCCCACGCAATTTTCCCTCCTCTTTACCCTCCACTCTTTCTTTCCTCTCTCCCCATTCTTTCTTACTAAACTCCCTACCTTTTTTTCTTTCCCCCATCCTTCCTGCTCTCCCTCCTCTTCACCTCTCTCTCCTCTTCCTTCTCCCATCACTTCCATCCCTCCTTTTCCCCTCCCTCATTCTTCTTTCTATTCATTACCCTCCTTTTCCCTATTTTCGTATTTTCCCTCTTATCTTCCATCTTTTCCCCCGTTTCCTCCTCCCCTCCCCTCTTCTTTCCCTCCCTCCCTCCCTCTCTCCTCTCTTGTTCCCTCCCGTCTTTTCTCCCTCTCTTCCTCCTCTCACCTCACCTTCCCTCCCTCTTTTCTCTCCCCTCCTTTCTCTACCCGCAATGTGTATTCTCACCAACCACTGCAACATCCGCTCAGCCCCAGCCAAAGTTTTCTTACAGTTCCGGAGAGAGAGAGAGAGAGAGAGAGAGAGAGAGAGAGAGAGAGAGAGAGACCATCGGCAAGGACCTCCGGGTCCTTGGATGATCCCAATGTTAAAAGTTTTAATCCCGGAATAGAAATTTGGCGTCCGGAAGGAGTGGGGGGATGAGGATGGTGATTGTGAGAGTGTGTGTGTGTGTGTGTGTGTGTGTGTGTGTGTGTGTGTGTGTGTGTGTGTGTGTGTGTGTGTGTGTGTGTGTGTGTGTGTGTGTGTGTGAAAGCCTGTATGTATCCTCATCGCTTCATTTTGCAACCCAGACTCGTGGCAGACGCAGATCAGGCGGCAAACACCCTACCACTGACCCCCTCTGGTTGTTTAACATTGTACAGTCCGGGAATCAACTACGTCTCTAGTCAGGGCTGAAGACTGGGCTGAAGATTATATAAAATTATTCAAACATAATGTCTTAGATGGCCTTACGCATGCCTCACATTCCTCGACTTTTCTCCAGTGTTTTCAACCACACATTAAACCCCTTCGATACGGTGACGTACTTATGATTTTAATCTTCCTAAGGCCAGACGATTTTATGCACCTTAACAGCCATTTGTCAGCCTTCTTTATCCCCGTAACTACCAGGGGGCTACCTTAAGTAAAAAGATCATCATCATCACCATCCGGACCTCCTTTCCCACCCTAGAGCAGGGTGAGGAGTAGCAACGTCCAGACAGCCCGAATTTGCCCAGTCCAATGGGCCACGCTTCCATTCACTCATCATTCAGGCCCCAGGAATCCTGGCTCTATCTGATACGCCAAAAACATCCACCACGTTCTGTAGCTTCACATAAACGTATCCGACAGAGACAAGTAAAAAGACAAGTAAATAAAATCTTGCCGTATTTTAAGTCAAATGGCAAATGCCACAATGCCACCGTATTCATGGGGTCAAAAAGATACTCATGTCCCTGACCCTACCACAAGCACAACAGGAAAGTCTCCAGCAGTAGTTACCTGGTGGTCTGTATAAAGGTGTGTTGTGAGGCCTGGGATGAGTGAGTGGAATGACCTTGTTGTTTACATATGGCTCCACAATACCAGCCCTGATGGTGCTTGTGTGAGGAGGAAGGGGGGAGGGAAGAGGTGTGTGTGTGTGTGTGTGTGTGTGTGTGTGTGTGTGTGTGTGTGTGTGTGTGTGTGTGTGTGTGTGTGTGTGTGTGTGTGTGTGTGTGTGTGTGTGTGTGGAGGGGGGAGGGGGCAGTAAGGAAACGCCTGGTCGTCCCTGCTGCATGATAAAGCTGTAATGAACTCGTCTTCCTTGCCTACCCTGGATTAATCTGCTGGGACGCTCGCATCTCACCCCTAACATAACTCCCACCCACCCCACTATCCACCTCACCCCCCCTCACTCTATCCCCTTCATCTCCGCCCCTCTCTTCATCTCCCCAACACCCCACCAGCCCCCCAACCTCCTCCCCTTGTCATGCCGCCCCAGCCTCATCGTGCCTCATAATACTGTACATCCGAGTAGAAATGGCACTTTGGACGTTATTCCTATCGCCTTAGGAAGCTTTCTGGCACCATTTCCATACCAGTTTACTTACATTTTGCCAATGTCAATATTACTAAGATGTAAATAAAGATTAAGAGGATATTACGATGCAATATAAAAAGGAAAAAAAAAAACAAAGAAAGGGGGCTAACAAGCGTCTTAAGCTCGCTGACTTCCACGACTGGAATTTCGAAGGATTTAAACCTTTCATCGGTGTGGTCTCTCTCTCTCTCTCTCTCTCTCTGTCGTTACATCATCCCCCTCCACCTTCTCGTAACATTATACCTTCCTCCCCGTTCGGTTACATACTACCATTCTCTCGGGTAGTGCTTTAAGAGACAATCCCCACCCCTCTCCCAATTCCTTCCCTCCTACCCCACTACCGTTCTCCTCCCTTCCTCCTCCACCTATCCCTCTCCCATTCCCCCGCTTGCTTCCTACAACCCCCTCCAACCCTCCTACCCTCTTTTCCCCTCTCCTACCCCCCTCCCCGCACCATCACCGCCGCCGTCATTCCTCCTGCGGGCCACACACGTCCCAGCCACCTGAACACCCACGATAGACACACGGCCATGGATAGATACACTGGTGGATATATGGACTGATAGATGGACGGGTGGACTGACACACAGACGGAAAAGTAAACAGATTGACAGATACTGGTATACAGATAAAAATACTGATGAATAGAATCATTGGTGAATACATAGGTAGATACAGATAAACAGACCGACTGATAAACTGACAGACATACAGTCAGAAATAGAAAGACAGACATTTTGTTGGATGAGTGCACACACACACACACACACACACACACACACACACACACACACACACACACACACACACACACACACACACACACACACAGGAGAGATTAATGTGCTGTAACAGGAGGGTGGATAGAAGGACGTAACAACAGAGGGTAATGGGATCAGGTAACGGCACAACGCAAACAGAGGAACAATTTCAATTGCTTCTGACTCAGAGATCGGTGTTCTGGAAAGCATGGGTGGCTTCGTAACACCTCTTCAGTAGCAATTTATTTTTACTACACCGTCAACATTCATATCGTATTAATATCGCCTGAATATCGTCAAAGTCTTCATCAATAACATACAAGAGGATAGTTTGGTATAATATGCATATTAAATAGGTAGTGAAGAAGTGTTACAATACGACTCAGACGTCCGTGTTATGGTGGGCCTGTGATGCCCCTTAGGACCTCGACATTAATGTGCCTGATTCTTTCCGCATCCATAACGATGGTATGACAGAGTCTGTTCTAGCCTGCACAAAATCCAAAAGGCCTAACCTATTTCAGTTTAGATATGGGCCAAGACTGGAGGGTTTATCTGGCTCGTAACCAGAGACTCATGCCTAACCTCACGACTAAGGTCGTCTAATTCCACGTAACCACCACTTAATATTTATTTTGAAGGAGTGGACCAGTTGTGTTAGGTACAAACAAACTGCTCTGTCTTGGTCACGGTATATTAAGAAGGTTGGGGGGGGGACACAGGTTTCAGGTAACACAAGACTGATTTGGCTCAGGAAAATTTCAAGGTAATGTAATTCTCACCTCGTGTACTACTTTGAAGGATAACATCAGAATACGTTTGAGTGGAAAAAAAACTCACGCGCGCGAGTGCGTGCATATATGTGTGTGTGTGTGTGTGTGTGTGTGTGTGTGTGTGTGTGTGTGTGTATCTTTTATTCATTGTTTATGCAGAACTGTCTGCAGGTGGGGTGATACTGAAGAAAATCTGGTAATGGTTATGTGGGATGATATTATATGCACAACTGTATTGCATGCAAGTGTCATACAATACCCAGGGTGTTATGTGCTGGTACAAGCTGCCAAAAAGAATTGTGTGTCTCTCATATCGAGATATTCCCTAACAGTAAGGACTTTATGTTCAGAGTGTAAATAAGCTACAGGAATAGTACTGCTGCAGCCAGTGATGATACCTACGTCGCTCTTCTGTATGGTCTGTATGGTTTTGTAGTGGATATTAGGTAGGATGGAAGCCCATGTTAGGGAAGTATAGGACATCAGTGATTTAATATTATTTGAAGAGTAGGTGGAAGGTTTCTTTTTGTTGCCCAAAGGCTGTCCCTGTAAAAACTAATTGCGTTTAGTCTGGGTGTCCATCGCCTCAATGTTTTGTATGTGGTCCTAGGTGCGTCCAGTTACTCCAGGGATCTTGGTGGAAGGGGTATGTGGCACAAATACAGTATATTGTTAAGCTTGTTAGGGTGTAATTGTGTTCACGATTCCACTGGTCTTAAGTGTGAGTTGAAACCGAGAGAATTTCAAAGGCTTGACTGACAAGTGAATGGATGTCTTGTCATTTTCATTAGTTAGGCAGTATGTTGGTTGTTTTGATTTTGTGCCTTCATGTTCCTGTTCATCGTAATGAAGGGGTTATTACCAACTGTTTCTGAAAAGGTAATTTCTAACCTAAGTAAAATCGTCTGTCAGCATAAAAAAGGCAAGGTATTGAAGAGGTTAAGATTCTCCTTAGGTTTTCATTATTAAAGGCCTCTCCTATGCTGAGGGAAATCGTCTGGTAGGAAAAAATAACTGAATGGTAATTGTAATAAAAGGAAAATGTATAAATACATACAAGTTGACAGTGAGTTAAACAGCGACATGAAATAGTATGTGGTTCCCGCCTGTCACCCGAGTGATAAATCACCTCTACCACCGGTCTCCTCTCTCTTATCCCTCCATCCTGTTTTTCCTCTCACCTCCCTGCTCTCTCCTTTCCCTCTTCTCGATTCTGTCACTCCCTTCTTTATCCAGCTTCTCTTTACCTCTCTCTTCTTATCATTCTCATCTCTCTTATCCGGCAATCGCTTCTTTTCTCTCCTTTCTTTTTTCTCTTCCATGTCTCTCTTCCCCTATTTACCCTCTTTCCACTCACATCTCTGTTCTCTGTTTGCTATTTTCTTCCTTATTCTCTCTCCCCATCCGTGGCTCTCTCTTCTGTCCTCCCCCCCTTCTCTCTCTCTCTCTCTCTCTCTCTCTCTCTCTCTCTCTCTCTCTCTCTCTCTCTCTCTCTCTCTCTCACTCTCTTGCCTCTTTTGGACCTAAGTTTCCTCCCTCTCTTTGCCTTCATTCCTTTCCCCTCTCTTACCTCCATCTCATCACTCCTCCTCTTCCTCCCCTCACACTCTGCTCTCACCTCAACTCTGCCCTGTGTTTCTCCTCCCCTCTCTGTTCATCGATTGTTCGTCTCCCTTCGACCCTGCTCCCACTCGACCCATGCCCCCATTATTTTTTCTCTGCTACTATTCTTCAATTTCTCCCTCTGATCCTGTCCCGTCTCTCCTTCTTTCTTCCCCCAGCCATCCCTTCTCTTTTTACCTTTCCTCTTGCAGCTGTCCCCACTCTGTTCTCACCTCTCTTCTTTCTCTCCCCTCATCTCTCTCCTTATCCTCCATAAATTTTTCCTCCCCCCTCGTTCATCTCTCTCCTCAATTCTCTCTCTCTCTCTCTCTCTCTCCCCCTCTCTCTCTCTCTCTCTCTCTCTCTCTCGTCCCCTTTAGCTTAAATCGCATGAGGTTGCCATTTACGCTGGTCTAAAGGTTAGCATATGAAATCAAGTCCTTTCCCTTTGTCAGGAGGACACAGCTCGGCGGTTTAAATCCCAGGCTACTGCTGGCACACACCAACGTAATCACGAGGGATGGCAAATGGACAACCAGTGCAAGCATTAACACATGAGGACAAATATATACAGGCACATTGACAGATGGCAAGTGTGTGTGTGTGTGTTTTATATATATATATATATATATATATATATATATATATATATATATATATATATATATATATATATATATATATATATATATATATATATATATATATCAGTTTATCAGCACACACGGACACCGTCAGGCGGATTGGCTCTTCACAAACATTAAGAGATGAAATGGAGCTTAATTATGCTCCTCCTCCTCCTACACCTAAACATCATCATCATCATCATCCTTATCAGGAGCTGCAGCAGCAGGAGCCTACTAGTACAAGTACATGCACGGATGCGGTCAGTTAGGTTGTCTCGTATCTCATCATCATCATCATCACTATCACCATCATCATCACCATCACCATCCCAACTTTTTTTCCCACCAAAGACAGGGTAAGGTACAATATGGCCTGGAAAGAATTAATGAGAAAACACTACAGAACCACAATTAATCAACAGGATGCCCAGTGAAATGGTCCAGACACTCATTCACTCACCGTTTAACCCCCCGAAATCCTGACTCTCCACTTTTCTTCTTTCCTCTGCAGGTGACATCAAGATAATAAAAAAAGAAAAACACTTCACGCCAGACAATGGGTGGTGATGAGGTGTATCTCTAGTATGCCTAGTGCTTGGGTAAGGGTGGGATGGCGTTGTTCACATGGACATCATGCATGTAATATTTACTCACAAAGTTCTGAATTATGAACTGCCACCCTCATACACCTACAAACACCCTTCATTAAAAGTTGGTTGCCAGCTTCATGAGCTTTTTTTTTTTTTTTTCCTGCCACACTTTTTTTCTGCTTCTCTCTCTCTCTCTCTCTCTCTCTCTCTCTCTCTCTCTCTCTGTGAACGACGATTACCAAATAATAAAGTCAGTATTGTATGTACCATTTTAAATGTACCTCTAGTTTCATCGCCACCTGTTTTTGTCTTGCATTAACTAAAACTAAAGGAAAATTTGTACTCAGTTATGAAGGTGTTCGTTAGCTTATGCCACATATCATTTAACAGATTTAGAATATATGTGTAACTGGGCTTGACTCGGCACCAACTGAACTGTTTTGGCTGTTCCACCTATATGCAGAATTGAAAGATTAGTCGCTCTAAATGTGTGTGTGTGTGTGTGTGTGTGTGTGTGTGTGTGTGTGTGTGTGTGTGTCTGTGTGTGTGTCTGTGTGTGTGTCTGTGTGTGTTCAGAAATAGTGCTAAAGTTTAACTTTATCCCCTACGTAACAGACATGGTAATTGTCCGGATTATAATATGAATCCCAATAATGAGTGACTAATTATAGCAGGCACAGAAGCCCCCTCATTAGTGTCGGTTTGAAGGCAATAATGGGCTGAAATCATTAATTACCGGCGTATTCAAGAAACTGAATTCCATCATTAAAGCAATTTTTGCGACGAAATCTCATTCACTTGCTTCTCCCTCAGATTTTTCTCCTGGAATGTGGGTCACTTGTTGTTTAATTTCTCATGCCTGGGGTAATGTCTATTTTCCAGCAATTTCCTCTCCTTTCCCAGGTTAGCTGTGCACCTCTCCTCACCCTGCCTCCAATCTCTCCTCTTACTTCAGGTTACCTCCAATCTCCCTTCCCAACGTCACCTTTACCTCAAACCTCCCCTACCTACCTCACCTTACGTCCAACCTCCCCTACTTACCTCACCTCACCTTCAACACTTCATCTTACCTCAACCATCCCCTTCCTACCTTACCTTCCCTCCAACCTTCCCTCCCTGCCTCACCTTATCTCCAACACCTCACCTTACCTCCAATATCGCCCCTCCCCTTAATCACCTTACCTCCAACCTCCCCTCCCTGTCTCATCTTTCCTCCTGTCTTCCCTCCCTGCTTCACCTTACCTCCAACCTCCACTAACCTACGTCACCTTACCTTCAACCTCATCACTACAAGAGGTCTAGTCTTGCCTGAATGATAAAACGTCTGCAGGTAGCAAGAGTAAAAAAAAAAAAAAAAAAAAGACATCATTTGATTCAAGCAGTTAAATCAGTCTTATTATAGCTATGTAATATATATTTTTCCGTCTCTAGTCCTGCTATATATCAATATGTTCTGTAGTATTTTTATCACTGCAAGTCTCCTATTTTTTTCCACCTACCTGTTCATGTTAAACCCGTCTGCTTCCTATCCGCCCTCCCTATGTTGTGCAACCTCCCTCTTAGAGCAGATATTTCCCTATCTCATCTGTTTCCTCTTTATCCAAACTTCTCCGACTCAATCAATCTATTTTTTTCTTCTACGTCTTGTTTCATCTCCCCTCACTCGTTTGCTTTCTAATCGCTCTTTCAATGTACAGTCGCCAAACTTTCCACCTGGGCCACCTGGCCGCGAGAGGTACGGGTGCTGGCAACAGTGTGTCTGTTCTTGTGCTCGACCAAAGTTCGAATCATCAACTCTCTTCGTCCGTAGTGAACCTCCGTCAGAGTCAGAGTTCATCCCATAGATGGCTGGGTACGGAGTTGGGTGGGGAGAAAAATGTGTCAGGAGTAAGGCGGCTCTCCCATCGGCTCAGCCAGTTGCATGAAACTGGTCTCACGGAAAAATGCTGTGTGCCACAAGTCGCGCTGACTAAGGCCAAATAAATATGACTATATTAATTTTATAATAAGGTAATATATATATTATGATATAAATAAATACTATTATATATAATACAATAATACAGTATATATACTATACTTATCTGGCCCTGGTCCGTGCAACCTGTAGCACACAGCAATAATTCCATGCGACCGGTTTCCTGCAACTGGTGGAGCCGGTGGGAGAGCTGCTTAAGGGGGGAGCTTGGCATAGTGAAGACCAGGGCAGGCGCCGGACGGGGGGGGGAGGGGTTACGTTATTTATACCGCCAGTGATAATAAATGCAGAATTGGTTTTTGAGATCCATTAACATTCTACTACATATTTGCATTCTTAACTAAACATTTTAATTTCTTTGTTGTTTTTACATTGTTACCATAACATGTTAATGCACGATATATATACTGGAATCACTCCAAGCTTTTCTCTCTCTCACCCTCTCCTTATATCAGTAATTCTATATCATAGGGTTATCACTTGATACCATTATCAGTATAGGTTGAAGAGGTATGCATTTTTTTTTTTTTTTTTTTTTTTACCTAACATCTACGTCCAGTTGCAAGTAAGATTACCACATCATGAATGACACTGACAAGTAAACATTAGAATGATGTTCAGACACTGTTAACCGTTGCTTATTTCCTCACTGGTAGTACTTCAAGTATTTTTCTGTGTTCTATGGTGCACCGCGAAGAGGTAAGAAGTTAAAATACTGTCACTTCAACAGACAGAGTTTATGAATATTATTGACGAATGTGGCTATTATATCAGCTATGGTAATGACTTACCGTATCATATTTCATGACTGTGGTCATTACACCACACCTTTATAGTCCATTCATCTAAGAAATGATTGAATTACACATTACAAGGATAACTGACTGTGAGCGGTGCCCCTTACGTGTGGGGTCACACATTTGCCTCCGACATCAACGGTTCCTATCTCTCCTACTTAGTTTAATTTAATATCAGCCCAATGAGTAATCCGGTAACGATTAATGACCTAACTTACGTAATTATATCTCGGATCATGAATGGTATTTCAGTAGGTTTAATCGAGACCGGCACAGGACTGGCGAAATGCAAAACGAACCATCAGACACCTGTATCTATTTTTCTACCATTAGGGCCGATCACACGACGGTTCTTCCCCCAGTATTCAGCGGACAATTTTTAGCCATGGGTTTATCATGTAATAATGAAAAAGAATACGTTCATAAATATGCAATACATGTAACTATGCAGTCTTTTAGATTATTTTACTTATTGTTTTCAATACTCGCATTATCCAGTACTTTCAAGAAGTTCCTTTGAAATTCTATCGGCTAAAAATTGTCGACTGAATATTGGGGTGAACTCTGACTGACGTTCACAACGAAAGACGAGAGCTGGTGATCCGAATTTTCGTCAAGCATGTACCCTACACACAAACAAACAGATACACTGTTGCCAACACCCGTTACCCACCTCTCACGGCTAGGTGGCTCAGGTGGAAAGTTTGGCGACTGTACATCCCCTTGCACGCTAAATATTCATCAGTCCCTGACTTATTTTTTCTTTAGCACCAGAGAATGAAAATGACAACAATGAGAGGAGGTGACTATGAGGCGGTGATAAGGGAGAGAAGTGGACAGAAAGTGGAGGAAGTGGATGGAAAAGGGGGTGGGGTAGAAGTATGAGAATGGTGGAGCAACTGGGAAAAATGAACTTGGCTTGGTGAGAAATGGGGCGGACAGAAATGGGAGTACAGTGGACAGAAAGTCAAAAGGAATAACACAACAGAAATGGGTTGGAAAGAACTACGTGATCGGGTGGGGAGAAAGGTGATAAGTTTGGACAAAAAGGGAAGACAACTGGGCAGAACCATAAAATGTGCGGAGAGAACTTAACAAGTGAACAGAAACTGGCTTCAGCTGATCAGAACTACGAGAATGAACTTTAAAATGGGCAAGAAGAGTGGCCTCACAAGGAAGTACGATGCACACGGAGAGAGGATAGTAGTACTATAGAGAAAAAAAAAACGGGAAAATGGTAGACAAAAAATGGAACAAGGACAAGCAGAAATGGAAGAAGGCAGGCCATAAAAAGAACTAAGAGAAGTGTGGACTGAGCTGGAAAAAAATAGAGGAAAGAAACTGTGTTGGATTGAACTGAAGAAGGCGTGGATGTAACTGCAAATAGAGGAGACAATAAAATCGGTGAAACAGTGGACAAAAATGAGATAAGACTGGACAGGATTGGGTAGGTGGGGGGGTGTGGACAGAAGCGGAAAAACTAGGAACATAGAACTAGAACAGGAAGACAGAAATGCAAAAAAAGTAAAAAAATAAAAAGGACAGGAGTAGACGAAAATGGAGAAAGTTGGGCAGAATTTTGAGAGAGAAGGCATTAGTGTAGACAAAGAGAAGAGGCAGAAGAGAGAGAGAGTGAGGTACTGGGATGAAGGACGTGGAGAGCAATTGGAAGAAGTGCAGGGGGAGAGTAATGAGAGAGAGAGAGAGAGAGAGAGAGAGAGAGAGAGAGAGAGAGAGAGAGAGAGAGAGAGCAAAGCTAGGTAGTTCCTTCAATCCAATATGGGTAAAACATGAAGGCAATAACTCAGTAACACAACAGTTAAATAAAATACCCTGCATAATGCATAGCCTGTAAATCTATGTTACGCAAATATGAAACACAGTATTGTAACTCCTGATATACTGACTTTTTACAAACAAATATTTCTCAAAACAATTATAATTATGTAAACTACTCAAAATACAACAATCCTGTCAACGCTTTTTTCCAATAGTAAATTTGTAAATACCAAGTAACTGTGCATATTTCAATGTGATATCCACTCTGAAAGGTCTACACGGGCTAAATAATCCAGCAGGTAACGACAAGCATAAAAAGAAAATCGTCAATGACTTCCACGTCCGAAATACTAACCTCAAGATGGCAGATGGCAGGGTCCTTTAAACACCAGCTGAGGTGTTTCGTCAACAAACCTCCATATTTCACTGGTCTCGTACATCCTTCTCACGCCTGAAGGTCAACAAGGTAAAGTCTGGGGCGAAATAACCGTAGGAAACGATGAACAACCCGCACAGTCGAATACACAACCTCACCAAACGGAAGTGAAGGTGCACAGGGCGGTGCATTATGGGTAATCACGTGATAAACCTTTGCTAATTCTCTATCATCATCGCTATTCATCCTTTTATTATAACATTAAGAGATGATAATAATAATAATAATAATAATAATAATAATAATAATAATAATAATAATAATAATAATAATAATAACAATAATAATAATAATAATAATAATAATAATAATAATAATAATAATAATGAGAGAGGGTAGTGTTTGGAAACTCCCTGTACTGTTATTTGCAGATGATACTGTGTTGTTAAGTGAAGATGAAGGGGAGCTGCAAGGCTTGGTGGATGAGTTTGGGAGAGTGTGTAAGAAACGGAATCTAAAGGTGAATGTAGGGAAGAGTAAACTGATGGTCTTTGAGAGAGGTGAAGTTAGTGAATGTACTGCGAGGTTGGATGGTGAGGAAATGGAAAATGTGAGTACGTTTAAGTACTTGGGGAGTATGATGAGTAAGGATGGAAGTTTGGAGGGTGAAGTGCTTGAAAGGGTACAACAAGGAAGAAAGGTTGCTGGTTCTTTGAAAGCAGTGATAAGAAACAGAGAAGTGGGCATGGAAGTGAAAAAGTTACTACATGACAGTATTATGATACCAACTCTAACGTATGGAAGTGAAGCTTGGACGTTGTTAGAAGGACACAAGTCAAGAGTGAGAGCAGTGGAAATGAGTTATTGAAGAGGAGCCTGTGGAGTTACATGGCAAGACAGGCTGACAAATGAGGATATAAAGGAGCGTTGTGGTGTGGATGTGGATGTGATAGGAAGCGTTAGGAGGAACACAGTGAGGTGGTTTGGCCATGTGAAGAGGATGGAGAGTGAGAGACTGACGAGGAGAGTGTATGTGAGTGAGGTGGAAGGGGGGGAGAGCGAGGGAGAGGCCAAGGACGAGATGGAAGGATGGAGTGGAGAGGTATATCAGAGAGGGGGGTGTAAACTGGGAGCAGGGCAGTGAAATGGCAGGGGACAGGGGGACGTGGAGGCGATTTGTTTGTGGCCACCCCGTACGGGATTGAGGCGTCTGGCAGTAGATTGATAGAATAATAATAATAATAATAATAATAATAATAATAATGGTAACAACATATTGGAATATTAATTTTTATCTCCATACCTGAACGTTTTCTCCGGTGTCTCACGATACGTGACAGAGAAGGCAAAAAGTGAAGGCGGTGCCAAATTAAAAAATAAAAAATAAAATAAAATAAAATAAAAAATTAACGTGGTGTCTGAACATACTAAAAATGTGTGTGTGTGTGTGTGTGTGTGTGTGTGTGTGTGTGTGTGTGTGTGTGTGTGTGTGTGTGTGTGTGTGTGTGTGTGTGTGTGTGTGTGTGTGTGTATGTGTTTGTGTGTGTGTGTGTGTGTCCTAAATTAACCCCTTTCTGCCTAAAGACGTCATCTATATTATATACCAGTTACTGGCCTACTCTTGTATTTCGTTTAGGGAACACTACCAGGAGGGTGAAAGGGGTTAAAGAGGGTTATATCCAATCCGTATAGTTCCCAAAGTATCTCCCAAGCAGAATAAAGTCGTCCACCAATAGCAAGAATAAAATTAAATGAAACCATGACAATGACAAGGTTAATAGCAGACGTAGGTGGCAGAACAGCCAATATTTCCTTCCTCTGCCTTCTGCATCCAAATTTGACACAGTGTGATGCGGGTATTATCTGACCAAAGCATCATAATGAACACAAAATGCCTCACTACCAAATCACTGCTGCTCCATATATAACGCTCCTCTTCCATTCCACGATTCTCCTGTGTTGCAGTGACTGCTTCTTATTCCCACTGCCACACCCACGCCCACACCAGCAGGCTGAACCCTCCTCGCAACACAGATACCTGCTGGTGTCTCTAGTGAAGCGCAATTTACTGACCATCCTGTATGTTTATTATTTAGGCTACTGTCAGACGAGTTTTATTCAGCTGATGAGAAACATTATTAACTGGATGGATTAGATACAGGCTTCATGAACTACTTCGCTACCGGAGATCGTCCTAAAGGTGAACAGGGCCGTGTGGTGACAAGATTACAAACAACAATACGCTATCAAGATGAAGGGGTTAACCACAGCATATTACTCTCTCTCTCTCTCTCTCTCTCTCTCTCTCTCTCTGTCTTCCTGTATTTATATCTACAGTATGTATGGGTTTATCTATGCATCTACCCAACGATTTATCAATCAACATAAATCCTCCTCCTTCGCCTTCCCCTTCAGTCTTCCGTCCTTCCTTACCTCGTTTCTCCAGCTCCTTCAAGGGATAAGGAAGGGCCTGAAGTTGTCAAGAAGGAAAGTCACTCGAATATTGTGCTTAATTATCTTAATGTAGGATGCTCCACGACGGAGGAGGAGGAGGAGAAAGACGACCTGAGAAGAAGAAATGAGGAGGAGGAGGAAGAAGAAGAGAGAAAAATAAGGTGAGAGGAGGGTGAGGAAAAATAATGAGAGATTAGGAAAGGGAGTAAGGAGAGGAAAAAGATGGAAGAATAAAATGGAGAAAGGAATAAGGCAACAAAATTAAGGAGGTAAGAAAGATAAAACGAAGGAAAGAAAAGATGGAGGAGGCAGAGAAGAAGAAAACGGGTGAAGGAAGGATAAGATGAATAAGAATGGAGGGAAAAAAAAGGCGAAGGGAGGAAAAGAAATACGAGAGAACAGAAGAAACGGGAATGAATGAAGTTAGTGAATATTTATATGATAAAGAGTAACAAGAGAAGCTCACCGTGCCCATCACTCCTTCCTCTAAATAAGTAAAAGGAGTAAAGAATATTTGAAACGACCTGAAAAATGAAAAGTTTTGAAAGAGGAGTGATGAAAGTGGAACATAAAGTTGAGAGAGGGAGAGAGAGAAAAGAGATTGAACCCAAAGCCTCTCTCTCTCTCTCTCTCTCTCTCTCTCTCTTTGTCAGCTTTGCCCACACGCTAATACTACGTTACTGCAGACACTCAACGCAAAGCCTGAAATACCAAGACAATCATGGTCGCAAACTACAGCTTTCTCGGTGAGGCAGTTTACTCTTGTTTCCCCTTTTCTTTATCGTATTCTTTTTCTGCCTGATCTACTTCGTCTCCCCAATCCTACTACTATTATCGCTTTCCTCTTTCTTTCTTTCCTTCTTCTTCTTTCTTTTTTTTTTTGGTCTTTCCTGTTTTATTTTTCTTGTTCTACCCTGTTGGCCTCCTTCGCCCCATACACTCCTCTTCCTGCTCAATGCCTCATTGTTTTTTCTTTCTTATTTCTGCTCCTTCTTCTACTCTCCCCTCTCCTGTTCTTATCTTTTTCCTCCTCCTGTTCTTCTTCTTCTCTATCATCCTTCCTCTCTTCCTCTTCTCTATCTTCCTTCCTTCCTTCCTCCCTCTTCTCTATCTTCCTTCCTTCCTTCCTCTTCTCTATCTTCCTTCCTTCTTGCCTCTTCTCTATCTTCCTTCCTTCCTTCCTCTTCTGTATCTTCCTTCCTTCCTTCCTCTTCTCTATCTTCCTTCCTTCTTGCCTCTTCCTCCTCCTCCTCTTCCTCGCCACACAGCCAGTGGCCTTCACCAGTAGGCAAGAGTGCAAGCAGACAATGGGCCAACTTTGGAACAGTTGAGGGTAATGGTTTATATCAGAGAGGCGGACATGTGACTCAGACAGGCTGGAGACTCGCCTGATGTGGCAGGGAAGGAGCAAATATATCCCAGAGGTGGAGAGATGGAAGGAAGGAATAAACATATCCCAGAGGTGGAGAGATGGAGGGAAGGAGCAAATATATCCCAGAGGTGGAGAGATGGAGGGAAGGAGCAAATATATCCCAGAGGTGGAGAGATGGAGGGAAGGAGCAAATATATCCCAGAGGTGGAGAGATGGAGGGAAGGAGCAAATATATCCCAGAGGTGGAGAGATGGAGGGAAGGAACAAATATATCACAGAGGTGGAGAGATGGAGCAAGTATATCCCAGAGGTGGAGAGATGCAAGGAAGGAGTATATGAAGGAGGGTGGCTTAGATGACGTAGGGAAGGAGTATATGAAGGTGGGTGGCTTAGATGACGTAGGGAAGGAGTATATGAAGGTGGGTGGCTTCTGTCAGCAGAGTCAGGTTAAAGGCAGTACAATTAAAACTGATTCATGCTAGACACTACTGGTGTGGAAGGGACGGGAGCAAATGTATCGTAGAGATTGAGGAGCAGGGAAGAGGTATATGAGGGGGTGTGGCTTGGAGTAAAGTGCAGTGTTGATGGGAAACTGAGGAGAGGAAAACAAAGGGCAGTAGTAACACAACTGATTCAGTCAGGGAGGAGACTGTTGATGTGAGAGGGAAAGTAATTCTATCACAAGATGAGAGACATAGAGGAGAATATGAAAGACGACGACGTGGATGAGGATGCAAATATTACCAGGAGAGTGAAGAGTAACACAAATAAATACAAAGAATAAAATGAGAGGAGTACATGAGGGAGGGCTGCTTGGACTGGCGGGAGTGAGGATGTGTGGTGACAAAGGACCTTGTTGATGATGGGGCCAGGCGGAATGATCACAAGTATTAGTTTGAGACCCGGGATTACAGACAGAGTTGGCTGGATCAGAGGAGCACAGGGACAATATAAGGCTGAAAAAGTGTATGAAAGTGGGTGATGTGACAAGAAAGAACAATTTACGATAAACAAGTCGTGAGTTATTGATATTTCTAGTTCGTGTCTTTCAGAAGGAAACCTGGATAGTCTAAGACCGTGTTTACAATGAGGTATTGGGAGATAATATGAGTAAAGGTAATGAGAACGATAATTTAACATTAACATCATCATCATCTTTTCATTGCAGGATAGTAGAGTAGGCTTTGGTTTTTACTTATCGACTATACACGAATCATTTAGATAATCAAATTTAAGTCTTGTGGTCTAGAGGTTTGAGCGCCCCATTCGGAGTGACTGCCTTCCCCAGTCTACAGTAGACCCCAAGAGGACTGGATTCGGCTTTTTTTGTTTCTGCATGGGCAGATCCGGTCCAGCAGCCATGCCAGCACATTGTGGCGTATATTACTCCACAAAGTATTGTACCTCACATTTCATCAACACATTTGGTTTCCTTCCCTCGTGGTTTTTTCCTCTTTTCACCAACACACGTGGTTTTCCTTCCGCCATGGCTTTTTCCACACCTTGTTCTTGGAATCAGCATCGTTATTGGTGCCATTACCAATAGAATTCAATTTCTCTTCCCTCCTCACCTGTAGTGGTGCCTAAACCAATCAAATTTGAATATTGAGGCGACCTAGGCTTACCGGTGCTCCGCCCACCTCATTAGGGGGCTTAAAACCGAGTGGGCGACCTAGTTCCAACCTTCTTTCCACTCCCAGCTTCACCTGGCTACTACCTCCTTGCTCTCCGTCTCTCCTGGTAAAATCTGGCCACATGGTACAACTTTACATATATGATACACATAAACACATCAGCCCAGCACTCCCGCTTCTCACTAAGTTCATTATATTTTTAGTCTGTAACTATTTTATCTCTGTAACTGATCTACACATGCTGTATTGTAATGACCTTGTACTATTTTAAAATCATGCAGTAACTCTGTATTGTTCCAAATCAATAATCACTCCCCTATCTGATTCTTCCCAGCAAATTTGTGTTTATCTATCCTTACCATTTGCCTTGGTGTAGCCTCTAGTAAAATATTCCTATAATAAAACACTACATCACTACAGAGCTAGTGAAACGTGGCTGGCTAATCCCCTAGACTTGATGGCGAGAACATCTGCTACTGCCTGCGACCCGTTAAGGGGGGCATATCCGAGCCGCCGGGAACCCAGAAGATCAGGGGGACCCTGTGCTGATTCAACGTGAAGGTTGCGTATGGTTTCATCACGCGCCAGGACACTGGTGCTGATGTTTTCGTGCACAGTCGAGCGATTGTTGCACCCAATACACGGCACCTTCAGCGCTCTCTTGGCGAGGGTGAGATGGTGGAGTTCAGTCTCTCACAGTCTCCTAAGGGTCCTGAGGACAGGGATGTCTCTGGGTCGGGGGGTGTTGCTGTGCAGAGCTCTGCCTATGCACGGTGACGTCCCATGGCCCGAGGACGCTGGTCCAAGGGTCCTAGGTGCTCTGAGGAGATGTACACCATCGTTACAATGTGCATCGCGAAGGCGAGGGCTTTCTGTGGTGATGACACACTCTCCTCCCTCAAATATTTGAGAAGAATGGGCTACCCCACCTTGCCATCCCTGAGAGCTTCACCTGCGATGCCCATCCCACCACTCATCAGGAGCGCTGGCCCCAGCCACTGCAGCCTGTCCAACCCCTCACGACACCGTGGAAACGGCTGCAGTTGGATGCCCCTCTCAATGGGGGGACTGCTATCACACCTGACAACCCGGCTTCGAACATGGACCTTGATACGACCACCGCCGAGATCCAAGCACAGCCAGTGGAAGCCGAGGAGGAACGGGAGTCCACCCCTGACCCTCGAGTCACCCAAGATCCTGCTGCCTGGAACGGATATACCTCCATGGAGACGGGTGATTCCTCCTCTTTGCCGCCACCAACTGAGACTAAGAAGCAGAAGAACAAGGCATGGAACAAGAGGAAAGCAGAGAAACGATTTCCTCCCTCCAACGACATTAACTTTGACCTGACCACGCACTCCACCGAGCCCGTCTGCGGCCTCGAGCTCAAGGCCTCTCATCCCACCTGCAACGACATCATAAAAGCCCTCGAACTGAACGCCAAGATGATCGTCAGCAAAGCACTGAAGAGAACAAATGGCCGGCACTCTCAGCTACGCCAAACTACAAATTTAGAGCTGTTAAACAGCCTAAATAAGTAGTTCTCATTCATTCCGCCACCTATCTGCTTATTCCTACTTCTGGTGGGCCCCAATTTGGCCTGATCCTCCCAAGGGAGGTAAATCTAAACAACAACGACTTTCTATCATGTACTGCCACCCAGGGAAGTGAACTGGTCATGTGCCTTTAAATGTACTGGACTCCGACAGCCGAGCATTGGGACCATCAAAGGGGGTAAACCAAGCTTTGATGTTGGGGTATACTCCTATTTGCCCACAACACGCCCCACATCACTGGGTTTACATACAGGTGGTAACAACCTTTCCAGTGTGAGCTCAAGCTTTTATTGACACCTGCTGCTTTCCTTTTATTGCTCCTTCATGTTCTCCTTCTCCCCCTGTTATGGGAGAATGTCTTTCCTACGATCCATGATTTGTTGCCAATACGCTGTGGAGTTATTATGATAACGAGATTCCGATTTATGTACATGGGAGAAGACGACACATGTATAGTCTCTGTCAGGAGGAGGAGGGGGGGGAGGAGGAGAAGGAGGAGGATGCATCACTGGTGCCCACCAACTCGTCTCAAAAGCCCTGACATCTACATTTGACTGATTCCACTAAGATTTACATCACTTCAGTCTTGCATTTGCATCAACATTTCCCCCAAGTTTGGTCAAAACGTGATAAAAGCTGTATGTTTGTTTTGCTAGGTCAACGTCTGACCTAGTCCTGTGACACTGTCCTTTGACCCTCCACCCTTCCACTACGTTTAGCTAAAATCGGCTACAAAATGTTCTAGTTATTTTGCTCTCTCTCTCTCTCTCTCTCTCTCTCTCTCTCTCTCTCTCTCTCTCTCTCTCTCTCTCTCTCTCTCTCGTTTCCATCTTCCTACATCACACCTCTTTTTCATTCCCTATCCCTACCACCCCTACCATTCCACTCCAGGCTATCCCTTTCCTCTGCCTCCACATCCTTATACCAACTCACCCTCCCCTATCCCCTTCCCTGCCACTATTTCGCTACACTAAGACGCTATCTCCCTTATACGTATCTCCTTGCATCAAACCACCTCTCTCCTCGTCTCTTCTCCTGTCCCTGTCTTCTTACGTCAGGCTGTCCTCTCCCCTGTTCTTATCGCCTTGTTTCAAGTTACTCCCTTGCCTTTACTCCTGTCTTCCACCACCAAGCTATCCCTTCCTTCTTCTCTTTCTTTTTTCCTGTTTCCTTACACAAAGCCATTTATTCCTTTGTCTCTCTCTCGTATCACACACACACACACACACACACACACACACACACACACACACACACACACACACACACACGAAGCTCTTCCCTCGTTCGTTTTTCTGCTCTTGCTCTCCAGTACCAATCCAACTCTTCCTCCGTCCTTCTTCTTACACCTTACCTACCCCTCCCCTTACCCATTACTTTGCCCTTACCCTTCTAAGCTAAACCCCCTCCTCCTTGTCCCTATCTCTGTATGAAACCACTCGTACCTTCCCCTGCCCCTGCCTTCCCACAACAAGCCAACTCCTTCCGTGTCCTACTCCTACGTAGCCATCCCTCTCTTAACTGTCATTTCGCTCAGCCCCTCCACTGTCCCTGCTCCAGCTCTTTACGTTCTCTCTGGCATCTCTTTTTTAATTCATCTCCCTGCATCAAATCATTCCTTTCCTTGTCCCCTCCCCAGTTCTTACCTTCCTGTCCTACTTCCTACACACCCATTACTTCCTTCACCCCTGCCATCGTCCTTTCACCAGACCCATCCATCATCTCTTATCAAGCTCCTCACTTTCCATTTCCCTTTGTCTCTCCCCGCCTTCTTATATCAAAGTACTGCTTTCCTCGTCTTTATTCTCTCTCCCTAACCAAGCTTGTTCTTCCCCTGCACTATTTCCTGGTCATTCTCATTCCCGCTATCCTTTCCTTCAGTCTCTGTTCAAGCTCCTCACTTTCTCTCTGGCATCTCTCTCTGCCTCTTCCTCAGCACGTCATTCCGTACCTCTCCTCTCCAGTGCCACGTTACCCGACCTCCTCCTCGCTTACTCTGCCCTCTAAGTACCCGTGGCGTGGGAGGAGATGAAGAGGAAGGAGGAAAGGGACCTCGAGGCAGTATGAATCAGAGAGAGAAGAGAGGATGTGAGACAAACATTGATGATGGGAAAAGGATATTGACTTCACTGTACCGTAAGCTGTTGAAATGGATGAACATATACCCATACACTGGAGTTCCCTGAAACGGTTTGGCCATGTGGAAAGAATGGAGAATATAAGTCTGACTAAAAAGGTGTATCTTTGAGAGGTGGATGAGAGAGGGCGGGGTAGACCAGAGGTGAAGTGGAAGGATGAGGTGCAGAGGTATATGAATGAAGGTGGTCTGGGTTGAAGGAAGGGCTGCTTGATGGCGGACGGGACAAGAATACATCAAAGTTTGACGCCATTGTTATGAAGGGTTAATATTATGGGGAAATGTACGAGGGACGAGACAACGGGAAAACAGGGAGAGAGAAGAAAGTAATTAGTGCAGAGCCAAGACAAATGTGAGTAGTGGGACTAGAGTTGAGAGATGATTAGTACTGTAGTGCTCAGTGGAAAGACACGAGGAAAGGGACAATAATGTGACAAAGGAGGGGAAATAACAGTGATGTATTTGGTGAACATCCTAGAACAGATACAACTGAACGAGTGCTAAGCTGATAGACACGTCAGGCAGCTGGCCACTTAATACAATGCGAGAAAGAAATGAACAAGAGGAAAACAGAGGGGGGAAAAGAAAAATGAATTTCATGCAAATAAAAAGTTAAATGATTGTATTAAATATATATTAAATCGTAAGATGTTTTTAAAAAGCACAAAAAGTCTTTGCAAAATCCATTAGATGAGAAAGACATCAGAATATTTTCTACTGGTAAATAAAAGAACATGTTACAAAAATACGAATATCATGTTCATTCTCACGTCTTCCCGTGACAGCAAATGTAGAAACGTGGTAGTAATATACACATCCAGAAACTGGTAGACAAACATAGAAAAATCTATGGTGTGTCGCTTTCTCCTTAAAACTACACCTAAGCAGGAGGGGTGAGCATAGTCTGCCTGAACTTGTATTCTTCCTTATGTCAACAAACAATGGGGCATTTTGGAAAAAGTCATAAACAGGTGAAATTACTGAGCGAAAAAATTTCCCTCTTGAGAACAAATGAAAGAAAAAATAAACAGATTGAATCGCCGAAGAAAATCTGGTATGGTGTCTGTCTGTGCCAACAAACGCGGCGTCACCTAAATTGTCCAGACCTGGCACCCAAACATTAAGGCACAGCGATTCGATTTCCGACAAGCCATCGCAGGTTTCCATCTCTAGTCTGTCGGCTCTTCTTTCCCACACACATACCAACACAGTCACCCTGGGCTTTCATCCTTCCCACACACACACCAACACACTCACCCTGGACTTTGATCCTTCCCACACACATACCAACACACTCACCCTGGACTTTGATCTTTCCCACACACATACCAACACACTCACCCTGGACTTTGATCCTTCCCACACACATACCAACACACTCACCCTGGACTTTGATCCTTCCTACACACATACCAACACACTCACCCTGGACTTTGATCCTTCCCACACACATACCAACACACTCACCCTGGACTTTGATCCTTCCCACACACATACCAACACACTCACCCTGGACTTTGATCCTTCCCACACACATACCAACACACTCACCATGGACTTTGATCCTTCCCACACACACACCAACACACTCACCATGGACTCTTATCCTTAACACACACATACCAACACACTCACCATGGACTCTTATCCTTCCCACACACATACCAACACACCCTGGACTTTGATCCTTCCCACACACATACCAATGTCAGGACTTCATATTATAATAATACAACTCAGATAGATAGATAAATAGATAGATAGATAGATAGATAGAAGCACCAACCACGGTGTGAGACTAGGAAGTGTGTCAACGAGAATCGACCAAAAGGAAATGAGTTCAGCAAAGACTTAATCAACAGTATGCCAGTGGGCACCGGAAATCCTACATACACACAGACACACACAAGCTTCTAGAACCCATACCTATGGGTTATACACGTGACACAAAGCCCTCCTAGAGAAGTCAGGAAGGAGTAGAGAGTCAGAAAGGGGCTAGTCATAGAAGTGAACAGTCGTGGAGAGAGGAAATAAGAAGAGGGGTCCGACGAGACTAAGTAAACTACGTTCCTGTGTAATACATACACTGCTCAACATAGACTTTCCTTGAAGATAATAAATCAAGATCATCTCCCTGTATTCATCTTTAACTTCTCCTGCCTTCGACTAACACAATAACTTTAACCAAATCTCAAGATTTACATATTACAAGACCAAAGAGTCACATATATATGGTTGGTGGCAGTAACGAACAGTCTACACCTAAAAACCATCATTTCTACAATCTATCTATCTATCTATTGCCAGACGCCACAATCCCATAAGGGGTGGCCATTTGACTTTGAGTTAGTTGTTTTACGGGGAGGGGCACTAACCCTCCACCAACCCACTTGTTGACACGATGGGAACACGTATGGTTTCGTTATATGGATACCACCCAGCGTTGTAAATGGTTTCTTGACTTACACGAAACCATTTGGCTTGTCACTCAATGTAAAGCCACCTGTAAAGGAAAGACAAGCATTAAGATGTGACAGGAAAGATGGGAGAAATAGGAAGAGATTTCTACAATCAAACTACAAAATTGATGAGTTACTAGTGAGGGAAAACAAGCTCTACGAATTTACTAGTTTACGAGTCTAGAGTTGGGTCTACATTATCAAGGTGTAAGTCAAATGACACTACAATTATAGCCCCACGACGCCTCATAAATTTAATTTCTACGACGAACCAACGACCTACATCTATCAACGATTGCTACACAACAAGCAAACGAAAAACAAGAACACAGCAATAACCACCAGACCCCCACCCCTCTCAAACCATGCTCTGCCTGCAGCGAGCTGACGACAGAAGTGCACAAGGTCAAAGATGACGGCAGCATAATTCAGAGTCAACATTTACAACTTGTCTTACTCACCTCTCCTCACTTAGGTTACTCATCGCTACCCATTTACTCACCACAGCTACCAGAGTGTGGGAAGTCGACATCACCATGCGTGTTTGCTGAGACGCCACCGCTACAATCAACGTGTGACTGACACCAGGCACCTTTCATTCACTGCTCGTTACTCATCCTTATTCACAAAACTCCTACTCATACTCATTTATTTCCAACAGCTATTGAGTGAGAGTTGCACGTTGTATGGTGAGGTTTTCAATCACTGATATTAATCCGCACTGCAATCAACATTGAGATCATCAAGCCATGGATTTTCTGGAATAATATCGCCCATCCGCACAGCCCTAAAATTATCCGAGATCAACATCTGTTATCAACACGCCTCTTCGAGTGACATCATCTGTATCAAGTGGGTGTAATACTTACTCATTTCTTCGCAGTGATTTAAATTAGGCACAATCACCTCCTTTACTTATTTTTATATATACATTTATTCACTTATTATCTTTCGTTTATTACATCTCATTCACTCATCTATTCCATTAGGACATAAATAAAAGACTTGTTTCATAACACTATACCCTAGCAACATGAGCTCTTTTTAGCTGAGTGATATGACCAGAATATTTTCGTCTCCACCCGTGTTAATAACAGATGATACTAGGAGAACAACAGGGCAACACACTCACCCTACAAAATTCACTGCAAACTAAAGACAAAGAAACAAATACCTCATTTCTAGATGATAATGATGATTCTTGGGAAACTCCCTCTGATATAGCAAGTGAGAACTTTGTCTCTGACTTGCATGTCTATGAAAATTTACTTAACAGAGTTCATCGCTCAGGGAAAACCTATTCCACTATTCCCTCACACAACGATAAACAAGTCCTAGTTACATTAACAAAGCAACCAATGAAAATGATTAACGCAAGCAATACCACAGATCAAACATCCCCACCTCATGTTTACGTTTATCATGAAGATAAAACCGCCCCAAACTTCTCAGGCACAGAGAAAGATCGCATTGATGTAATATCTTTGATCAACCAGTGCGAACAACTCTTCGTAAAGAGACATGTAACTGATGAACAAGAGAAAATTGCAATATTTTCCTCATGGATCAATCAGGAAAGATGCCCGGCAGGAAATTTGCTAAAGTCTGATAAGCTTCTCCGAGCTAAGACATATGATGAGTTTAAAACTGAATTTTTGAAGAAATTTTCTGGAGATATGAACCTTTCACCAGGCATAATCCCGGATTACATAAGATTGTGGATCTTGTAAGGGAGCACACCACAAATCATGAGCTCAGCAAAATAACTGCTGATGTCTCCACGATCAAAAAAATATTATTAGCTACCTTAGAAAACTCAAACTGGATAACAGGAGATGGAAAGATGTCACCAGACCTTGTCGTAGACATCATTGGTTATGTAGCTGCCTTGTGTAAATTACCTGATAGGACCCTCAAAATCGCCAAGACGATCCCGTACACCTCAGGTATGTGCTTACTAGACTTAATGAACGAGGTAGAGATGCAGTGTAGCAAAGCAGGGGTGATCGAAACACAATCACATTCTAGTAGAATGAGAGTGCCTGAGACAGTATCAGCTGTGAAAACAGCTACAACTACCCAAAACAGAGAACAAAATCGATCACGACCCGAAAGCAGACAGAGCAAACAACCAAACGCATTCAGGCAACGATCTCAAACACCAGGTCACAGGCAGTCACATAAGTTTCTGCACAGTTCGAGCAGATCTCGCGCCACAGACACCACTAAATATGGGAAGTCATCTCGCAGATCACAGTCGGGAGATAGGTCCATTCTATGTTATTACTGTGCAAAACCAGGACACACAAAGAATGAATGCTTTATCAAAACAAAAGAGGATAAACAAGAGACAGAAGGATTTGATCCATACTGTAGGCATCAACGGTGCCAAGGGCATTGGACCAGTAACTGCAAGACAGTAAAGAAATTAGTTTCCATTTTCAAATCGGGGGAAGGCCAAGTCACGACAAAAAACGAACAAATGTAAAGAAAAGCAAGTCTAAAATTCACATAGGAGGCATGTTGGGAAGTGAGTGTATCTTGATACCAGCTGTATGTGAGGATCAAAACGTTTCCCTATTTTTAGACACAGCTCTCCAGTGAACTTAATAATAAAAGAAGAAATAGATAGAATTTTTAGAAATAAGAAGAAAGTAACTTCTCTGGAAGAATCTGATTTAGACTCATACACAGTAGATGGCAAACAAATTGCAGTGAAAGGTATGATACGGTTAAACATCAGTTTTACAGAGACTACAAGACCAATTTCTGCATTTTTTTAAATTGTTGAAAACTTAGCAATAAAAGCTGATATGTTGCTGGGCTTAAGATGCATGAGAAGAGAGAAAATAACTTTACTCCCACAAATGAATGGAATAGACTTTGATAATGAATTCATAGAAGAAATACCATCAGAGCCCTCACCGATTAGTAAAACAGAACCAAAAAGAATTGGTAATATTAAAAGCTTAAACAAACATACACAAATAGATGAGTGTATAGATCCACTCACCCTACCCCCAAGTCTCCAGGAATAAAGTCCTACACGCTTAAAGGCGCCCCTACAGGTGTGCGTGTCAGCTGTGCGCTTCTGCCATACTTCCAACTGACCGCCCATACAGGCAAGGTCATCTAAAAATATTTGTGAATGGCTTTGGTACAGCCTAGTATAATTTTACTTATAGAAAAAAGCTATAAGGTTTTTATGAAAGAATCGCTTTTTGTTATAGTAATTACAAAGAACTTTGTACAACTTGGCAGTGTTGCTCATGCTGTGTGCCAGGTCTTTCGAGGCGGATTTGGGTCAGATTAGTATCACACACACGCACGCACACACACAACACACACACACACACACACACACACACACACACGCATACACACCACCTGTCCTGTTCTGCGCGCTTCATTCATTCTTCCGCACTCGAGGACAATGGATGCCTCTCCAAAGCCTCAATCAAAACACCTGCACAGTCAAGCCAAAGGAGTTATATACAACGTAAACCAGTATTTTCAGCGAGAGAAGGAGAAGGGGGATTTTATTACCAGCTTATCAAAGGCTACTTGCCGGACAGCTGAGGCAACAAAAGTAAGCTAAAGAAAGAAGCAAGAGATAATGAAGAAGGTAATGAATTTATGTCTCCCAAGAAACGGCAACGCACAAGACCCATTGCTGATTTCTTTGACGAATTTAATGAAGGTGTTCTACGACGAACCGTGCTCGGTTTCTACGAGAGGAAAGAGATACCCACACTGGCAAAAATACATGAAGAAATTAAAGAGAACCTTTCCTACCCCGGCAGCAGAGAAACATTAAGAAAGGTTCTGAAGAAAATCGGGTTTAAATATGCTAAGGTAGATGGAAGAAAGTTTCTAATGGAGCACAGTGATGTTGCATATGGGCGTTACATATTTTGAGCGCAATGAAGAAACATGTGAATTCTGGCAAAAGACATTGTCTACTTGGATGAAAACTGGGTCAGCCAGAATTACATGGTTTCTAAGTGTTGGACTGACATAACTTCAGAACAGGCTGTGGGAGTATAAGTGTCTACAGGGAGAGGAGGCCGCTTGATTATTCTCCATGCTGGAACAAAAGACGGATTTGTTCCAGGCGCTGATCTTATCTTCATGGCAAAAAATGATGGTGACTACCACAATCAGATGAATGCAGATACTTTTGAAAAGTGGTTTCAGCATCAACTTTTGCCAAATATTCTCCCTTCTTCAATTATTGTGATGGACAATGCGTCTTATCACTCTAGAAAATAGATAAGCCTCCAACAGCTGCCAGTAATAAAGCCACTATCATCGAATGGCTCCTCTGAAAAAAAAAAAAAAAATGCGCCAAGACCTTTACCTCTTAGGTGGTGTGGAAATAAAGTCGAAATATAATAATAATAATAATAATAATAATAAATGCATGCACACACACACACACACACGCACACACAGTGAGAGGGGAGGGGAAGGGTAAATGGTGGGCTGTACCAAGGCCACCTAAAAATAGCCTTGGCCTACGAGAGGTCAGTGGAAGTGTGGCAGCAAGGCACAGGTGACAGACGCAGCCTTCAGGGGACACTTAAAATGTGTTATACTATAGATACCCAGGTAATGGTACTGTCTCATCAGTTTTTCTTGCCTATCTCACAAATGATTAAGTTACACCGAAGTAGGTATTTCATGCAATATTAGCCATATTAAGTAGCAACACTAACACCAACATCAGTAGTAGTTCATGTACCATTCATAACTGACGACCTGTTCACAGTATACCAAATACACCCCTTCCCTTCTAAGAATAATAACACTTTGGTCATCATCAACATCAACACAGACACCGAACTCATCATGGTCTCCAAGAGACGGAACACTGTCACTTTCGCAAGTGAATCAACGATTGAACGAAAGTGCCGCACATCCTTACATGCTGTTCATCTTTGTCCTGCATACATTTTCACGTTTCAGCCTACTGAAACAGTCCCTTATGAAATGACTGTCATAAGAAATCACGACATTCATAATCACTGCAACTTCACCTTTGCTCCAGATAAGCTTGTACACCATCAACGCATCGGACACTCACGGTCTTTTTTATTTCACTCATAACACATCAGTTTACATAGTCTGTCCAGATATACCACCATCTCATACTTCAGCCTCAAGATTATACATAGCACCAGACTACTGTGCGGTATTTACACCAGCCATGTCTACTTTATCCATCATCAATCATTACGCCATCCTCAATCATACACACAAACATTTCCACCCACTGCCTGATATGGACTTAAACATGAGCACAAGTATTAAGTTGACTTCACCTAAGTTTGAAACTATGCAACTGATCAATGAAACAATGAAGCCCTGGGAAGATTTGAGTTTGAGTATGTTCAACCCATATTATGTGTATAGCCCAGCACCTACTGTCTTTATAATCTTCTGTAATGTATTTGCAGTAGTGCTGTTCGCAATGCACGGAATGCATGCAAGAATTGCAAACTTGGAGTCAGTATTTAGTGGGGGTAAAGTGCGAATTCAAGTAAACACCCCTGAATGAAGTGTACATATTTTGTATACAGTATTAATTTTATATAAAAAAAAATTAATGACATGATATAAAACTATACCAGTATCATTATATCTATATAAAAAAAGTAATAGCTCTTACTATAATCTTAACTTTGAACTATTTTCTTTGCATAATTATGCATATGAGTGTTATACATTCACATCTTACAGTATGTCATACAATATTCTATAGCCAATTTAACTATGCTGAATTTGTTCAGTTATGTATACAGCTTGTTTAAAATGTAATATTACTGGATCATTACAATATAACATGAATATTACATCTATGCATTATTATAATCAATGTTATGTATTAATAGATTAGCATATATCAATGATGATTGCTGTCAGAGGACTGCCAGCTGGCGTGACCAAGCGATGTCAGGACTCTATATTATAATAATAAAACTCATAGATAGATAGATGGAAGCACCAGCCAGGGTGTGAAAATAGGAAGGCTGTCAGCGAGAATCGACCAAAAGGAAATGAGTTCAGCAAAGACTTAATCAACAGTATGCCAGTGGGCACCGGAAATCCTACATACACACAGACACACACAAGCTTCTAGAACCCATACCTATGGGTTATACACGTGACACAAAGCCCTCCTAGAGAAGTCAGGAAGGAGCAGAGAGTCAGAAAGGGGCTAGTCATAGAAGTGAACAGTCGTGGAGAGAGGAAATAAGAAGAGGGGTCCGACGAGACTAAGTAAACTACGTTCCTGTGCAATACATACACTGCTCAACATAGACTTTCCTTGAAGATAATAAATCAAGATCAACTCCCTGTATTCATCTTTAACTTCTCCTGCCTTCGACTAGCACAATAACTTTAACCAATTCTCAATATTTACATATTACAAGACCAAAGAGTCACATTAACACACTCACCCTGGACTTTGATCCTTCCCACACACATACCAACACACTCACCCTGGACTTTGATCCTTCCCACACACATACCAACACACTCAACCTGGACTCTTATCCTTAACACACACATACCAACACACTCACCATGGACTCTTATCCTTAACACACACACACCAACACACCCTGGACTTTGATCCTTCCCACACATACCAACACACTCACCCTGGACTCTTATCCTTAACACACACATACCAACACACTCACCCTGGACTCTTATCCTTAACACACACATACCAACACACCCTGGACTTTGATTCTCTCGCTGGCTGGCCACGCCTTCCTGCACCTCTTTATGCACTGTGTTTTGCTTCATATTCTACCTAACATCTTCAGACTACGGTCGAACTTTTCATTTATTCTTCCTTTACGATGGATTTTGCACAAAAGCTCCCACGCGTAGAAAACTTGTTGATGAAAGTTGTATCTGGCCCACCAAACAAAGTAAAATACAAGCTCGAGAAAATCGCCTTTTAACATGACTAAACGGATTCACACACACACACACACACACACACACACACACACACACACACACACACACACACACACACACACACACACACACACACACACACACACACACACACACACACACACACACACACACACACACACATTCATTTTCCCACTGACAGATGCTGAAGATAATTTCCCCTCTGGACACGAGGATCCTTGGGAGTTTGCACGTCTGTCTTCTTGAAATAATGCACCTCTGGCCGCTCCTAACACGATCCACTCCACCCCAAGCCTTGAACAAATGTACCACTCATACGCACCCTGCCTCACCCACACCCTCCCTCCACACTTTCCTTATCACGCCCTCTTTCATTCACACTCTCCCTCACTCGTACCCTTTCCTGTCTACTTCCCTCACCCATATCCTCTTACATCCTTTCTCACAAACCATATTTCACACCTTTTTCCACTAATGCACTTTTTCACCTCCTGCACACCCTCTTTACTCCACTATCCCGTACTCACACTCCGTCTCACCCAAATCTTCACTTACCCTCACCCACCCTTACCCATATACCGTCTCATCCACATCTTCCCTCAATCACACAAATATCCACCCGCACCCCCCTTCACCCTCACCTTCGCTTACCCACACCTTCACCCACATCATCCCTCACCGACATCCTCCCACTCCACCGCCACAGTAAATTCTCGACCACTTCAGCTGGACTTCAAGACACAATATTTCATCATCTACTAATATCCGTTGACTTTTTTTGCTGGCTGGGAGAGACAAAGTTGGAGCTTGGGAGGGTAGTACCTCCACCATGTAGCCCTGGCCACTATCTCTCTTTCATTCTATCTATCTGTCTATCTATATACCTACCTACCTACTTACCTGTAAATCTATCTATTTATCCATTGTTGACGTAAACTCTGTGGGTTGGTCTCTTTTCACGATGCACAGTACCACACTTCAATTTCGTAGTCCCTATTCCTATCTATGAATCTGTCATTTTCTTTCTATACCTTCCTGTCTACTTATCTCTCCAACCGTCTATCTATCTATCCATCTATCTCTGTCAATATATCTAGCATTATTATTATTATTATTATTTTTTATTATTACTATTATTATCGTCATCAGCCACCACCATCACTATCTCTACTACCATCACCACAGAAATCACCTCAACTGCCACCTCTATCATCACCACTGTCCTCATCCTCATCACTGTCAGTACTACATCTGCCATCACCATCACTATCATCACTACCACCACCACAGCTATGATGATCATGATGATGATGATGACGGGGAGGAGGATAATGAGTGTAATCATCCAAGAGAAGTCTTTTCCTGGACTGATATAAGTGAAATCCTATATTGGAGAAAGTTTCAGACTACATAGGCCACAATTATATTACTGAAGAAGACCACTGCCAGCCACCCGCGGCCCTTACCTTTTCCAGCCGCTGTGTTGGAAGTTTGGCGTGTGTGTTGAGGTAGAAACTGTGAGTATTTTCCACTCTGCCGGTCATCTGTCACTGGCTTGCCTGCTCTGTTTATCTGGTCACAAGAGAAGCATGTTTCTAGTGTCAATTGAAGCTGCTGAAAGTGGACAGTTATTCTAAGAAAACTGACAAACTTTAAAATAATTAGCCATATTGATCAGCTTTTCTGTTTAAAAAAATGGTATTGCGTCTGCTTGAAGGTCAAATCATAATATTTCTTTCACACGCCATGACAATATAAAAAGAATGTCTGTATTATGGACTCATGTCTATAAAAATAAGCTTATTATCTCACCAGGAACGTAGGCAGATCGTGTCCCCTGAAATGTTCTGACTATGGTTGAGGACCCAACACCCCCCAGAGGGTGGGAATATGTAACTATACGTCTTCCACTTTAACTTGGCCAAGATTTTCATCATTTTGCTTTTAATATTTCGTAGCTCATTGGCAGAAAAAGACAATACTATGGCCCTACATCCTTTCCGCAGCACTTCGTATAGATCATCATTGTACTCTAATGTTGATCTGTTGTTACAAATCAGTCAAGATAAAAAAGCTGTTAAAGACTAAGTTATAATAAAAGGAGTACGGCTGTTATATATATATGTATATATATATATATATATATATATATATATATATATATATATATATATATATATATATATATATATATATATATATATATATATTGCATTTCACACAACTGGTTTCGTATATATATTTACCCTGACCGACGAATGGATGTGATCTCGTTCAACCTCTAGAATTCGCCGACATTTTTTCTGTTTACCACCGAACGAAATTAGAAGACAATTTTACTCTGCTCTTGAAATAAAAAGGTATATATGGGCATCTTTAACCCCTCATTTCGAAAAGTGTTCCCTCATCGGAATAAAGTCTGGTGTGTGGCGTGAAATAAATAGAAAAAACATCACTAAAAAGGTACAGGGGTTAAATCTTCCTTTGTTCATCTCGTCCCCTTATTATAAACTATGGCAGGAATGTAAGGAAGAACTTTTATTCCTTACACTTAGCCTCATGCAAGTATTTATCCCAGTCTATTTAAAATCGCTTTGGTTTTCTTAATATTATTCTTTTCAAAGCTTCCTCTCTTCTGGTCGTCCCATTATATACGGCTCGGGAATGTATGGGTTGGCTACATCATTATTACGCACGAGTTTGCTTGTCTGCATGTTCATTTATTATTACCGGAAAATGAATAGGAAAGTCTCCACAGTAGCTACCAGTTACCCGAATTCGTTTGCTTTTCGTCGTTTTCAAGCCTTGGTTTCTCCCCCTAGGCCTCCCCTTCCCCCGTTCCAGGTGTCACATAACAATCTGGCACTAGTTATATTGGCTGGCCCTGTCTGCAGGTGTGGTGGGTGCCTCTGAGTGGGTCCCTGGTGTTGTATCAGCGTTGTTTGGGACTGGTGGGGCCGCGTCCCAACTCCTCATACACCACCAATCCCAGACCTCTGCTGTCTTGACTGTAAATGCACCCACTTTATCCTCCCAACCCCACGTTTGTCCCCCTCTCACTTAGTATTACGTGAAAATGTACTGATATTTTTGTCTTTAGGGATGATCAAAGCTACTATGACAATCACGAGAAACTGTGCGATGTTACTAGTGAGTCAGTTTTCACGGACATTCCTCTCACACTCATCCTGCTTCCCACTCACACCCTCACTAACTGTCGGACATTAGTTATAAGTAAACTATCTCAGTGATCACCTGCCATACACAGAGTTAGACTGGACTACCTGGCAATGGCCTGTAGGTGTGTGTGGTCTATGTAACTATTAAACTCTTGCTCCAACACACTCAGACTTAGCTAATGCGTCCTTTGCTTTATCACACACTCTTCCTTGCCAATAAGTTGCTGGCTCAGGCCCAGATTATCCAGTAAAGGAATATATTATATAGTCATGATTGGCTAGCAGGCACCTCATCAGGGTTCTTCCCTGCCGCTGCGTAGAGGCCATAACGGTGTTTTGTTGTGCAAAGCCACTGGTTATCATATTTACAAACACTCTTGACCTTAACCTTCGATATGTCACCATCACTTTGACATTATTCATATTTACAAACTGTCTTAACCTTTTCTATGCCACCATCATTTATATATCATTCTGGATGACGACACACGATTATATTCAGGTGAGGGGGAACCCTACGGAACAAAGGTTAAATTGTGCACTTTTTTTTTTTTTTTACAATTATCTTCACCTATACAGCAAACAAACTCTTGTCAACTAAAATGGAGAAGTACAACCGCACAAAATATAGATGCTAATAATTCAGCGCCATGGAGACTTGTGGAAACTGGCCAGGATCCTTTACCAATACTTCTCCGGCCAGGGCATCGTCTTCCCAGCCTCTCTCCTGGGCCAGACAATTAACGTGAGGGAAAGAAAATGCGAGCGAGAGTGAATCGTTACTGAAATGATGGTGAGGACAGTGAAAAGTGATGGTCATGTATGGCCCACGGCTTTGTGTGTTGGGGGGAATAACAATTATTTCTTTACACTGCACATGCAACACAGAGTACACTCAGATAGCATCTGACCTACACAGACCCCAAGTGCCGCTTATAATGAGCTTTGTTACAAAAAAGGCATTCTCATTTTTTTTTCAACACATGGGGTATTCAGTAACAATATAATTAAGGGTAGGAGGTAGGCTGGTGGTAAATGGGGTAATTGTGTATTATATTACACATCATACCCTCACCCATTATGGTTATTGGTCAATCTTGTCATTTCTTTTACTGGATGGTTGATTCATAACGTAGTTTTGAAACTAGACAAACTTTTCCAACAACACCGAAAGTCGGCGTAAACAGGCGAGGATTAAACTTTCAGCGTTAGTTAAATGGGTGAAATAATTCAGAGTCCAAAATTGCTGTTCAGTATGGGATTTGCATATTCCTAAAGCCACAAGTATGTTAGGTAAACGGCAAACAAAACACAAATGTATAATACTAACGCTATAAACCAAAAACGTACTGCGATATTAACTAAAACCATTCTTACCCACTTCCAATCTATTTACTGCATTTACTAACCTAACTTTATTATCTCTGTTTTTCAGAAAACGTGTATCGTGGATGAATGCAAACCCGAGGAATATTAAATAAAAATCGTCAATATTTTGCTTTCCTATACACTGTGACCTGCGCCATTATTCTTATTCCATATATAACCTTAAAGAATAGACGTAATTCCCTTTAACCATGACAAAAAAAAAAAAAAAAGAGCTCAGGAGATTACTACAGGAAACATTTTTGTCCCACACGGGGTCCATTGTTTACAGTATACTCACGGCTTGTATTTCTGTCTGTCTGTCTGTCTGTCTGTCTGTCTCTCTCTCTCTCTTTCATTTTTTACCTTTTCACACTAATCCCTTCCCTCACCAGCGTGTCTGTTTTCTCCTTTCCTACACTTCTGTATACCCTCTCCTATATTCCCCCCAGCTCACCTCTCTCTCTCTCTCTCTCTCTCTCTCTCTCTCTCTCTCTCTCTCTCTCTCTCTCTCTCTCTCTCTCTCTCTCTCTCTCTCTCTCTCTCTCTCTCTCTCTCTCTCTTCCTCCCAACTTCTACTGCCTGTGTAATGCCTCCCTCTCCCCACCTTCCAATTGTTCAACATTTTTACCACACCAAACCCCATATCCTCTGCCTCTCCACCTTTCTTACCCACCCTGTCAACTTCCTTCAAATTCTGTGCTTTTCATGTCTTTTCCTCTCCATCTTCCCTCCATCTCCTCTACCTCTATGCCCTCATCCAACTCCCCTTTCAACTTACTTCCACCCTCTCATATCCCCGCCCCTGTGTCTTTTTCCATCATTCTCTCCCCTCCTCCAGAATCAGATACAATAGTTATAGACTTCTCTGGAAAGAAAAAAATGCGTCGAATCATTAAGGAGATCCGTTTCTGTTTTCTTTCCTCTGCATTCATTTATACTGCTCCAATTTCTCTTAACCTCCACATCATCATCATCATTCATCCCTCACCACCACCCATCCCCATTACTTCAGCCTTCCCCCAGCCCCCCTTACTCACAGCCCCCCACCCCAGCTCCCAGCACAGCATTGTTCCAACAGGCGTGCCCCGCGGGACTCCACTTGACCCCGTCTAACAACACATTTGTGCCTGTTTTAATGCACAGGTTTGTTCAGCCCGAAAATGTTGTTTGTTAATCCTTTAGTGTATATGTCGAACTGTCGGTAAGTGTTTATGTCGCTGTGTCTGTTTATCTGTCTCTGTATGTATCTGTTTACTACGAAATTTCTGTCTGTGTACTTGTGTACTGATATCATTGTGTCTCTGTCTACCTGTGTACTGACATCTGTCTGTCTGTCTGCCTACCTGTGAACCGATATCTGCCTTAGTTATTTACCTCTGTGGCTTACTGTGATCTGTTTGTGTGTTTTCCTTCGTATCTACGATTATCTGTTATTTGTCTGTCTGTATATCTTTGTCCTCCCGTCTCTCATTCAAGCTACCAACCTACCTACCACTTCACTACGTCTTGCTTATTTAATTCTAGCTACCAGCTGACTATTTCATTCTGTATGAGAGAATGCTTATGACTGGAGGGGTCAGAACGTTCATTAATCTTTACACAATACTCTGTTCACATTAACTTGATCCTTATTGACCATCTTGCCCTCTTGAATACAGTGTTGTTGTGGAAAGGATGTGGAGCCGTAACACTGTCATAGTGCCACTGAGCTAATGGAAATAATCTGGAAAATGAAAATCTCTGCCACAATAAGGGAGACTAACCAACAAACGTCTGTACTAAAATTGTCTGAGGGTGGCAAGAGAAAATTATATAAAAGAGGTAATGTTCAGAAGTGGCTACGGCAGACATGATATCAAAATTACCTTGATAATAGAGAGAATAATTACCAGGTGGAATAACATAGTGGTAATTCCGTCTAAATATAACAGGCTCTTATAGGATAAGCTGGTGTTGTCGAAGCTTATGTTTTATTCCAGCGTCAGGTGAGGCGGATTTACCTGACAGCATAATTACCCTGACAAACTGTTGATTACCTGTGGAAAATAAAAGCTTAACCACTTCAAGCGGTGGGGAGGCGGTGGCTTAATCGGTAGAGAGGTGGCCTGCAGTCCTACCGGACCCAGGTTCAAATCCCCGCTGGGGCAGGGAACAGTTTAAGGATTTGAATTTCACAAAATCAGACTTTACCGATCTACCAGAAGACTCGCCGACATGTAAAAATACCCCCGCTGATACCAATAAACCAGTCCTGTATGAGACAGCCCTAGCATGTATTCAATATGGACGGTGGGTGTTAGCGCCGAAGTGGTGACATGTGGAGGTGCATGGATGTAGTAGGACTACTGGGCCTTGGGAGCAGGCTGTGAAGCCTATGCTCAGAGTCGGACACACACACACACACACACACAAAAGAGCCGGGACGCGCGATCGCGCGTGCGTGTGTGTGTGTGTGTGTGTGTGTGTGTGTGTGTGTGTGTGTGTGTGTATGTGTGTGTGTGTGTGTGTGTGTGTATGTGTTTTGGTGTCATTCTTTTGTTAAAACTCAGCATTACAGATAAAGCGATAATGATTCTGGCAAGTTAAAGTGGATAGAGTATCGTTTTTAGTCCACAAATTTCTCTCTCTCTCCGCAGACTAATTTCACTGACTGTCGGATGGAAGGCAGTGGACGGGAAACGGAAATGAAATGAGAGATATGATAACCGAGGTGGAAGTGAGTATGGTAAGTGAAGGATGTAATGTTAGAGGCTTGAAAAGACGAGGTGGGAAGTGAGACGAGGGAAAAATGGAAGTGAGATGGAGAGTGAGGACAGTGGAAGGCTGGATGGCTGGAAGAAGCAAAGTAAGGAAAGGGGGATGGTTAGCAGGTTGGATGGTTGAAGAGTTGGAAGGGAATGATGGCTGCATGTCTGAAAAGTATGAAGTAAAGAAGATGGATGGTTTGTAACTTGGATGGTTGGCAGGATGGAAGGTTGGGGTGGGATGGTTAGATGGTAAGAAGGTGAGGAGTGAAAGGTCAGATGGCTGGATGTATGGATGGTTGGAAGTTG
Source organism: Coenobita brevimanus (assembly GCF_032717465.1). Taxonomy (NCBI): domain Eukaryota; kingdom Metazoa; phylum Arthropoda; class Malacostraca; order Decapoda; family Coenobitidae; genus Coenobita; species Coenobita brevimanus. Next base: position 5,211,789 of record NC_137026.1, on the reverse strand, counting down.
TGACGATGGTGGGAAGATGAAGAACAGGTGGAAGGTGACGCTGAAGGTGTATATATGAATATACTGGAAGGGAAAAGAATGAGGCTGAGGATGAGAAAAAGATGAGGGGAGGGGAGGGGATATGAAGAGACTGGAAGAAGAGAGAGAGAGAGAGAGAGAGAGAGACTGAGGAAGTGTGGTGAGAAGATATTATGATAGATGAGGGAACGTGACGTGGACAGTAAAAAAAAAAAAATAATAATAATAATTGCATAAACAAAGTCGATAGAGAAAATGCCGCTTCCTATGTAGCTTTGTAAATTTCGTAACATCCCTTCTTAAGCAATTTATTCTATACAGTTTAACATCTTTCTGTATGTTATTAATGCAAACTTTGTCGTAATTATCTTGATACAACTAACATACAAGAGGATGTTAAAGTGTATTATGCAAAATAAATCGTTAAGTAAGAGGTGCTACGAAGTCTCCTATGCAATTTACAGTACAGGCCAGAAGCTAAGGTTACGATGGAAGTGGAAAAAAGTTGAATGAGGGACAGCTTTAAGGTAGAGTGGGAGATGAGGTAAGACAAGGAGAGTTGGTAGACGAAGGAAGATGAGAGGAAATGAATGAATTGAGTAGAAAAAGAAAAGTTATGTTACGGTTGAAAGAGGAAAATTAAAGAGATTCACATGATAAGGTAAAGTGAGAGACGAGGTGAAGCAGTGTGGGAGGTGAGATGAGGTGAGGTGTCAGGGGAGGTGACAGGTGAGGGAAAATGACGAGAGAGGGAGGGAGGAACTGCCGACCAGATATTTGATGAAGAGATACGGTGCGGGAAGAGGGGGCGAAGGTGACAGGGTGAAGGTGATAGAAGAACAGAGATGGGAAGAACGTGACAAGAGGGTGAAGGAAATCGGGTGAAAGTGACAGGGGCGAGACGAGAGACAAGGTGACAGGGAGGAGTCAGAAGGTGATGGTGATGGACACAAGGTGAGAGGGTGAGGGTGTGAGAGGGGAATAATGACAGGCTGAAAATGGCAGAGGGTTGTGAAAATAGTGAAGGTGACAGAGAAAAGTAGAAACAAGGTCGAAAAAACAAGACAAAAGTGACAGAAAAGATATGGTGAAGGCAACAGTTTCAAGGTGATGGGATGAAGTCTACTGCCGGGTTATACGAACGTCCCTCAGTTCCCTCCCTGTCCCCCGAGAGGAGGATGGTAAACCGTAGGAGAAACACATCTTCAGCCTGCAGTCCCCTGGGTTCACTTCTAGATGAGCTTGCGCCCAGAACACCAACATCAACTACAACAACAACGACAACAAAACGATGGAATGAAATTAGTAGGATACGGGCAAAGACAAAGTGAGGGTGGCAGGTTGAATCAATTTCGGTACGGAAGTGACGATGGGTGAAAGTAAAAGAGAAAGGTGAGAAAGACAGAGATAAGAACGACAGATAATGAAAATGAGAGAAAGAGAGGATGAGAGTGAAAAATGACTAGTATGAGAAAGACACAACTTACAGAGGGAGGAACTGAAAAGGTAAGAGGTTATACGTGGAATGGTAAGATGGTGAAAATGGGAGAGCCTATGAGTGAAAATTAAAGATGACGAGGATGATGGATGAGAGTAACAAATGAAGCTAAGACAGTAAGAGGGCGATGGTGACAGAGGGTGAGGCTAAGATGAGAGAAGTTTGAAAAAGTAAGAGGGTGAATATGAAAGACGGTGTGGGTGTGAAGACAGTGACAGAGGGTTTAAATGAGAATAAGGAGTGAAACTGAAAAAGGAAGCGAAAGATGAGAACATGTGAGGATGAGAGGGTGACTTTGTTAGGGTGTGAAAGTGGAAACCAAAAGAAACTACGGTAGTAAATCAAAAGAGTGTCACCCTTTTGGTTTATCATTTGAGAGATGAGAATGACGGCAGAGGGTAAGGGGGAGACAGTGAATTTGGCCAAGTACTGAAGTGAAAGGAGGAAGAGAGTGAAATATAAGAGTGAGAAGGTGAAAATGAATGATCAAGAGAGTGAAAGTGAAAGATGACGGAGTTCAGAGACGATAATGAAAGATATACAGTATGAGGAGGCTAAATGAGGGTAACAGAGTGAAAGAGAAAACGAATGAGGGTGAGACTAATAGGATATAAATATGAATGAGTAAGAGTAGAAGAGAAAACGAATGAGAGATGAGACTAATAGGATATAAAAATAAAAGAGTAAGAGGGAGGGAGACAGTCAGAGGCAGAGATGACAGTGATGGCATAGGGTGAGGGAGAGGTAGTGTATGTGTCCTAGTACAGAAGCGAAAAGAGGGAGAGTGAGAAATAAGAGTGAGAAGGTGAAAATGAAAGACAAAGAGGGTAAAAGACGAAGATGACAGACAAGAGTGATGGCAGAGGGTGAGGGGGAAGCAGTGTATAAAATCCTTGCCACACTAAGCCACACCTTCCAGGACGAGTCTCAAGTCTGTCAAGGTAAGAGGATTGGCTTTTCTATCAATTACTTAGTGGAAGCCGTCATAGGCGACTGGCTCCAAGTTTTATTGCTAGTTTAACTGGAAATTGCTGAACGCCTCTGATGGCTAAAGGGTCCGCATAAAGTAGCGCGCGCGCGCACACACACACACACGCACGCGCACACACACACACACACACACACACACACACACACACACACACACACACACACACACACACACACACACACACACGCACACACACACACACACACTTAAAACATCAATCTCATACTTCCTACAACTTACCCCGTTAAGGCAACAACTTTCTAAAGTAATAAAGGAATTTTATCAGACAAAGATGCACTACGTATTATCTTTCATTATAAGTAAGCTAATAAATGTTGCATCAGTTACACTAATTCATATGTAATCAATAAACCTCCAGTCACCTCCTGATGATTAAAACTGGGTGAGTAAGTGGCAGTATTCAGACCCACAGGAGAGTTCAGTCGATCAACCACCATATGACTGCAATGCTCCCTTACCTGACTGTGAAGGTGAGATTTTTTTGTTTTTTTTTTAACCAAGCTGATGATTATCCAATCATTTCGATGTATAATTATTTATGTCTAGCTACCTATCTATCTATTTATCTACCTATCTATCTATCAATCTATCTATCTAAATCCATCTATCTGTTATCTGACGCCGCAACCAGTGAGGTGGCAGGGTCGACAAAAGGTACCTCTTGTCGTTTCCGTCTCTACTGAGCAACGACTCGACCCTTTTTCCCACTACAGAGATCATCAATGGAAAAATATTGACCTCATACACTGACCTCTTTCCTTGACTAAAATTACCCCCGGTCCTTTTATTAAGGACATGAGACTTGACAAACAAAATCTGGGTAATTCCATCAAGGGTCCATTTTAAGGGACGGGGGACTGAGGGGTTGGGGAGAGATTATAAGAGGGAGGCATGAGCAAAGGGGAGAGGGGAAGATTGGGGTGAGGGGTGTGGGGTGAAGGGTGAGGAGAGGGAGGGGAAGCCAGATTCTTATGACAACACAATTAACTTCCTAACGACACGAACATCATCAGTTACCTACAACATACAACTATACTGTATCACTGTGTTTTGTTTCACGCACCGTACCTTCCTGAACAAACGTCTCTTCATGCTAACCATCTTATTATTAAACTTACTGGCGGAGCTGAAATTACTTAAGTATACTATTACAACTTAAGATCATTTAGAAACTCATGAGAAAATACACAATCCTGTCAACCTCAGTGTCCGGTGACATCCTGACCCAAGTCATTTTGATCCACCTGTTTGCTGGCCTAATGAACCCTCCGTGAATGAAATGGATACTTAATGACATTTGTATCTTATTAATGATAATTTCACTCTCACTGTCTCCTGTCAGATTACGACTATGTTATTGTAGGGCGGGTTGTGTGTAGCCCGTCTACAGTTATCAGCAATATTAATTCCCCGCACGGCAGGGAATCGCATTCACCTGGGGATGAGCAGGAACTACAGTGAAAAAAATGTACATCTGTATTTGTGTTTGCAAAATGGTGAAGGTTTTCGGAAACAATTCTGATTTTACCTTAACTGGATCTACAATTTTAGTGATTACCTGCTATCTAAAAATCTATGGTTGCTCTCGCACCTTTCAGCTAATTTCTTCAAAAAATATATTAATCTGCGAGAAAAGTACGTATATTCTCACTGCCCGTCACATTCGTATACCTTTTCAAGCCTCCCGTTTCTCACACTGAGTGTCTGAGAGGTCGGCATCAAATTGATTAGCGGTCAGCGAAAAATGACCCTCACTGCGAGTCACTTTCTGTTAACGCGGCCACACCTCATGCCAGTGACTGACTCCTCCCACCATACACCACTTGTACTACACCATAATGGCCAACTTAGTACAGACTTTATACGGACGAGACGACAGTGTAGTGGTAACTGAATTAAAGAAATATTAATCGTTGCTTTAAAAGACCTGTGATCCCAGCCAGAAGAACATCAGTAAAGTTGTTATAGTAATATGATTAGTTACTACACTGAGGCCTATGATCCCAACAAAGCATCAGTTTAGTAGTAAAGGAATTATGGAAATATGATTAGTTACTTTACAAGGCCTATGATACCAACAGATCCTAAATGTAGTAATCAAGGAATTAAGGAAATATGAGTTGCAACTTTACAGAGGCTATGATCCCAGTAGAAGACTCACCATAAGCATTACCACCACTGCAACAAATTGGCTATAAAAAAACTAAACCTGAAATACTAAAATGCGAGTTTCCTTCACCCAGAATATAAGGGTCATTCCATGCTAATCAAGTTCGCGTAAATATTTGGTCAACTCATTTAATTTCAATTTGGATAAAATCATTCTTGCGTCCAATTCAAGCTGAAAGCCCTCTGACGAAAAGTCTCGTTCATTTGGCCCAGGACGGAATCATAAAGCGACATTAGGAGAGAAGTTGAGAGTGGAGGACCGGCTTGGTGGAGAAGGAGTCGCTTTGTTGGACATCCATCCCCCCGAACCACCATCATCCACGACATTTATTGAACTCAATGACCCAGCTGACTCGGTGACATCATTACTGGCTTATTTTTGCTGCTCTCAGGCGACTTTACAGCAGCTGAGAGTGAAGTATAGGAGCCTGAGAATGTTAATACTGTCATCACCTTCTCACTGTCGGAACAACTCTACCATTATTCAGTGTCTCATTAACACAAAGAGTAGGCCAGGATGCTCTCCAGTACAAGTTTCTCTAAATGTCAGCACCAAAATACATGCACAGTACACACTACACTTCCTTTTCAAAATTAAACAATTAAAAATGACTTTAAAAATTCAGGCCTAGGAGTCCCCGGGGGGGGGGGGAAACCATAAATTCCCCCACCATCTGCCCCTCTCCCGGTGACGACTCTGAGCTGCCTGGATCCACTGTCTGACTCACTTCTTCATTTCTACAGCATTCAAGGCCTTTCCTCTAGCTTTCTCTCTGTCGAACACCAACTCTCCTTCTCTAAACCTCACCTTCTCTTCTTGACAAACGCTCAGCTGTCTGAGTCAACTGACAGCAAACCCTTTTCTGTTTCCTCCTACTTTCTCTATACTCATTTCAAAGCCAAAGGTGGATGTTGTGTACATGTACGCAACGATTTATCTTGCTCTTGTGTTCCTGAATTTGATTCTTCTGAATTCTCCACTCTCTGGCTTCGGCTTTCCTGTCATTCTCTGACTAAATATATCTGCGTTGTTTACTTATCCCCTAATTTTTCTGACTATCAAAAATTCTTCGACTCTCTTACTTCTACAATGGAACACATTCTATCCATTTCTCCTTTCTCTAAAATCTCCATTCTAGGAGATTTCAATGTTCACCACCACCTTTGGCTCTCCTCTCCTGTCACTGATCCACCTGGTGAACAAGCCTACATCTTTTCTATCCCTAATGACCTAGAGCAGCTTGTACAGCACCCTACCCGTATCCCTGACCGCCTTGGAGAGAGCTCCAACATACTTGACCTCTTCCATACAACTAATCCTTCTGCTTACACTGTTAATCTTTCCTCTCCTTTGGGCTTCTCCAGTCACAATCTTATTACCTTAACCTGTCTTTTTGCTCCGGTACAGCCTGTGGACCCTCCAAAGAAACGTCGTCTTTAGTATTTTGGAGCTGCAGATTGGTAGGCCCTCAGGCAGTACTTCTTTGATTTTCCCTGCAATGATTATTGATTCCATGGCCGGGATCCATCTAAGTGTGCCTTGCGCATTATGGAGGTTATTCTCTCGGGCATGGAAGCATACATTCCATTCTCATATCCTTCGACTAATGCAAGAGAGCCATGGTTTAATCACGCTTGTTCTAATGCTGTCCGCAACAAGGAGAGGGCCTATAAAAGGTACCAGAGCCAACCCACCCCAGAATCACATCTTGTATATGTTTCTGCCCATAATCGTGCTAAGTCTGTTCTTTGCTCTGCTAAAAATAATTTAATCCGTACTGAATGCTCTCAACTCTCCATCTCGAATTCTTCCCGCTCCTTCTGGCACCCTGCCAAAAACCTTTCTAACAACTTTACCTCATCATCCTTCTCTCCTTTTTTCTGTTCTGATAAAGCAGATCTCTTCGCTCAGACTTTCTCCTCCAATTCCACCTTAGATGATTCCGGTGCTGTTTCTCCATCACTTCCCCCCTCTGACTTCATGGCTGACATTAAAATTCCTTCAGCTGATGTATTTCCTTCCATCACTGGCCTCAATACTAACTAGGCATTTGGGCTTGATGGTGTCCCTCCTGTTGTCCTCAAGAACTGTGCTTCTGTGCTCACACCCTGCCTAGGCAAGCTCTTTCGCCTTTGTCTATCAACTTGTACCTTTCCTTCTTGCTGGTAGTTTGCTCTCATTCAGCCAGTCCCAAAGAAGGGTGACCGTTCCCAACCCTCTAACTATTGTCCAATTGCTTTAACATCCTGTGTCTCAAAAGTTTTTGAGTCAATTCTTAACAGAAAAATTTCAAAGCATCTTTCCTATCACAACCTTCTTTCTGATCATCAGTATGGGTTCCGTCAGGGACGTTCCACTAGCGATCTTCTCACCTACCTTTCAAACTCCTGGTCATCCTCCTTTCGGGACTTTGGCGAAAACTTTGCCATTGCACTTGACATCTCAAAAGCTTTCGGTCGAGTCTGGCATACAGAAAATCTTTATTTTCCAAACTGCCCTCTTACGGTTTCTATCCTTCTATCTGTGCCTTCATCTATAGCTTCCTTTCTGGTCGTTCTATAGCTGCTGTTGTAGACGGGCATCTTTCTTCTCCTAGATCTCTCAACAGTGGTGTTCCTCAGGGTTCTGTTCTATCACCAACTCTCTTCCTTTTATTCATCAATGACCTTCTAAGGTGTACATCTAACCTTATTCACTCGTATGCTGATGATTCCACCCTTCACCTTTCCATTTGGTTCCCGCAACGTCCATCTCAGCAGTTACTTCAATAAACAAGGGATGAGGCTAAGGCATTCCTAATGTCTGACTTGGCTCGTATCTCTGACTGGGGTAAAAATAACTTTGTTGTTTTTAATGCATCAAAAACTCAACTTTTACACCTATCAACCCGACACAGTCTTCCAGAGGAGTACCCTCTAATGTTTAATAATATCCAACTTAATCCTGCATCATCTTTGAACATGCTTGGGGTTTCATTCACTTGGGACTTATCTTGGAAAAATCATATTGCATCTCTTGTAAAATCTGCTTCCAAGAGATTGGGTGTGCTAAGCCGACTCTGTACCTTCTTTACCCCTGCACAGTTGTTGACTTTATACACGGGTTTTATTCGCCCCTGTGTAGAGTACAACTCTCATGTGTGCAGAGGCTCGCCACATACAGGTCTTCTCAATGGGGTGGAGTCAAAGGCTTTTCGTCTCATCAACTCTCCTCTTACTGGCTCCCTTCAGCCTCTGCCTCTTCGCCGCACTGTTGCATCTTTATCTCTTTTCTGTCGCTACTTCAATGGTCACTGTTCCTCTGAACTGTCTGCTTGCATCCCTCCACCTCTTCGACGGGTGCTAGCACCCGTCTAGCAACAAACTCATCCCTTTTCTGTCCAGCTCTCTAATGCAAGAGTGAACCGTTACTCCCAGTCCTTCATTTATGCAACAGGTCAACTCTGGAACTGTCTCCCTCTGTCTGTATTTCCTACTTCCTATGATCTCCAGTCTTTCAAACGCAGTGTGTCCAGGTGTCTCGAAATGAAAGGATCTTGAATTTGGCTCTCTTTTGTATTTTTTTTTTTTTTTTAGAAGAAACGGTTTGCGGGCTCCTGGCTTTTGGTTCCTTCTTTCTTGTATACAATAAATCATATCCAGCAAACAACATACTGTTTTACTCAGTGTCAAAGGAAAATGAGTTATTAACCCCCTGAAATCATTTTTCTCTTTTCAAGTATCTTCTCTCTATCTCCAGACGATTTCACTCAGCCTGGGGTACATATCGTACTGAACAGGTCAAACAACACTTTTATTTATCCCTTCAAGACGAGATATCTTTCCTGAGTTCAATGAAATCTTTGAACGAAACCTTATCTTACTTTACCTTTTTCTCCTCTTTACTATCTCCTTCGCCAATTTTCAACTCCCCCCCCCCTCTCTCTCTCTCTCTCTCTCTCTCTGGCCACAAGCCAAACCCCCTTCACACACACACACACACACACACACACTAGTGGATGTATAATTAGCCCACCTTCTTGTCGTGGAGGTAACAAACATTTACTCCCTCGGTACTAACCACACTGCAGGTTGTAACATAAATTAGTGTTGGTAATGTACACTCTGAGGCCTCTGTCATTAACCCATTCACCCCGAGGACGTCATCGTACAATTAACAGGAATCAGACTTGAGAATGAAGGGGGCAGAAAGAAAATGCTCCACCGAGAAAACAGATCAGTGATGCAGTAATGTTAAGTTACATTTCTGGGAAGGTGTGATGGAAAGCTGTACACATCTTCCAACACCATCTCCCTGCAGCACCAATCCAAACGCAGTACTTCTGTGGCTAAAAATGTATACAGTACGTCAGAGTCAATCATCCTACCTGTAATTACTGGGGTGGTGGTGAGGACAGGTGTGTGATAAGAGGCTGGTGGCATCCGTGCCATCTTGCCGCCCTGTGGGAGGACACCAGGGTTAGTCAGGAACGCTGGTGTGCTGGGCTGGCAGTACTGATAATCTCTTCAGTCCCATGATATAGTTTAGGTTTGTGCTATACACCGGTGACTATATCGAACTACATGGGTTAGATGCAGCCGTTACTGAATACAATCACCTGAAGATAGCCAAAGTACAGTAAAAATTAGTCACCGGATGGAAGGAGTTAACAAAACAGGAACAAAAATATTATTCTGAATTAATCTACACACACACACACACACACACACACACACACACACACACACACACACACACACACACACACACACACACTACTGCTTATGAGGTAACATCAAAGACAAAAATCATCATCTTGGTCCTCTTTCCCACATAGAGATGGGTTGAGGTAGTGGAATAATGAGGATCGGAGGTGTGTGATCTACCAGCAACATGCCCACTGAAATGGACCAAACAATTAATCACTCACATGTAATTCAGGACCTTGTAACCCTGGCCCTACATCACAAGCCTGAGCATCTGCATAAAGTTCTGTCTCTGTAGATGCACTGCACATACACCTGCCAGATGCAATCTGTGCGTTGATTATCAGAGAACTAAAACTTTGCTATTAAGTTGCTCCGTACATAATTCACGAACTAACTCATCCCCTGTCAGTTCATAGCATTCATTAAATTCATTTCGAGTGGGAGTTTAATCCGAACAAAACCCTACAAAGCGGTTTTCATTTACAAAGTTATTTTTATCAGGGATCACAAATAAAGCTGGTTAATTACCGCAGATTTAACAAAAGGGCATCAGCCGACGCAGTGGCTTTGACAACACCGAGTCCCGGATTGTGTTATAGATTTTATAGCACTTCTTCCTTACGATTTTATTTCTCCATATGTCAGGTTAGTATCTTAGTGTAGGATGTTTACGCCGACTATATCCTTATTACAGAGGTATAAATAACAATACTAAATACTGAAACATAAAACGCAAGGTCAATCACATGAGAAGCGGTGTTATGGCGCGGTCACACTAACCTGGCAAAGATATCAAACCCCTTTCAACTCGGATGGCGATCAGGTTAGACTGGAGGATCTAATAACCAAGGAGACTCATTCCTACCTCCTAACTCATAACTAGGCCCATCGAATTTCATCTAACCATGACAAGTTGTGGCAGTGGCTCAGTTCCCACAGGTGAAAACAAAGCACCTCTGTTAAGCTTTATGACCTCACAGGAATAACGTTTTGAGTCCTGGACCTTGATAATCTCACGATGCCTTGGACAGTTCAGAATCAAAGACATTCCACCCAGATATAGATACTGTGTTGATTGTGAAGATACGAAGCGCTAAGTGTGGATCCTTACAACAGTGGGGAGATGTTAGGCTGCCGGAGTTGGAATGATGAGTGAGAGTGTGGCCTATTTAACTGGGTCGATTTTGGGTTAGTTTCACCTATCATATCAGTATTTTTTTCTTGCTTTTTGGACCATACCTCAAACAGTACATGGGAAAAGAGGTCTGGATGATGACACAGCAGTTTCGGCTTCACTTACACCCTCTGCAGAGATGAGTGGAGAGGGTCCAAGTGGGGCTATGACTGTCGTATGGTCCTAATAAACACTATCTATCTGTGTATAGCCAGACGCCTTTGTCCCGGAAAGGGGTGGCCACATGTGATTCACCTCCATGTCTGTCTGTCCTTCACCACCAGGCAGCCTTCTCTCAAACTTACACACCCATTATTCTAAGTCTGAATAGGATTTCTTTCAGTTGGCTGTATTTTCGTTGGTGCATGATTCTTTGTAGCACATATTCCTTGTCCATCTTAGTGCAAAGCGCAGAAAAAACAACAAAAGTTGAGGTGTTAGGAAACCCCTGAAACACAGAAAATACGAAATGCTACAACACTCGTCACACACACACATATTTCCTTTTACCGGGTATGCTTGTAAATTCTTTTTAGTGACTTTTCTTTTCCCTCCTGCTGTGGGTAAAGCATATATTCGATGCCGAGGAAAGTGTTTCAAAATCTCATAAACCAACGTGAATACGATGCAACAAGGCAAGTCTGTGCAGAATAAAAGCACATACCGCAGACAGATTTATTGTTTGTTTTTTTATACCTCCTTTCTGTCTCTTGTAAAGGAAAGACGTTTTCCTACAGTTACGAATTATAAGATAACGAAAGTCCGAAATACACTAACACGACCCGACTGAACGCTCACAGGCAGATTTTTGTTTTTTCCGTCGGTTGTGAAGAGGGCTTTATTTCCTCCCGAAAAATCAACAACTGGAGAAGATATATTACAATTTAAGCGAACTGGAATACCTAATACATTACAAGTCTGTGGTGTGGCGCTCACTGTTAACGTATATGTTTTACGTTCTCTTTTCTGTTTTGTGGACGGTGACTTTTTCAGATTCATATTTTCCATTTATTTCTACTTGTTCCTTCCTATCTTTCCGTCTGTTGTGGAGAGATGACTTTTTTATCTCGTAATGGGCAAAATATTTCGTAAAGGTATTCTTGTGTGAAATCTCTTGCGCCAAAGGAAATATGAAAGAATGCCGGGAGTTCAGAAAGTTCATCCGCACCCGACAGATTTGTATTTCATTTCTGAGTTTTGTTTACCATTTTCTACCTGCTCTGTAAGTTTTTTTTTCTTCCTGTTACAAAATCCCGTATGCCAAGAAAAAGAAGAAGAGACATCAACGTTATGCTGTGGAAAGTTCCGTCACAGTTGGATATGTTTTTTCATCTTCCTTTTCGTTCCTTTTTCTCTTTTCTGTCTGTCGTGGATATCATTTTGTCCTGCCTGGTCGTGCACACCTGAACGGCCTGCGTCCAGTCGCTGGCAGCCAATCACCAGGTAATCATTTCACACAAGTCTGTACCCGTGTAATTAATGGATGTCTGATTAAAGCAAAGCCAGCCAGTCGGGACGCAGTCTTGGAAAAACTCTGCCAGAGGGAATCAGAAATTATTTTTTCGATAAAAATGCCGTGGCAGGGAACGGATTGTGAATTTTAATTAGGATAAAATGAACAGTGAAGCCAAATTTAAGGTTTAGAACTAATTGGATTCGCGTGAATAGGTCAAAATAATTGGTCGGTGGGAGCGTTGCATTTTGTGCCTGGGATGGAGGGAAGGGATGAGAGGAATGGGGATGGGAGAGAGGAAGGAAGGAGAGGCTATCTATCTATATACCTAGGCTGTTTCCCCCAAGGAAAGGGAGGTAGCCGAGACAGGACGACACACTCCCAATTTACCCATCCACTCAAACATATTCTTTGGCATCTTAGCCTGAAAGGGGAGAAGGGACAGATCCTCACCGCACCACACCACACGAGGGTCATCTGAGCAGTGTAATCAGTGACATCCTCAGCAGGGTCCAACAGAAGAGCTGGTTTACCCCTGCCACATCATAATAAACCCATCCCCTTACCCGCACCTGATCTGATCAGCTGATCAGACAAATGCGGGAGAATATCCCCTCAGGCCTGCGTCATCATTTATTTATTCACAATTTCTCTCCATTTATTTCTAACACGCACAGCCAATCTTCCTTGCTCAACAGACATCCCTCTCACATCAAACGTTCTCTTCACACTGTCCATCCATCCTATTCGTGGTCTTCCTCTCAGCCTTACCCCTCTCACATCAGACCTAGTTATCTTTTTCACCAATCGCTCGTTATCCCTTCTCTCCATATGCTCAAACCATCGCAAAACCCTTTGTTCAACTCGATCAGCCATCTCCCGCACAACTCCAGTTCTCCTTTGCACTTCATCATTTCTTACTTGATCCATACGTGTCACTCCACACATACTCCTCAGACACCTCATCTCCAGTACATTCAAACTTTTCCTCTCTGCTACACCCATATTCCATATTTCAGCCCCATATAACGCAGTCGGTACCACAACACCCTCATACAGCCTTCTCTTTACATCCATTCTAAGCGAACGACGTCTAAACACTTTTTTCATTCCTCCCAGCACCTTTCCTTCTTCATTCATTCTAAACTTCACTTATGCATCTATTCTTCCATCCACAGGAACATATGACCCTATATACTTAAAACAGTCTACCTCCTCCAGCAACTCACCATTCAAAACTATATTCATCCTCCTACCATACACCAACTCGTACACTTCTTCACTTTACTCTTATTCTCATTTACTTTCAATTTCCTCCTTTCACACACCCTTCAAACTCCTCTACCAACTGTCTCAATCTCTCCTCTGAATCAGCCACCAGTGCAGTATCATCTGCAAACAACAGCTGCTTCAGATTCCACTCTCTACCATCAACTTTTACTAGACTCAGCCCTCCACCTAAACCTCTTGCATTCACCTCTCTTACAACACCATCCATACAAATATTAAACAATCAAGGCGGCATCACACAACCCTGCCGCTGCCCCACTCTCACGGGAAACCAATCACTCATAGTATTTCCCATCCTTACACACGCTCTACTATTGATATAAAAACTTTTCACCCCTTTTAGTAACCTACAATCAAGTCCAAACAATCTTAAAACAGTCCACAAAGCCTCCCTATCAGTTCTATCATACGCTTTCTCTAAATCCATGAAAGCCCAAAACACATCCTTACCTTTCGCTAAATACTTTTCACACACCTGTCTCACAGCAAACATCTGATCCACGCATCCCCTCCCTCTCCCAAAGCCACACTGCTCATCACCAATCATTCCCTCTGTACCCTCTCTAACTCTCTTAATTAACACTCTACCATACACCTTACCTACAACACTCAACAGACTTATACCCCTAAAGCTAGTACATTCATACTTAACACCCTTGCCTTTATACAGCGGGACCACACAAGCACTGGCCCAGTTAATTGGCACCATACCTTTTACAAAGCACACATTCAACAGTCTTACTAACCAGTCAATAATAGTCACACCACCACTCTTCAGGCATTCCACAGCACACCCATCCATACCTGCAGCTTTCCCTGTTTTCATCTCCTTTACTGCCTCCTGCACTTCCTCCTTCGTGATCAAATAGTCATTTCACTCTCTCAACACATTTATTCCTTGCACTCTTCCATCCGCCACAATCTCAACCTCCCTTTCCTCCTCTACATTTAACAATCTTTCAAAATACTCCGCCCATCTCTTCCTTACTGCATCCATCTCAGTTAACATCCTTCCATCATCTGCTTTTACTCGCAGGCAGGGAAAGGGGAGGGGAGGAAAAAGGGAAGGAGGGGTGGAAGCGCTGCATTTTGTATCTGTGGTGTGGGAAAGAGGAAGAGAAGGTGAAGGAGGAGGGAAGGTAAAAGGTAAGGAGGAATGAGAGAAAATAGGAAGATGGGAGGGAAAGGGAGAGGGAAGGGGAAATAAAAGGACAAGGAGGGGGAGGAAGTGGGAGCAAGAAGAGAAAAATGAGAGAGGGGTAGTAATGGGAGAGGGAAGGGAAAAGGTGGGGAGGAAGGGAAGATTGAGGGAGGGAAAGAAGGGGAGAGGGAGGAGAGATTGGGGAGGGAAAGGAAAGGCTCATGGGATGGAAAGAGAGAGAAGGAAGGGTAACTGAGTAGCGCCACAAGGCCTATCATTATGTTATTTATAGGCAACTAAGCCAACTAACCCCACATAGTTGCTGACGATGGTATCATGTATCTCCTTTCACGGATCCACCTGGTGAACAAGCCTACATCTTTTCTATCCTTAATAACCTAGAGCAGCTTGTACAGCACCCTACCCGTATCCCTGACCACCTTGGGGAGAGCTCCAACATACTTGACCTCTTCCTCACAACTAATCCTTCTGCTTACTCTGTTAATCTTTTCTCTCCGTTGGGCTTCTCCGATCACAACCTTATTACCTTAACCTGTCCTATCACTCCTGTACGGCCTGTGGACCCTCCAGGGAAACGTCGTTTGTGGCATTTTGGAGCCGCGGACTGGGAGGCCCTCAGGCAGTACTTCTTTGATTTTCCCTGGAATGATTATTGCTTCCGTGGCCAGGAGCCATCTGAGTGTGCCTTGCGCATTACGGAGGTTATTCTCTCGGGCATGGAAGCATACATTCCTTTCTCATATCCTTTGACTAACGCAAGAAAGCCTTAGTTTAATCACGCTTGTTCTAATGCTGTCCGCAACAAGGAGAGGACCTACAAAAGGTACCGGAGCCAACCCACCCCTGAATCACATCATCTTTACGTTTCTGCCCGGAATCGTGCTAAGTCTGTTCTTCGCTCTACTAAAAGTAATTTCATCCATACTAAATGCTCTCAACTCTCCAACTCGAATTCTTCCCGCTCCTTCTGGCACCTTGCCAAAAATCTTTCTAACAACTTTACCTCATCATCCTTCCCTCCTCTTTTCTACTCTGATGGTTCTGTAGCTATTTCTTCTACTGATAAAGCAGATCTCTTCGCACAGACTTTCTCCTCCAATTCCACCTTAGACGATTCCGGTGCTGTTCCTCCATCACTTCCCTCCTCTGACTTCCTCATGGCTGACATTAAAATTTCTTCAGTTGATGTATTTTCTGCCATCACTGGCCTCAGTACTAACAAGGTATATGGGCCTGATGGGGTCCCTCCTGTTTTTCTCAAGAACTGTGCTTCTGTGCTTACACCCTGCCTAGGCAAACTCTTTCGTCTTTGTCTGTCAACTTGTACCTTTCCTTCTTGCTGAAAGTTTGCTCTCATTCAGCCAGTCCCAAAGAAGGGTGACCACTCCCAACCCTCCAACTATCGTCCAATTGCTTTAACGTCCTGTATTTCAAAAGATTTCGAATCAATTCTCAATAGAAAAATTTTAAGGGATCTTTCCTATCACAACCTTCTTTCCGATCGTCAGTATGGGTTCCGTCAGGGACGCTCCACTGGCGATCTTCTCACCTACCTTCCAGACTCCTGGTCATCCTCCTTTGGGACTTTGGCGAAAGCTTTGCCATTGCACTTGACATCTCAAAGGCTTTCGATCGAGTCTGGCATAAATCTTTAATTTCCAAACTGCCCTCCTACGGTTTCTATCCTTCTATCTGTGCCTTCATCGCTAGCTTCCTTTCTGGTCGTTCTATAGCCGCTGTTGTAGACGGCCATCGTTCTTTTCCTAGATCTATCAACAGTGGTGTTCCTCAGGGCTCTGTCCTATCACCAACTCTCTTCCTTTTATTCATCAATGATCTTCTAAGCTGTACATCTAACCCTATCCACTCATATGCTGATGACCACCCTTCACCTTTCCATTCGGTTCCCGCAAAGCCCATCTCAACAGTTGCTTCAACAAACAAGGGATGAGGCTATGGCACACCTAATGTCTGACTTGGCTCGTATCTCTGACTGGGGTAAAAATAACATGGTTGTTTTTAATGCATCTAAGACTCAGTTCTTACACCTATCAACCTGACAAAATCTTCCACAGGTATACCCATTAATGTTTAATAATATTCAGCTTAATCCTGCATCATCCTTGAACATGCTTGGGGTTTCATTTACTCGGAACTTATCTTGGAAAGATCATATTACATCTCTTGTAAAATCTGCTTCCAAGAGGTTGGGTGTGCTAAGCCGACTCCGCTCTTTCTTTACCCCTGCACAATTGTTGACTCTATACAGGAGTTTTATCCGCCCCTGTGTTGAGTACAACTCTTATGTGTGGGGAGGCTCCCCACATACAGCCCTTCTCAATAGTGTGGAGTCAAAGGCTTTTCGTCTCATTAACTCTCCTCCTCTTACTGACTCCCTTCAACCTCTGTCTCTTCGCCGCACTGTTGCATCTTTATCTCTTTTCTATTGCTACTTTAGTGGTCACTGCTCCTCTGAACTGTTTGCTTGCATTCCTCCACCTCCACGACGGGCGCGTAGCACCCGTCTGGCAGCAAACTCTCATCCCTTTTCTGTCCAACTCTCTAATGCATGAGTTAACCGTTACTCCCAGTCTTTCATTTATGCAACAGGTCAGCTCTGGAACTGTCTCCCTCTGTCTGTATTTCCTGCTGCCTATGATCTCCAGTCTTTCAAACGCAGTGTGTCCAGGCATCTCAAAATGATCGGATCTTGAATTTGGCTCTCTATTGTATTTTGTTTTTCTCTTTGAGGGAACTGTTACTGCGGGCTCATGGCCTTTGGTTCCTTCTTCCTCGCATAAAAAAAAAAAGTTAATGACTTTACAGATAAAAATAACGACCAGTTCCCTGTCGTTACTAAGATTTCTTTCGCAGGACGGACGAAAATAGAGTGTAGAACCTTTATCCCCTGTTCTTCCTTCAAAAGAAATGACAGCAACATAAGCGGAATTATCTGTAGCTTGTTTATTAATCTCGGTGTTGTATTGGGTACCATGTCTGATCCTCATGCTTCCCAAGCCAGCATGACAGAGGTACAGTAACATTTAAGTTATAATCTTGTTAACGCCGGACGATGTTATTCAGAGCAACTGCGACATCTTGAGTTAACAGGAATCACTCTTAGGATCGTAAGGGTGGATTTAATTAACCTGTTCGGTTCGAGGTTAGATATTTCCTTAACCCCTTCAGTACAACAAGGTGTGTAAGACAGCTTCCTAAACTCAGGTACCATGAGTAGGGTGGAGACACACAGGAGAGGCATTAAGTCCAGCTGCCTCTGTCCTTGAGGGTTGCACTCCACGACATTATCGAAAATTGCATCGGTTCTTTCGGCTGCTGCGTTAACCTGTCCTGACAACACAGCCACGCGTATGCTAACAAAAAGTTGGTTTATTTGCCGCCTCTGACTGAGCAACACTGAACGAATTCTACAAGTGTCAGAAATCAGTGTATCGTGGTTAATTGCAAGGCCTATTAAAACCATTATGGTCACTGCTTACGTCTTCTAAGCCTATATATTACTGAGACACACTTCTTTAACTTCTTCTGCCCGAGTATGTCGTTTTAAATTTATTCTTGCTTTCTGAAAATGACTTTTAATCTACTTTAAAAAAGATATCTACTTCTGAAGGGGTTAACTGAGGCTTCATCTATTTTTTTCTATTCGAAAAGTCGTTCCAAAACAAAAAAGATGGGAAATTGTAACAAAAAACAAAGGATATAAAAAAAAATGTCATCAGCCAGCAAGGACTAATAACATACAAATCATCAAGAAGAAAACACTCCACGAAAAAACACGGAAATAATTATATAATCTAACCATAGATTTGTGGGACCTTGAATATATCTAACCTAACGAAACCTAACTCAGCCTAGCCGAGTAAAAACTAATATAACCTAGTCAGACCTAGCCTAACCTAATCAAACCTAACATAACCTAGACCAACCCAACAACAGAGTCGTGGTCACTACAAATTCACCTAACCTAACCAAACCTAAATACAGAGTCGGCGTCACCCTAACCTAACTTAACTTACCGGTAACTATAGTCTCGATCACCCCAGATATGCTCTGGGGTTAGACGTGTGTAGAGAGAAAATGAGAAAATAGCGTCCCCTTAATTTGAGACCGCCAGCGACGCGTGTGGTGGTGGAAGCACAATGGATGGAATTACCACTTGCACGCACGGCACGCTGACACACCACCACCGCCACCACCACCCCAGTGCCACCACCAGCTGGCAGGTTACCACAAAGCCACCAACCACACCATCATCACCAACCACAATACCACCAGCACCAATCACAATACAACCACCAGTCACACTATAGTATGGCAATAATATGGTGGTGGTGATATGGAGGTGGTTTATTATACTGATATGGTGTTGAAGACAGTAAAGAGTATGATAATGAAAGAGGGGTGATATAATGGAGTAAATGTAGCAACATGGTGGTGATAGCTTGGAGATATTGTGTGAAAAAGTAGTGTCATTATGATGAAGATGAGAGTTAAACGATGGTGATATAGTTGTGAAAATGGTAATGCTATGATGGTAATATGGTGGTATGACAAAGAAAATGACAAACACAGACACAGGATCCTGCCGACTCCCTCCCATCCACTCACAGAAAACACCATCGAGGTTGTCAGTATCCAGTAAAGCAAGCCTGGATGCATCTTGTAATAAAAACATGATAAATGGCTTGTCACCTGTACCTGAACACTGCGTAGCTACCGTTCGTCCATCCCAAACGTTTATTATGACACAATATCCTGACGTCTGCTGTATGGACTTTACTTTCAATCCCCAAACTATCTTTGTATTCCTCTCTCTCTCTCTCTCTCTCTCTCTCTCTCTCTCTCTCCAGCGTCTCGTTCATCCCCTTCTTCAGCTGCTGCTGTCTTTCACGCCATCCCATCACGGCAGCCCCACCTGCTCCCTCCTATCCCACTCCCTCTGTCCCTCACTACCCCCCCCCCATTGCCTACAACTTCTCTCCTCTACAATCACTCCCCTTTTCCTCCCTTTCCTCATACTTTCACCACTTTTTCACTCTCCCTCATTCTCTCTCTCTCTCTCTCTCTCTCTCTCTCTCTCTCTCTCTCTCCCTCGTCGTGTTCACCGTGGTGTATGTTGGTGCTGGTTTGTGGCGGCTCATCCTCTCGTTCTTGTCCCTATATCTCTCCCTCCTCTCCTCCTTTTCTCTCTCCTCCTCCTCCCCACTCTTTTCTTTCTTCTTTCTCCTATTTTCTTTTACTCTCTGTGTCAAATTTTCATCTGTTATATCCTCCTCTTTCTTGTAATCTTACTCTTCTTACCTATTCTGCCCACCTCTAGTTTCTCTGTCAACATTTTTACACAGTTTTGGTTTCACAGTTCTTCAGTATATTACTCTTACAAATGTAATTGGTATATTTAACGCTGATCTTTAAAAAAATATTAATTAGATGAAGCCAGGATTCCGGGGGCTGGAATGATGTGTAAATGAATGTGTGGCTTATTTCACTGGGGATGGTGTCTACACTTTACCAATTTTGTACTTCTTTTCTTTGTTTCAAGAGCCTCGGTTAACCCTACCCTTAAGTCAGAGGAATAATGAAAAAAGGAAAAGAAAAGAAAAGAAAAAGGAGGAGGAGGAGATGGAGGCGGAGGAGAAAAATGATGATGATGATGATGATGATAATGACGACGACTATCAAAACTCTCTCTCTCTCTCTCTCTCTCTCTCTCTCTCTCTCTCTCTCTCTCTCTCTCTCTCTCTCTCTCTCTCAATGTAAGCATCAGTCACTGGAAGACACATTCCTGGTTTCACTATATTCCTCTCTCAATAAAAATAACAGCAACAATAATGACTAGAGAGTAATTTGTAATGCTTGAGCTACATTACAAAGAAACTGAATGATTTAATATGTAGCCATATTATCTTCACTTCAGCATCATGTACAATTTCAGCTTTATACACCTCAGGATATCAATAACGCAATGGTTTATCATGTCAATTATTTCAGTTATCAATCATGAGAGATTCCTTCCTGTTAAACATGGTAACTGATAAATAATAGTGTACAGTGGCGGACAAAAGTTCTGTCCTGATCCCAGGCACAGCATGATCATGAATCTCTACCAACTGAGGTTCGAACAACGGTGCTTAGGGAGAATGGGGATGCTAGGTGCCGGGGTGGCAGGAGACGGGGTCAGAGGGAGGGATTCAGTGTCCAGATCCATGGGATGATAAGTAACCAATATTGCCATGATCCCAATATGGTTCACTGGTAAGGTTACATTAAATTAATAAATATGAACATGATGATATACAGGTAACTACATATTCCGTGAGACATAATTTTTTATAAGGTGATTTAGAGAACCATGGTTAGTACTATGGTGTTTCTCAGTCCTCGCAGCGTAGAAGCAATCAGTTTCCATTTCATTTTTTAAATCATCGTTCGCATAACTGTGATTCGTTGGTTTCTTTGTAGAAGGGCCAGTCGTCGGTTATCATTGGATATCAAATATTTCAGTGTATATTATGTTCACACTTTTCTGTCTTTAATAAGGTTATAATTCATACCACTTACAGGTATACCACCGTGATTTTGGGTCTCTTCAGCTAAGGAAGGACTTTATGGCAAAAGCCTGGTCATTTCAGTCAGTTTCGGGAGAAGCTGCTCGGGATGAAGTTAGAAAATATATCTGCAAATTTTAATTCAGAGGAAACTGAAACACCTGAGTTAAACAAATGCTTTTATATCAATCAAACACTATTAATAATACAATAAAGTAGTTAGTGTATTTATGATATAGATTTGGAATATTACTACTACACGTACAAGTAACTCACCTTGACTGTATTACGAAAAATACATTCATATATAATTACACTAATTTATGGTAATCCTAGGAAACATAAGGGTGATATTGACATAAACCTAATACCAGGCTTTCGGTTGATCATTGCCAACAGTATATACATATAGAATATATACGGTATTACTTTTCATTATGAAAGCTGTCTCACAAGGAATCGAAGAAAATTACATCATCAAGCATTCAAATAATGCAAACACATCAATACAAGGTCCAACCACCTTGAGCTTGAACAACTTCATCAGCCCTTCTGGGTAGGGATACTACTAAATTATGACAAATATTTGGACGGCTCCAAACAGACTCCCAAACCTCAAGGGCTTTACGTCCTGCAGCTTGAACACTAATTTTCTTCACCCACGTCCCAGTCCTTGCACATAATGGCCCATAAATTCTCTCTACCATTTGAGGGACAGTCGAGGACTTCCACTTCCGGGTGCTGATTTAACCAATCCTTTAACACTTCACATATACAGAGGACTCATGTCGTGAACAAGTCTAATAGGATGAGGAAGTGGAATTGCCGTATTTCACACAGACTGCAATAAAACGTTTTCTAACACGTCAATGTATTTTTTCCCTGTAAATATTCCTTCTATTTTCGTCAATTCTTCAGGTCCATTGGACCACATCCATCCCCCAAATGATAGGTTCACCAGCCCACTTTTGTCTTTCTGTATATTTTTCATCTTATACCATGTGTTTACTGGTCTCCAGCCCGTTCGAGGCCCTGCTTCCATCGACGTAAAGCATTTCTCATCATTAAAAAAATTTACGTTTGCTCCTAAATACTGTAAAGCAAAGCCTAGTCTACTCTCTTTATTGGTTTGAGAGAGTTTTTATTTCTGGGCCGTCGTGTAAGTAAATGCCCATCTCGTGAATGCGTCTTCTCGTCGTCCGCTGATCGCAGGGAAGCTATAGAGGCCGAGTAACTGAACTGCAGGACACTGACTGCTCGTTTACCATGTCCGCTATACGGGTGACATCTTGACAAGTGAGAACTCCAGGTCTTTCACTGCGAGGCTTTGTCTTCACTGAGCCCTCCATTTGCCACCGACGAATCCACCGATTCACAGTCCTGACAGAAACACCTGTGAGGAGGGCAATTTCTCTTGATAATTTTTCCCACTTTCCACATCCCGATGATACGACCACGGAGGGTAATGCTCAGGATCGTTTGCACTCTTCCCTTCACCCATCGCATTGCCGCACCTCTTTGTTATTTCTACAATGAATACAAAATAATGCAATAGTTGGTATTATAGTCTTAGACTATTCATAGTTCATTGTTGATTATATTGCACGATAACAGTGGTAAAACCATCATGCACTGCGGCTCTCACCTACATTCAGAACAACCTCTCTCTCTCTCTCTCTCTCTCTCTCTCTCTCTCTCTATATATATATATATATATATATATAGAGAGAGAGAGAGAGAGAGAGAGAGAGAGAGAGAGAGAGATTCGTGCAATAAATGATGGAAGGTTTGGAAAATGAGTATTTTTTTCTTCTGATAGTCAGGAGGCTATGAATAAAGCTGGTTAGACTGTCTCTAGATAATATTTATGCAATGAATGTTGTGGGATACGCAATAAATGGAAACTTTCCACTACCACTGGCTTTTAGATCATCAATTGGGTCTCGCCGTATTTTTGATCACATAGGCTATAGCACTGGATCTAAACACGCGGTCCATGGACCCGCAGGGGAGGGAGTAAGTAGGTAGGAAGAGCGAAAATGGGCGGAGAGAGGTAAGGAAGAGGGAGGAAAGAGGTAGGAGGTTGACAGGAAGGGTGAGAATGGGTGGAATGGAGAATGAGATGTAAGTGAAAGGGATGGATATGCAGGGGAATACAACAAAATAACCAGAGCTATTTATTTTGATCGAAGTCAGTAGTAGTCTGGGATATTTCTATAATCTGCTTAACCTCATCACTTCGTGCTGCCCGTTTCCTCCACCACTGAACTGCAGAGGCTGAAAATCACTACGAGAGTTCCAAGGCTGACTTTCACGTATTTTCATAGTTTCATGGAATAATTGACCATACTCATGTTACTGTAAGCTATCAATATCACAGCCCAACTTTATCAGTGAATCATCTTGGGTTCATGGCAATATTGCTTACTACCCATGGATCTGGACACTGAATCCCTCCCTCTGACCCCGTCTCCTGCCACCCCGGCACCTCGCATCCACGAAGCACCGTTGTTCAAACCTCAGTTGGTAGAGATTCATATTGTGCCTGGGATCAGGACAGAACCTTTGTCCGCCACTGTACAATGCTGCTTCGTTGTATTGTTTGTTGTGCATAGAGGATAATTTGTTATGGTTGTTTACTTAGCATATACGGTACTTCATTTACAGGGGGAGGTAGTTGATTGTTATGTTGTTTATTTCATGGTCGATACACCTGTAATATTCTTTTGCAATTAATGTCAGGTGATTATTTTCAGGTGAGTCAAAGGAGCCAGGTCAATTAACTGGATGTCAGGTGGGGTGATTATATATACCTGACAAATACAGATCATATGGAGGGCAGGTAATTACTTGGTCATCTATGCAATAATAACACCTTCAACCCCATGACGTAATTTATATATTTTTTGCCGATTTCAGACGATTTTACTCATTTTTTTGCCAACTTCAGACGATTTTATTCATTTTTTACCAACTTCAGACGACTTTATTAATTTTTTACCAACTTCAGACGATTTTACTCATTTTTGGCAACTTCAGGTGATTTTATTCATTTTTTGCCAACTTCAGAAGATTTTATTCATTTTTTTGGCAGCTTCAGATTTTATTTATTATTTTGCCAACTTAAGACAATTTCATTTATTTTTGTCAACTCCAGACGATTTTATTCACCACAGAAAAAACTTTCAGACCTAACTGATTAAATGTAGCTGTCAATGATACCTTCAATAATACCTTCAATAACTTTAAAAATCAATACTTTCAACAACTTTAATTAATACCTCCAATAACTTTAATTAATACCTTCAATAATTTTAATTAATACCTCCAATAACTTTAATTAATACCTTCAATAATTTTAATTAATACCTCCAATAACTTTAATTAATACCTCCAATAATTTTAATTAATACCTCCAATAACTTTAATTAATACCTCCAATAATTTTAATTAATACCTCCAATAACTTTAACTAATACCTTCAATAACTTTAATGAATACCTCCAATAACTTTAATTAATACCTTCAATAACTTTAATTAATACCTTCAGTAACTTTAATTAATACCTCCAATAACTTAAATTAATACCTTCAGTAACTTTAATTAATACCTTCAATAACTTCAGTTAATACCTCCAATAACTTAAATTAATAACTTCAATAACTTTAAATAATACCTCCAATAACTTTAATTAATACCTCCGATAACTTTAATTATTAACTTCAATAAATTTAATTAATATCTTTAGTAAATTTAATTAATGCCTTCAATAAATTGAATTAATATCTTCAATAAATTTAATACCTTCAATAAATTTAATTAATATCTTCAATAAATTTAATAACTTCAATAAATTTAATTAATATCTTCAATAAATTTAATTGATACCTTCAATAAATTTAATTAATATCTTCAGTAAATTTTATTAATACCTTCAATAAATTTAAGTAATACTTTCAATAACTTAAAAAATTCAGGTTCTCAAGAAACTGAATGAAATCGTCAGGTGTGAGCAAAATAAATTTGTGACTCTCTATTCTTGTAATAAGTGGGTCTTGAGTTTTTATTGTTATTTTGATAATTGAAGAGCAGGAGTTAAAGATGAAATGCAGGGAGTTGATCTTGATTTATTATCTTCAGAGAAATTCTTAAGTTGAGCAGCGTATGTATTACAGAGACTTATTATACAAAATAGGTCTAGTTGGACCCCTATTGTTCACTCTCTCCACTACCTGTCGGTTCTATAGCTAACCTCCATCTGAGCTCTGCTTCCTAAATTCTGGTGTAGCAGGGGTCGTGTCACATGTGTTACACTGTTCTTGAAATGTTCTAGAAGCCTGTGTGTGAGTATGTGTTTGTATGGTCACTAGGCATTGTTCGTGTGCTTTCTCGCTGACACACTACCTATCTCATCCCCTGACTTGCTGCTTCCGGTGTATTGCCAACATTTCTTCACTTAGACTTGCAAGCTCGTATCCCGTTCCCAGGCTTGCCTGGTGCTCTGTCAATCTGTCTATCTATCTATCATGTTTTCTATAATGAATTGTATTTATAATATGGAGTCCTTACATTGCTCGGTCACGCTGCTGAAGGTCCTCCGACAGCAATCATTATTGACATTATGCTAATCTATTAGTGCATAATATTGATTATAATATTGTATAGACATAATATTTATGATAATATTGTACATGTATATTCATGGTAAAGTGCAATGATTTAGTAATATTACCTTTTAAACAAACTGTATACATGACTGAATAAAAGTACTAAAGTTAAACTATTGAACTGTAATACAGTTTGTAAATTGGTTATTGCAGTAAAATGTATACATGCAAGAAAAAAAAATAGTTTAAAGTTAAGATTATGGTAAGAGCTATTAATATTTCATTTAAAAACAATGCTACTGGTATGCCATACTTCTATATCATGGGTAATTCTTCTTTGTATATATATATATATATATATATATATATATATATATATATATATATATATATATATATATATATATATATATATATATATATATATATATTTAGAGAGAGAGAGAGAGAGAGAGAGAGAGAGAGAGAGAGAGAATTAATACTATATACAAAATATGTACACTTCATTCAGGGGGGTTAACTTGGATGTTAACTCTAACCCCACTAATACTGACTTCAAATTAGCAATTCTTGCATGCATTCTGTGCATTGCGAACAGCAGTACTGCAACTACAATGCAGACGATTATAAAGACAGTAGGTGCTGGGCTATACACATAATATGGGTTGAACATACTCAAACTCAAATCTTCCCAGGGCTTCATTGTTTCATTGATCAGTTGCTTAGTTTCAAACTTAGGTGAAGTCAATTTAATACTTGTGCTCATGTGTAAGTCCATATCAGGCAGTGGATGGAAATGTTTGTGTGAATGATTGAGAATGGCGTAGTGATTAATGATGGATAAAGTGGGCATGGATGGTGTAAATACCGCACAGTAGTTTGGTGCTATGTATAATCCTGAAACTGAAGTATGAGATGGTGGTACATCTGGACAGACTATGTAAACTGATGTGTTATAAATGAAATAAATAAACTGTGAGTGTCCAATGCGTTGATGGTGTACAAGCTTATCTGGAGCAAAAGTGAAGCTGCAATGATTATGAATATTGTTATTTCTGATGATAGCCATTTCACAAGGGACTGTATCAATAGGCTGAAACGTGAAAATGTACGCAGGACAAAGATGAACAGCATGTAAGGATGTGCGGCACTTTCGTTCAATCGTTGATTCACCTGCGAAAGTGACAGTGTTCCGTCTCTTGGAGACCATGATGAGTTCGATGTCTGGGTTGATGTTGATGATGACCAAAGTGTTATTATTCTTAGAAGGGAAGGGGTATTTAGTATACTGTGAAAAGGTCTTCAGTCATGAATGGTACATGAACTACTACTGATGTTGGTGTTAGTGTTGCTTCTAAATATGGATAATATTGCATGAATTCCCTACTTCGGAACAAAGGCTTCAATTTATGTTTATGTATACCTTGACTAATTATCTGACGTAGCTCATGAACTGGAAGTAAGTCAATTGCGATCTTGCCATCACCAGCATTCGAAATTCTTTGCATAAGTGCCCTGTAACGAATTCTAGTGTTCTCTAATTGTAGTAGAATTGTGTCAATATGTTCTGTGATGATGGAGAAGTGTTGGAAAAGTGTTATGTTACCTTCCATTTCATTTATTTTATCTACACTTTCGAGAGCTATGTTTTCTGCCTTTTTCAGATTTTTCACAATTGTCTTCATTGCTGAGTTATGTCCTGCGATGAATTTATCTTGGTATGTTAGTACCTGAGCTATTTTATTAAATTTGTTGTTTATTTCTTTAAGGTCTTCCTCTGTAGCCAATCCAAAGATGTTCCCAAGAACTGCGCCACCCAGGTCGAACAAACCGCGCTTTTGGCAAGTACGTGTGATATTGTTCTTGTTGCTCAATACTTCCGTTCCATAAGATGGGAGATCTTGGATCATGATGAGCATAGTTGACTTAGCCTGTTCTATTTTCCATTTCGCTAACTTCACTATTTCATTCACTTCCTTTGTGTTATGTGCTTGTGAAACATAGCCTCCTATCATGAAGTCCAGGGTTCGCATTGGTTTCGCGATATTTTCTAGATAAGAAGGTAATTCATACAAGTAATCCAGACTTATTTCAGTACTCATTACGTCTATTACGATGAAAGTCGTGGCCGTTGGAGCTATGAGGCATCCTTGCCGTACCATGTGTTGGGGGTCTAAGTGCGCATATCCTCTTGTTATGTAGAGGAGAATCCATAGCATAAGTCCTTTCATCGCTACCTACCGACAAAAAAAAAAAATCTATTAATTTCCTAATATGGTCATGCTGTGGTTGATGATAGTGATGATGTAGGTTACGGTTGATTGTTATTTCATTTATAGAAGGAGTTTAAATCGATATTTAATTCTCGTAAATGATGTACTGTAGATTTTATTGGAACAGTTGCACCTATGTTTGATTATTTGGTATATGACCTTAATTTATTATTGTAATTATTGTTGTTTTCTTGCTTGGTTTCTTGAGGTACGTTCGCCTGTTCGGTTGTAACCGATGCTGAATAATTATTGGATAGTTCCCTTGAAACTCATTTTAAATGGTCAATATGAACTTGTATCTCTTCGCCACTAGACAGTGACTTAAGTAAAACTTTGCTTTTATGTTATTATTCTGTATGGGCCCTCAAATTTTGGGGATAATTTATTGTCTTTCGTATGAATGATACCATAAACAATGTCTCCTAAGCTTATAGGTGAATCTCTTGCCTTCTTGTTAAATGCCTCCGTCATTTCTTCCTTGGACATCGTTAATTGTTTTTCGACTCCTTTGTGTATGTCCTGGAATTCACGTAAACGGAGTTTAGAGTAATCATCGTAATTGTATATAGGCATGCTGTCACCTTCTAGGAGCTCATATGGTAGTTTTTTATCTGTCCCATATATAATGAAATGTGGTGTGTCACCTATGGATTTATTTATAGATCCATTAATTGAGGCTTCTACTCTGGAAATCCAATCATCCCAGCTTGCATAATTTTCATTGAGAATGTGTCGTAGCACATCTAATACGTTTTTGTTTTGTCTCTCTACTAACCCATTAGATTCTGGGTGATAGGCTAAAACGTTAACCATTTTGATGTTGTATTGTTTACATATTTCTTGTAAGATATCAGAATTAAATTCTCCTCCATTATCACTTATTAGTACCTTTGGGGTAGTAAAGCGACATATTACATTATCTGTTATTGCCTTTGCTACTGTCTCTGCTGTTTTATCTTTAATTGGAGCTAAAATGACATAACGGGAAAAATGATCCGTTGCTACGAATAGGTATTGGTTATTATTGTATGATAATGGCATCTTGAGTAAATCAACAGCGACAACGTCCCATGGTTGATGTAGTACAGGGTAATTACCCATCGGTGCAGGTGTGATTGGGTATCCTTTGTGTTTTGGACATGATTCGCATCTGTCTATATGATTGTTTATATCTTTTCGTAATGAAGGCCAGTAATACAACAGCTGGGCTTGTTTGAATGTCTTATCCTTTCCAGGATGTCCTGCATGTGGGCTGTCGTGTATCGTTCGTAATACTTGGGGTATCATGTCATTAGGTACTACCAACTGGTTAGTATTCCTTTGGTGTTTTGGTTGTTTCGGGTTGATCTTGTATAAAGTATTATTGACTATTGTGAATTGTTCGAGTGGTACATGCAGTTTGGGTAATTGTATATCATCTCCACTTTCTAACTTGTATATAACTTTAGACCATATTGGGTCAAGTCTTTGTGCTTTTGCGTTATCATCGTGGTTTGAGATATTTCCTTTGAGATCTAATGCCGCGACCTGAATTGTGTTCGGGTTCCTAGATAATGCGTCAGCTACTATGTTCATTGTACCTTGTATATAAAGAATTTGTACATTATAGTTTTCAACTGTTCATTTCCATCTTGCTCTCCTCCCAGAGAGGAATTTTTCTTTAAACATACCCACTAGTGGTTTATGGTCGGTGAATAAGTGTATTTCGTAGCCATATACCAAAACTCGAAACTTTTGTAATGCAAAAACCACTGCAAGTGCCTCTAAGTCTGTAGTGTAATAATTTTTCTCTGCACCTCTTGTTTGTCTGCTGGCAAATGCAATTGGTTGATTTTTTCCTCTTTTATCTTCCTGCATCAGTACAGCCCCTAATCCTTTAACTGATGCATCTGTACAGATAAGAAATGATTTTGTGAAATCCGGATATGCCAAACAAGGTGCATTTGTTAGTTTAATTTTTAGATTGTTAAATGTCTTTTTTTGTTCTTCTTCCCATTGGAATATAGCATCTTTTTTGAGTAGTTGGAATAGAGGAAAGGCTATATGAGAGAATAGTGGTACGAATGACCTATAGTACCCAGCTAGACCTAAAAATTGTCTAACTTCGTCAGTCGTAGTGGGTTCAGGAATCTCTATCTATCTATTGCCAGACGCCATAATCCCGTAAGGGGTGGCCATTTGACTTTGAGTTATTTGTTTTACGGGGAGGGGCACTAACCCTCCACCAACCCACTTGCTGACACGTAGGGAGCACGTATGAGTTGGTTATATGGTTACCACCCAGCGTTGTAAATGGTTTCTTGGCTTACAGGAAACCATTTGGCTTGTCACTCAATGTAAAGCCACCTGTAAAGGAAAGAAAAGCAATAAGTGACAAGCGAGATGGGAGAAATAGGAAGAGAGGACGACAGGCACAGAAAAAGAATGATAAAGGTTAAGGAAGAAGTAGGCAGCACTACATCAAGTGAGTGGATGATGGTCGCCACCACCTACCACCCAAAATCTCTCACTGCCTGTATTTTGTCATCAATGGTGTGAATACCACTAGAACTTAATTTGTGGCCTAAGAAATTTATTTCCTTAAAGCAAAATTTTGCATTTAGAAAGCTTAATTTTTAAACCAGCATCACTAAGCTTTTGTAATAGTAAGTCTAATTTCTTGAGATGTTCTGTAATATTTTTCGTTGCAATTATAATATCGTCAAAGATATATAAATATTCTTTGTCCTAAAATTCCGGACAATACGTAATTCATAAGACGCTGGAATGTGCCTGGGGCTGTCCTCAGTCCCACTGGCATCCTTGTATATTGGTAGTGTCCTCTATTTGTGGAAAAGGCAGTGTATTTACGTGACTCCCGTTCAACCGGTATTTGGTAATAGCCATTTAGTAGATCGACTGTGGAAAATACATTATTTTCCGGTCCAATATTCTGTAGAACGTCGCTTAGCAGTGGCATGGGAAATTGGTCTGGGATTGTGTGATTGTTTAGTTTACGGTAATCTACTACCGCACCCATTTCTCCATTTCTTTTGGGCACGAAGAATAATGGGGCATTCTACGAGAAGACTGAATGTTCAATAATTCCAAGTTTTAACATTTCATCGACATACTGATTTGCAAGTGTACGTTGGGAGTGTGGGATGCGGTAGGCTGGTACGAATATTGGTGGTGATTCTGGGTGCACATTAATCTTGTGATTAATCAGGTTAGTACACCCTAATTGTTCTCCAGGTAATGCTACGGTGTCCCTGTGTGTTTCCAGCAGGGTTAACAAATTATTTTCTTCATCAAATTCACCAGAGTGAATTAAATTCTCTTTTATGCTTTCTCTATCCGTAGATTTTATCTCACTTGTCACTCCAGCTATAACTATATCCTACACAGGGACGGGACATTTTTAAGTCTAACTATGCAAGTCCCCTTTTTCAACTGCACTTCCCCATTCATGTGATTAATTATGAATATCTGAGTTTGCCCTTCGTCATTCATCTGACATAATGCGTTTTCTACTGACAATCCCATTACATAATTCTTCTAAGACAAGAACAGTACTATTCCGTAATTTGCTCTTTATGGTAACTTTCATATAGGAATTAGGTGGTATAACTAAATCATTGGTGAGATGGGCGGAAAAAACTGATAAATCAGTACTGTTATCTGGGTCTCTAATCGTGGAGGCTAGGGCTGGTGGTGGGAGTGGATCTATACACTCATTTGGTTGTGTATGTTTGTTTAAGCTTTTAATATTACCAATTCTTTTTGGTTCTCTTTTACTAATCGGTGAGGGCTCTGATTGTATTTCCTCTATGAATTCATTGTCAAAGTCTATTCCATTCATTTGTGGAAGTATAGTTATGTTCTCTGCTCTCATGCATCTTAAGCCCAGCAACATATGAGCTTTAATTGCTAAGTTTTCAACGATATAGAAAAATGCAGAGAATGATCTTGTAGTCTCTATGAAACTGATATTTAACCTTATCATACCCTTTACTGTGATTTTTTTTTCCATCTACTGTATAGAAATCTAAATCAGCTTCTTCCAGAAAAGTTACTTCCCACCGCTGCCACCAATGTGACTCTCTATTCTTGTAATAAGTGAGTCTTGAGTTTTTATTGTTATTTTGATAACTGAAGAGCAGGAGGAGTTAAAGATGAAATGAAGGGAGTCGATCTTGATTTATTATCTTCAGAGAAATTCTTAAGTTGAGCAGCGTATGTATTACCGAAGACTTAATATACTAAATAAGTCTAGTTGGACCCCTCTTTTTGTTCACTCTCTCCACTACCTGTCGGTTCTATAGCTAACCTCCTTCTGAGCTCTGCTTCCTAAATTCTGGTGTAGCAGGGGTCGTGTCATGTGTGTTACACTGTTGTTGAAATGTTCTAGAAGCCTGTGTGTGAGTATGTGTGTGTATGGTCACTAGGCACTGTTCGTGTGTTTTTTCGCTGACACACTACCTATCTCATCCCCTGACTTGCTGCTTCCGGTGTATTGTCAACATTTCTTCACTTAGACTTGCAAGCTCATATCCCGTTCCCAGGCTTGCCTGGTGCTCTGTCTATCTGTCTATCTATCTATCTATCATGTTTTCTATAATGAATTGTATTTATAATATGGAGTCCTTACAAATTTAATACGTAATTCATTTGGATCGGCTGGGTTAAAAATGAGGTGTATAATCAAATTATTTTCCTTTTTCTTTCCAGAATCGAGCCAACTTACATCAGGTGAGGGTTTAATCACAGGTGACATTGCCAGATGTAGTGCAAAACAACTCAGAGGTAAGGATGGTAGTATTAAAAGTCTAGCGTATTTCTGCCACAAAAACCCGTAGTGTATACCACGGAAAGAGTTGAGGAAACATGGGATGTAATATATCACGAGGCATGATTTGTCATAAATGCTGATATATACAGTAATTATAGGTATACTGTAATTTTTTTAGGAGATTTTATCACTCAGAAGAAGATTACATTAAAAAAAAAAATGACAAGATAACGAGAGATATTAGATGTGTGTATGATATTTTGACTACTGTTTTGTCGGCACTGTGGTGGATGGAAGACTGGTGCTGGGTTGTGTGATGTAGCATTGATGGGCAATAGGAAAAAGAAAACAAGAAAGACGGGAAGGGAAGGGAAGGGAAGGGAAGTCACGAGAAGCAGTGCATTCTTACGATGAGGAGCTGAGCCTGGCTGGGTAACAAGGAATTTCATTGCCTCCAACTAATAATATAACAAATTCCACTGCCACGCAGGATACGAGCCATTGTCTGAGTGGTGTTATATTTTTGCTGTGTTCAATATAGTGTTTGGTCTTTGTTGTGTTCTGTATATGTGGTGTTCTGTGCTTAGTTTGTTAGCTTAGTTGGCTTTCCAGCAGCAATTTCTTGGATATTCACTCTGCATGTAGCGCTTTCATGTTCCGATGCTTCGTGTGTGTGTGTGTGTGTGTGTGTGTGTGTGTGTGTGTGTGTGTGTGTGTGTGTGTGTGTGTGTGTGTGTGTGTGTGTGCGCGCGCGCGCTAAAACAAAAAGGTACAGAGAAGGTGCAAAAGACCCATCTTGAACCCACGACCATATGTGTTCACTAACGTGTCATTTAACTCTCGCACTCGTATTGTGTTCCTTATAGTGACGCATTATTCAGTGCCACACGGTGTCACACACACTCAACACACTACTGGGCCTCGATGCTGTGTTTACTACCGGCCGTAATGGTTAAAGGCGGCCGACTGTAATGGTCGCCAAGAACACAACTCTCCAATATCTAAATGCAATGCGAGGTTTATGGCGCATTGTACAATATTTACATATTAACATTTTCATACATTAAAATGCAAAGGCGCTAATACAGCCGCCGACCCTTAAAAAATTCCAACAATATACGCGACAAATACTTCCACTCTTCTGAAGGTCATAATCTCGAATCAGAACCCAACCAGCAGAATGAATAAATCAGATGTTTACAAATAAATAAATAAAGCAAATGCACCAATAATCCCCGCATCAAAGACAACACAAAATGTAAAAGTTAACCCATAGTATGAGTTATTACGTACACAACTGCTCAACTGTAGAATTAACCTAACTCTCTATCCCTCTGTCTATGACCACCAGTCTATTAAACTCAATGTATTCAGACATCTCGAGAAGAATGAATCTTTATTTTTCTTTCTTCGTCATATTTTCCGGGAAGTACAATTTGCTACAGGCTTTCAGTCGATTGTTGTTGATTTTTGTATCGAAAAAGGAACAGACGCTTTAACACACACACACACACACACACACACACACACACACACACACACACACACACACACACACACACACACACACACACACACACACACACACACACACACACACACACACACACACACACACACACACACACACAACCCAGAATCAAACATCATAAAACGCGGTGGTGAATAAAACAAAACAAGAAACCAAACAACCAAGAGGCACTTTTTCTCAAACTTGGCTGCTTCTCATGGAGGCCATAAACGTATATGAAAAAAAGTGATATAAATCAAATTCCAACAAGCACAACCCACATACTATAGGGTCACTCAGTGGAGCGCATCTCTCCAACAAGGGCAACGTAACTTCCAAACCTCTCTTTATAAAGCGTTAGGTTTTCTAATCACTGATTAGGGTTTCACAAAAAGTGTTTTCCAGATCCAGAATCGGTAATACTATCCGAATTGGTCCCAAAAGTTAATCGATTGTTCCCTTGGACATTGGCTATCTACCCAACAAATTTGGTCCAACTCTGTCTTTCAGTTTTAAGTAATCCTGCTAAAGGACAAATAAACTAACAAACAAACAAAAAACAGGCGGAAAAACATACTCTCCTTGTCGACGAAAACAATGAGAAACAAAATACAAAAGCAACAAGGACAAACTAGTGGTGAAAATCAGTCAAGAGTCACTATGGCCATCACCACTGTTGTTAATCTTGCCCTAATCCAGTCCCACAGCATTTGTAATTCCCAAAACAACTTAGCCTCGCTTCTCCTCATCACATACTTTGCTAATTAGTTTAGTGCCTGTCACAGTCACAGCCCCAGCGTGGCTGGCTAGCTGGATGGTTGACTGATTGACTGGCTGACTGACTGACTGACTAACTATCTGCTGTACGGAAGGAAGAGTGAGGTGTGGGAAGAGGTCCCTTGACGCACACGCAGACGACGCAAGAGCTGTAGGATAGGAGACGGCAATATCTCTTCCTAAACGATTTATTTGCTTACTAACGTGCATCAATATTCCTCTAATGTTATTAATATCGTTCTATTATCGACAAAGTTTGCATTAATAACGTACAGAAGAATACTGAGAAGCAAGGTGCAAAATAACTTGCTCAGGACAAGGTGTTACGAGGCCTACGCCACTTAGGCGTAGGTGCTTCAGGTAAGATGCCCATGAAGCCATACAAGACGACTGTGTCTGGCTTACGAGTAGCTTACCATTCTCAAAGGGTTAAGTTTCAAAGAACAGAGTAACAAAAAAAAAAAAAAAAGGGCGAAAAAACTAACATGTCTGAAAAATAGCAAGAGGAAAAAGTAATGAGAACTGAAAACTTAGCGACAGAATACTAACCAGAATCGAAACACAGAGAAGATGCAGCTAAACACTTCGAGAGGCTAACGCAAGAAAGGCGTATGAAAATTAAGACAGAGATATGGATGCGGATGTTGATGTGTACGGAGGAGGAAGGAGACCAGAAGACCAGGCGGAGGAAGAAGACCAGACGGAGGAAGACCAAAAGAAAATCAGACAGAAGAGGGAAACCAAAAGAAGACCAGACAAAGGAAGAAGATCAAAAGAAGAAAAGATGGAGGAAGAAGACCAGAAGGAGGAAGAACACTAGAAAAAGACCAGACGGTGGAAGAAGACCAGAAGAGGACCGGACAGCAGAAGACCAAACGAAGACCAGACGGAGGATAAAGACCAAAAAAAAAGACCAGACAGGGGAAGACGACCAGAAGAAGACCGAACAGAGGAAGACCAAAAGATGACCAAATGGAGGAAGGAGACCAGAAGACCAGAAGGAGGAAGATCAAAAGACCAGACGGAGGAAAAAGAGCAGAAGAAGACCGGACAGAGGAAGAAGACCAAAAGAAGCCCAGACAGAAGAAAAGAAAAGAAGACCAAATGGAGGAAGAAGACCTGACAGAGGAAGACCAGAGAACCAGAAGACCAGACAAAGAAAGAAGATAAAAGAAGACCAGACGGAGGAAGAAGACCAGAAGAAAACCCGACGGTGGAAGAAGACCAAAAGAAGACCAGACAGAGGAAGGAGACCAAAATAAGACTTGACTAAGGAAGAACACCAAAAGAGACCAGATGGAAGAAGACCAAAAGAAGACCAGACGGAGGAAGAAGATCAGAAGGTAACAGGAGAAAAACTTACAAAAATCTAGACACGGAAGTACAACAGATGTGTAAGAATGAGAAGGAAGACCAGATTCATGTGCTTTAGGACTGATGTCAAACAGAAACGAGAGTTTGCAAGAGGAAATGCAAACGTATTGGACAACTTGCAGGAAATAAAAATCGTCCCAGCCTATTTTAGAATACTAAATGTTAAAACGAAATATTGGAGAAAGGAAAGAAGAACCAAAAAGACAACTGAAATCAAGCGAGAAATTAACAGGAAAAGTTCATTAATGTAAATGAGTAAAAAGAAATGCAATGATGAAAGTTGCACAAGAAAGCAAGAAAATACACGCATCAATAAACCAAATAACAAATTGCACATCATAAATATCCTCAGTACATTACAGATATTCCGGAAAAAAAAGATACATAAAAAATGGCACAGTACAGGGACATGCACGTTACAAAGGTTTACGGGAATACAAACTCGCATGGGTGCACAATGAGGAAAAAACTACAGGTGGAACGACCCATACTGAGCTTAACGCGGCATGTCCGTACACACACCACAGGCATCACAGCTGCTGCCAACGCTGTACGCTCAGGGAACAGAGAGGGGTTGGCACAGGCTGGAAATTCATGTGTTGGTAGTGGTTGTGTGGTTGGCAATGTCAGTGGGGACGGGCTGTGTACAGGGGTTACACTATACGCGGAGGCTTGAGTGTGGTTAAGGAATATGTGGCACTTGTGTTCCTGGCTGGACAATGTAACACTGAGATTATGTTGGCAGTTAAGATAATAATGGTGGGTGTGCAAAGGGGGAAGATAGTGTTGTGATGGAATCTGTTCTTAGTTAAGATATTTTTGATCGATGTGTTGTTTGTAGATAATGTTAGGGTTGGCTCTGTGTTTATTTATGGCATATATTTGTGATGGCTGTGGCTTGGGGTGTACTGCGTTCAGGGTGGGTATGCTTTCACCTTTAGTAATAGTGGTGGCTGTTTTTTAATTGCCGGATTTAGGGTTGGGTTATGTGCGAGTTACCGTCTAAATTGCATATATATGTGGTGATGAATGAGCTGAGGGTTGGGTACATGTGAGTGGTGATATCCGTTGGGCTCATGTGAATGGTGATACCCGGGGTGCAAATTGATGTGGAGATAAAGGTGTTAAAGTTAGTGTAATGGTGTTGGGTATGTGTGAGTGGTTACATCTGTGGTGCAAATAAATGTGGTGATGGAGGCGCTTTGGTTGGTTTCATCAGGGTTGGATGTGCCTGGTGATACATTTGTACACGGTTAAGGTATAACTCATTAGCCTTATCAGAACAGTGAAGGCTTTTTACTTTATCCCGGCTACTGTCAGAAGATTTTAGGCAGCACAGGTGGGTTCTCGTGCACTGAAGAAGTTGAGCCCACAAAGACTTCAATTCATATAAGAACCACACACGCACAAACACTTCATACGCCTCTGCAGATTTGTAATGAAATTTTTGTGTGTGTTACCTGGCAGACGGCCGGCAATACTGGCGTCCAAAACTTCCACTTTTAATTCAACGCTTAAATTCGGCGTAAATAGCACTAAGTGGGTGGTAACTCCGGCGGGGGAAGGGCGGGGATGGGGGAAGGGTGAAGGTGGGAGGCAGGACAATTCTGTGTCCCCCCCTGACTTAATTTTAAACGTGCTTTAACCATTTCATTGTGAGTACGTCGCTGGGTTGGGTAGTATAGTCTGGTTTTATCCTGAATTAACTACTTCAGTGCCCTCATAGCAAGGCCTCATGGATGCACTGTTTGAACAACTTAACTGTGTCTAAATTATTCTTTTCTTTGGACTCTCTATATGGATTTCTCTCAGCTGAATCTATAATACGTGTCCAGCCTGAATGAAAATACATACTCCCAAATCAAAAGGGTGAGCGGGGATTTTTTCTTTTAATTATTGCATGGATGTCACTTGGATGAAATAACGAGGTTTTGGCGTGAATGCAATATTTAGTGTAAGTGTACTGACAACTCCAGGGTAACACTACGGTCTGGCTATATCTTCTCCCTTTACCCTGCCTCTCCTTCCGCCACTACACTATCCTCCTTCCCCCACTACACTATTCTCTTTCCGCCACACTGGAGAAAACGTGACCATTAGATGGTTAATTGAAAAAGACGTCATGGTACAGAAAGTTAAATAAAATTGTGTGGTTGTTGCCAGAAATAAATGAAAAAGATGTCACGGTAGTGAGAGAGGTCATTCAGGCCCACCTCACCTTTAACTCCAGGCACGAACGTAACTCGGGCCTGGTGGGTGGAGTGGCCCGTGTTTTAACCTGATAAAAGACTACTTGAACTACGTAATGAGCACACCCACACGGACTCATATCGACAAGACACACAGCTAAAACCAGCCAGCCAACACACCACACTTGATATATCTGGCCTTACCTTTTATTCCTTTGTACAAAGGAAAAGGGGAAAAAGAAGTATGCGGTAATCATAGGGGCATTTGTCTTCTTAGTATAATAGGAAAAGTGTATGGTAGGATACTTATAGACAGAGTTAGAGAAAGAACAGAGAAATTAGTTGGAGAAGAACAGGGAGGCTTTAGGAAGGGAAGAGGTTGTGTAGATCAGATATTCATTCTTAGATCTTTAGTGGAAAAGTTTCTAGAGAAGGGAAAGAAGTTGTATGCGGCTTTCATGGATTTGGAGAAAGCATATGACAGGGTGGATAGACAAGGATTGTGGAAAGTGTTAAGAATATATGGAGTAGATGGGAGGTTGCTGAATGCTGTGAAGAGTATGTACGATGGTGCGAAGGCTGCAGTGCGTGTGAATGGTGAACTAAGTGAATTTTTCTCTTTGAAAGTTGGTTTGAAACGGGGATGTGTCATGTCTCCATGGTTGTTCAATCTGTACATGGATGGGGTAATAAAAGAGGTACAAGGTAGGCTAGTGGATGTTGGAGTGGCCCTGGTGAGAGAGGATAGTGTTTGGAAACTCCCTGTACTGTTGTTTGCAGATGATACTGTGTTGTTGAGTGAAGACGAAAGGGAGCTGCAAGGCTTGGTGGATGAGTTTGAGAGAGTGTGTAAGAAACGGAACCTAAAGGTGAATGCAGGGAAGAGTAAAGTGATAGTCTTTGAGAGAGGTGAAGTTAGTGAATGTACAACGAGGTTAGATGGTGAGGAATTGGAAAATGTGAGTACGTTTAAGTATTTGGGTAGTGTGATGAGTAAGGATGGAGGTTTGGAGGGTGAAGTGCTTGAAAGGGTACAGCAGGGAAGAAAGGTTGCTGGTTCCTTGAAAGCAGTAATAAGAAACAGGGAAGTGAGCATGGAAGTGAAAAAGTTACTACATGACAGTATTGTGATACCAACTCTAACGTATGGAAGTGAAGCTTGGACATTGTTGGAAGGACACAAGTCAAGAGTGAGAGCAGTGGAAATGAGTTATTTAAGAGGAGCCTGTGGAGTCACGTGGAGAGACAGGCTGACGAATGAGGATATAAAGGAGCGTTGTGGATGTGGATGTGGATGTGATAGGAAGCGTTATGAGGAACACACTGAGGTGGTTTGGCCATGTGGAGAGGATGGAGGGTGAAAGACTGACGAAGAGAGTGTATGTGAGTGAGGTGGAGGGGGGAAGAGGGAGGGGGAGGCCGAGGATGAGATGGAGGGATGGGGTGGAGAGGTATATGAGAGAGGGGGGTGTGAGTTGGGAGCAGGGCAGTGAAATGGCGGGGGACAGGGCGACTTGGAGGCGATTTGTTTGTGGCCACCCCAAACGGGATTGAGGCGTCTGGCAATAGATAGATAGATAGACCTTTTATGTGGCCATTACCTTCCTTTAGTATTTCCTGGTTTTATCGTACTCTACGATAGTGCGCCTAGATT
The DNA here is from genome assembly GCF_032717465.1 of Coenobita brevimanus. NCBI lineage: Eukaryota > Metazoa > Arthropoda > Malacostraca > Decapoda > Coenobitidae > Coenobita > Coenobita brevimanus. The sequence continues at coordinate 5,171,599 of NC_137026.1, read as the reverse complement.
GTGTCCCTCCTGTGGCGGGGGGGACACAATCTGGCCGCACTATAGGGTGGTACTACTACTCTGCGGCCAGGTTGTGTTAGGAAGAATACTGCCACCGTATTCCCTGCGTGTCGTAAAAGACGACTAAAAGGGGCGGGGTGAGGGGACTAGGGACCCCCTCCTCTATTTTTTAGTTCCTAAAAAGAGACAGGCCAGAGAAAGGGATGGGGGATTGAGTTATCCCCGTACCCTGAAGATTGGGTCTATGAATGTGCGTGGATGTAGTACAATTGAGGCTAAAAGGGAGGAGACTGGGAGAATGTTTGTGAGAAGAAAGTTGGATGTGTTAGCTTTGAGTGAAACGAAGATGAAAGGGAAGGGGTAATCTATGTTTGGAAGTGTGAATGGAAGATTGTCAGGTGTTGACAGAGGAAGGGCAAGAGAAGGTGTGGCCTTGTTAGTCAGTCCGGAAGTACAGCAGTGTGTGATTGAATGGAAGGAGTGTCATCGAGACTGATGCGGGTGAAAGCGAAATTTGAAGGTGAGTTGTGGGTGTTTGTGAGTGCATATGGGCCTGGTAATGAAAGAGAAGAAGAAGAGAGGGAGTCTTTCTGGAATGATGTTGATGAGTGTCTGCAGAGTTTTGGAGCGAATGTGAATGTGGTAATGATGGGAGATCTGAATGCTAGAGTGGGAAATGTAGCAGTTGAAGATGTAGTTGGTATGCATGGTGTGCCTGGAAGAAATGAAAATGGGGAGCGAATGATAGCGATGTGTGTTGAGCGAGAGATGGTGATTGGAAATACACTGTTTGAGAGGAAAGATATTTATAAGTATACATGGGTGAGACTGGAGGGTGGAAGGGTTGTTGATAGAGCTTTGATGGACTATGTGGTTGTGTCTAGGAATGTAATAGGAAGATTGTTGGATGTGAGAGTTCTGAGAGGGGAGGGTGGAGGTATGTCTGACCACTATCTGGTGGAGGGAAAGTTAAGAGTAGGTAAGAGATGGGTGAGAGATAGGAGGGTTAGGTGTGGCAGGGAGGTTTTGAAAGTGAGTGAGTTGGATAAAAGAGAGAAAAAGATAGTGTATCAGGAGAAATTGAAAGATGAGTGGAACGCAGTGAAAAATCAGGAAAATGGCAGTGTAGAGGAGGAATGGCAGTTGTTTAAGAGTGCTGTGGTGGGGCATGCAGAAGAGGTGTGTGGTGTGAGACGTGTGGGTGGTGGTGTAAGAAAAGGAAGTGAATGGTGGTGCATGGAAGTAAGTATGGCTGTGGCTACGAAGAGACGTGCATATGAAGTGTGGCTGCAGAGGAAGGATGAGATGTCATATGAAAGGTATAAGAAAAAGAGGAATAGGGCGAGAAGGGCTGTGCATGATGCTATAAGTGGCAGCAGATGAGAGGTGGGGTAGGCGGCTGACAGAGAATTTTCAACAGAATAAGAAAATGTTTTGGAAGGAGGTGAAAAGGGTGCGAAAGGGAGAGTCTGGGAAGGAAGAACGAATAAAAACAGGATGGAAGGATGTTAATTGAGATGGATGCAGTATGGAAGAGATGGGCAGAGTATTTTGAAAGATAGTTAAATGTAGAGGAGGAAAGGGTGGCTGATATTGTGGCGGATGGAAGGGTGCAAGGAATAAATGTGTTGGGAGAGTTGAATGATTCTTTGATCACGAAGGAGGAAGTGGAGAAGGCAGTAAAGGAGATGAAAACAGGGAAAGCTGCAGGTATGGATGGGTGTGCTGTGGAATGCCTGAAGGGTGGTGGAGTGACTATTGTTGACTGGTTAGTAAGATTGTCGAATGTGTGCTTTGAGAAAGGTATGGTGCCAATTGACTGGGCAAGTGCTTGTGTGGTCCTGTTGTATAAAGGCAAGGGTGATAAGTATGAATGTACTAGGTTTAGGGGTATAAGTCTGTTGAGTGTTGTAGGTAAGGCTTATGGTAGAGTGTTAATTATGAGAGTTAGAGAGGGTACAGAGGGAGTGATTGGTGACGAGCAATGTGGCTTTAGGAGAGGGAGGGGATGCGTGGATCAGGTGTTTGCTGTGAGACAAGTGTGTGAAAAGTATTTAGCGAAAGGCAAGGATGTGTTTTGGGCATTCATGGATTTAGAGAAAGCGTATGATAGAACTAATAGGGAGGCTTTGTGGACTGTTTTAAGATTGTATGGACTTGATGGTAGATTACTAAAAGGGGTGAAAAGTTTTTATGTAAAAAGTAGAGCGTGTGTAAGAGTGGGAAATGCTGTGAGTGATTGGTTTCTCGTGAGAGTGGGGCTGCGACAGGGATGTGTGATTTCGCCTTGGTTGTTTAATATTTACATGGATGGTGTTGTAAGGGAGGTGAATGCAAGAGTTATAGGTGGAGGTCTGAGTCTGGTGAATGTTGATGGTGGAGAGTGGAATCTGAAGCAGCTGCTGTTTGCAGATGATACTGCACTGGTGGCTGATTCAGAGGAGAGATTGAGACAGTTGGTAGAGGAGTTTGGAAGGGTGTGTGAAAGGAGGAAATTGAAAGTAAATGAGAATAAGAGTAAAGTGATGAACTGTACGAGGTTGGTAGATGGTAGGGGGATGAATATAGTTTTGAATGGCGAGTTGCTTGAGGAGGTAGAGTGTTTTAAATATCTAGGGTCACATATTGCTGTGGATGGAAGAATAGATGCAGAAGTGAAGTTTAGAATAAATGAAGTAGAAAAGGTGCTGGGAGGAATGAAAAAAGTGTTTAGATGTCGTTCGCTTAGAATGGATGTAAAGAGAAGGCTGTATGAGGGTGTTGTGGTACCGACTGCATTATATGGGGCTGAAACATGGAATGTGGGTGTAGCAGAGAGGAAAAATTTGAATGTAATGGAGATGAGGTGTCTGAGGAGTATGTGTGGAGTGACGCATATGTATCGAGTGCGAAATGATGAAGTGCGAAGGAGAACTGGAGTTGTTCGGGAGATGGCTGGTAGAGTTGAGCAGAGGGTGTTGCGTTGGTTTGGGCATATGGAGAGAATGGATAATGAGCGATTGGTGAAAAAGATAACTAGATCTGATGTGAGAGGTGTAAGGCTGAGCGGAAGACCACCATGGACAGTGAAGAGAGCGCTGGATGTGAGAGGGATGTCTGTTGAGAAAGGAAGAGTGGCTGTGCGTGACAGAAATAAATGGAGAGAAATTGTGAATGAATAAGTGATGACGCAGCCCTGAGGGGATATTCTCCCGAATTTGGTCTGATCAGCTAGTCAGGTCAGGTGCGGGTAAGGGGATGGGTCTGTTATAATGTGGCAGGGGTAAACCAGCTCTGCTGTCGGGCCCTGCTGCGGATGTCACTGATTGCATTGCGCAGCTGGCCCTTGTGCGGTATGGTGCGGTGAGGATCTGTCCGTTCTCCCCTTTGGGGCTAAGATGCGAATGAATGTGTTTTAATGGATGAGGAAATTGGGAGTGTGTCGTCCTGTCTCGGCTACCTCCCTTTCCTTGGGGGAAGCAGCCTAGGTATAGAGATAGATTATTTACTATTTTTTTTTCATCTCTTCCTGCTCACTTTGCTTATTCCATTCTTCTCTGTCGACGCGAGACACGACTGAGTAAATTTACCGTCCAAAGATTATGTCAAAGAAGAGATCGGGGAAAAAATTATATCTATTCTTTCCTCTCCTTTACTTTTTCATGTATTTTTTCCCGCATTCTTTTCATTCTTCCTGTTCTTTACTTTTATTGTCTCTACAGGATATCGCGTAAAGAAGTCATACAAGTTATCCCTCACAAGGTTTTAAGTCAATTGCTACATTTTTTTTTTTTTTTTTCAAGATTTGCAGTTTCGTTTTATATATTCATTTTTTTTCTGTGTTTTAATTGATGTGTGTGAGTTTTTTTCTGCCTTATTTGTCAATTTCTGTTAATTCTTTTCCACAAGAGACACGCCTCAGACAACTATTCATGATAGGAATATACTCGTACAGTACGTTAAGTCGTTTTTGGTTTTCACGGTTTGCACTAAATTATTCTAGAACTTCTTTCCTCTTCTCAAGTTTCCAGGTTTTATTCTCTCTCTGTCTCTGTTTCTCTCTCTCTCTCCCTCACTCTTTTTTCCCCTGCCCTATCCACGCTGGATCACTGCCCAGCCAGGCAAGGAAAGAAAAGAACTACTATCCATTTCAGACCTTATGAGGCATCGCTTTTCGCAAATACGTTCTAAACAAACAGTTGGATCAATATGGCATTTTGGCACAGCTTGTTTGACATCGTCCCCTAATTTATGGCACTACAGTGCATTGCCAAGTATGTTTCATAAAGGAGTTTACTCTTGGCTTTGAAGGTGAAGCTGGCAAGAGCCGAGTAGACATTCGGACAGGGGAAGATGGGAGTGGAGGGAGAGGTGGTGGAGTGATACACGTCACAACTACGTCACGTAAAACCCTTTGAAGGATTTTTCTTTCCCTTCGGTATGATTAAAGATTCCTTTGGAAGGGAAGGAAAAATGTTCAGGTTGGTAAAGTGTTAAACTAAAACGACCCATCCTGCTGATATTTGGTATGGTGGAGCGTTATATTTATAAACTAATACATCAAAACACGCATATCTCGTGCTGGATAACGAAAGCACAACACATTTGAGATGTGAGAGGTGGCCACCACATCCATACTGTTGGTTTGTATTCAGCAATAAATGCCATTTTGGCCAACACCGCAGCGGTGTTCACTCCTCAAGACAATATTTTGATAAATTATATTCGAGGAATACTATTATGCTTAATGTTGTTATTAGTATGCGTAAGAATCACTTAACGTCAGTCTCGTGTACTCGCATGGCGGCGCTCACTGTTTTTTTTTTTTTTTTTTTCCAGCTGGACGACATGAGCCGAACCACACGTGTGACTTTGACGGCTGATTTCCTTTTTCGGGCACATCAGCAACCAAAATATTTTTTGAAAAGAATCCTCGCTTGACCCTGGCCATAATGTATAAGATTTGTCAGTGTCAGATCATAAAAGACTGGATGAATATCGGAGGTAGTACGTCGTCTGTTCTGTTTGTGTCTGGCTAATTGTCTCAGCCGACATGGGTAACACTTTTAAAGAAACACAAATAGCGCTTAAACAGTAGTATAACGTTGTAAACTGCATCAATAAAATTATACAGTAACTTCCGTCAACATTTTAAATATATGTAAGACAATGAACCAGAACAGAAAGCACAAAACTTATGAAGGAATTTTTGAAGAGACGGGTTAAGGAATTCCTTCAAGTTCCAATAATTTCTGCTGCCCAGAGGAAAAATCTTTCCCTTCGAGCGGCTCAGGAAGGGAAAAAAATTTTTAAGAATACCAATTCAGCTAAAGATTTCCTTCCCATGCCTCTACAAGGGAAGGAAATGTTTAAGAAGGCGGCCATAAGTTTTCAAGGCTTACACTCTTCATCTGTCCGTCCTTTCTTAATCTTTAGCATTTGTTTCCTTACTTTTTTCCACTCAGGATCTTTTCATTCATCGCATTTGTTAACGTTGTTCCATTTCCTTGTGTTATGTTGGTTCCTCCTTCTCATTTAGCATTTCTTTCTTTCCTTACCTTCTTTCCTCTCCATGATTTGCTCTTCCTTATTATTGTTCCTCCCCTGTTTATTTTCAGTTTTTTCCCTCTTATTTCGATTATGTTCTTCCCATTTCATTTTCTTTCCTTCTTGCTGCGGCTCTCCCACCCTTAGATGTGTGTGTGTGTGTGTGTGTGTGTGTGTGTGTGTGTGTGTGTGTGTGTGTGTGTGTGTTATTTTCTTGTTTTCTTGCTTCTTCCATCTCTGTTCATCCCTTTCCCTCGTTTTCCTCATTTAATCATACTCTTATTCCTATACCTGTAGGATTCATAGGCTTTCTCGCACATCTTCCTCACCTGTCAGTGTCAGCATTTGATACACTAATCTTGTCTTCCATGATAATTATGTAAACTTCCTCGATATTCAGGATTTTTAAGCAACAAATACTAAAACCTGTAGCGTAATGCGTAAAATTTATCACCAAGTAAGAGATGCTTGAAGACATCCATAGCTGATGAGAATAAGGCGTTCATTCTCTCGTAATCCTTCTTTTCATCCTGATTTCGATACTTTTCTCAATCCCGTTCACTTTAGCGTTGTAATCCCTTCCTCTTCTCTCCAAAGTCTCTCGTTTTCTTTCCCTCCTTCCTCATACCTCTCTCTCTCTCTCTCTCTCTCTCTCTCTCTCTCTCTTCCCTTCATTCTTATGTGGCTCCCTCCCTCTCCCCCTCTCTCCTTCCTCTTGCTTCGCTTTTCTCTTCTCCATGTCTGTCTTCAACCTTTTAAATCTATTCAGTTTTTTTTCCCTTTACTCCTTTTTCTCCTTTCGCTTCTCTCCCCTCCCCCTCGTCCCCTCCCTCCCTGTTCCATCCTAATCCCACTCTCCTTCCTCTCGCACCCCACCCCCTCCCGGTATGTCTCCCGATCACTTATCTGTCTCCCCCCCTCCCTCCCACCTCTCTCCTTTACGGCTCTGAGTCTGCATTATCCCCGATTACGAAAATTGGGCCAAGTTTCGCGACTCCAGTTTGTCGCTGTCGCCTTGACGTAACCTTCACATGTAGGCATCATTCATGAAATATCCCAGGCGGGTTTGAGGACTCAGCTGAGACGTGGATGTTTATGTTGTTGTTGTTGTGGTGGCGTAGCAGCGGCGGGAGTATCTTTTGCCGTTCCTCGCACCACCCTTGCCTGTGTGTGTACGCACGGCCTTAATGCTGATTTACCTTCCCATTTGCCCGCTGACGATGCTGATGCTGATGCTGCTTGGTTTTGCTCTTACTCCTCCTCCTTGCATCTTTCACTCTTCCTCCTCTTCCTTCTAGTATCGTTCCTTTTCTTCCTCTTCCTTTCTATTGGTATTTTTTTTCTTCTCCCTCTTCCTTCCTATTGGTATTTATTTCTTCTTCCTCTTCCTACTAATACTGTTCTTCCTGTTCTTCCTTCCTGCTTGTATTTTTCCTCTTCTTCCTCTCCGTTTTCCTTTTCCTTTTCTTTTCTTTTCTTTCTCGTATCATTGCTTCCTCTTATTTTCTTTACCATTTCCTTTCCCTCATTCCTGTTCCTTCGACATCTTTTCTTCTCTCTCACTTCCATTCCCTTTTCCTCCCTATTTTCTTCGTATTTTCTTCCTCCTTTTCTTGCTCTTCCTGTTCCTCATACCTTTCTCTTCCCCCTCTTCCAACTGATTCTTGTTTTTTCTCTGCAAACCGTCTTAAGATTATGCATCCTCCGCCTCCTCGTCCTTATCTCCTCCTCTCACATTCACTTCCTCCTCCTCTTGGTTGATTCTGTTTAACATCCTCCTATCCTTCCCTCCCCCCCCTCCATCTCTCTCTCTCTCTTTCTCACACACACTCACACACACACATTTATTCGCTTGGTCAGCCATAACGGTTTTTACTTATCTCTCCTTCTCACGCTCCCCGCTCGCTCCTGTCCATGTTTGGTCTGCCCCCTTTAGGGCTAAGATGCGAATGAATGTGTTTGAGTTATAGAATAGAATAGTCTTCCCTCTCCCCCCCCCCCTTTCCTTAACAGCTTTAGCTCCATGACGTACTTTCCATCTTGAAAGAGACTTTTTGAACTAGAGAGGTTAGATCCACCCTTCATTACCCTCTTCATTACAAGAAACTGGTTGTAGGTGGTGGCCACCATCACCCACTCACTTGATGTAATGCTGCCTATTTCTTTCTTCGCCATTATCATTCTTTTCCTGCGTCTGCCTTCCTCTCTTCCTATTTCTTCCACCTTTCCTGGCGCTTCATATTAATCTTCTTTCCACTTCAGGTGGCTCTACAGTCTACAGTGTCTACACCCAGTGACAAGGTTAAAGGTGTCTTGTATCCTATGAAACCATTAACAACGCTGGGTGGCAATCTTAGTATCAAATACCGTGACGATGTGGAGTCTACTGTGGTGCCTCAGTTAAGTGAACTGAGACGCAAATGCGGCAACCATCCGGCAACCAAACTTCCGCTTTCTTCCACGCGTCCAGCTGTGGCGAGGCGCTGTCTACCACAAGGGAACATTGGTTCACTCCACGATAGGGCCCTAGAGGGGCGGATGATTGCCTGCAGTTCACGGGTCTGCTTAGCCAGACGGACAGGGGTTACTCAACAACAACAACAACAAACCTTCCTTATGGTATTGTGGTAGTATGATTCAGATAAGAAAATGTCATCGGCTTGAGAAGCGTTGATTTTCTTCTTGTAGTTTTTAGGGTATGCGAAACTAGGATTTTTTAGGAACTGTTTTTGGTCTGCATGCTGGATGAGAACGCTTGACCCTAAGTTTTATCGGCCGTCACGATGGTCACACTGTTACTGTTTTGCCTACGCAATACAGTATGGAAAGAGGGGGAGGGAGGAGGAGGAGGCTGAGGATGAGATGAAGGGATGGAGTGGAGAGGAATATGATAAAGTTGGGTGTGAGCTGGGGGCAGGGCAGTAAAATGGCGGGGGACAGGGCAACATGGAGGTGATTTGTTTATGGTCACCCCTTACGGGATTGAGGCGTCCGGCAATAGACAGATAGATAGACTACGGTATTGTATACGTTTGTTATAGTCTTGCTACCTTCAGACAATCTTATCCACCTTAGCTGAATTCCCCGTCCATAACTGAATGAATCCAGACAGCACTGACCATAGCAGTCTGGTCAGGTTTCAGTAGATAAAACGGCTACTTGTGGCTACACAAGAGGTACCTTAATGTCAACCTCTTTGTCAATCAAGAAGTGGAGCCGAGGAAACTCACTGGTCGTTGAGAAAGCAAAAAAAGCAGAAAAACTTACGTAGTTCTCCTAGTGATGCAAGCATGATGTGTTTCCGCCATGACTGTGTGCTTGTGTGTGTGTTATGATGCCCGTGTACACAACGACACGCACACACGCAGCAAAGGACTCAACGCTAGAAATAGGATTCTTTCCTTTTCTTCCTTTTCTTTTTCTTTCTTTTTTTTTTTTTTTTTTACATCCGAAGATTTTACTCAGATGATGATGCTGATGATGATGATGACGATGATGATGATTATAAATAATTACTATGATTATGAATAAGAAAGATAAGAATAAGGTAAATAACAATAATAATAATAATAATAATAATAATATTAAAAATCATAATAACAACAACAACAACAACGAAGACGACAACGACGACGACGATAAGGAGGAAGAGGAGGAGGAGGAGGGGAGGAAGAAGAAAGAGACAAAAGAACAAGAACTACAGCAAGAACAAGGATTGTCACCACGAACCAGTCCCAGTGCAGGCGTGTTGTCGCATCCTTACCATCTGCGCACACACCCCACCTGGGCACCTGTTTCCATCCACCTGTGTGCTTGCTCTCTATCATCTTTTGCACAAGTTTTCATACGTGCCTGTTAAAAAATTCAGGATCATCACCGTGAGGGAAGCTAAAGAGATTAACCTGCCATCCTGATTTACTATATGGCCTGAACTTTCCGCCAGGTGTAACATATTCAGGTGAGAGTTGGATCACAGGTTTTCCACAGCAGGACGGTCAGTGTGAATACAAATGAGAGCTGGGCTACATTACAAACATGTGTGTCGGGCCATATGTATCTGTATGAGGCATGTAGCTGTATCAGACCATATTAGGTCCACTGCAAGACCGAACCTTCTTCTCGTAGGGAGAGTGATAGTCAGAAATAACCTTACTCCATGCTGGCGAAGTACGAAGAAGCAAGAGATGGCGGTCAATGCATTTAACCTTGATACTAAAGGTACACTTTTAGCTTAACTTTTTAAAACCTAATAATGCATTTTTTTTTTTTTTTTAGCTTTAAGTCCTGTCTTCTCGAGATGCTTATATTCACCTCAAGCGAGACTTTTCGACTTGTTGGAGTTAGAATCGCTAAAATTTGTCCCATCAATACAAGAAATATGCCCTGAACAGGATAAAAAGTAGTCTGGCAGTAAGAATAACAAAATGTATATAATGGCATCATATTGAAAAGGCTGGTTTTCGTGGAAATAACAGCAAAAATAACACCAGACTTTTATTCATCTTACGAAGTTCTGGAAATGAAATATCGATAGAAATGCGCTGGAAATAACGTCTTTTGAAGGGATACTATTTCCTTGACTTAGAGAACAGACCTGACAAACACTTTGGCGCTCTCTCTCTCTCTCTCTCTCTCTCTCTCTCTCTCTCTCTCTCTCTCTCCGGGGTGGAATGGGAGTGAGGAGGCCAGTAATTGAAGGAGACACAGCCAGCCTGGAGATGTACTGCACCGTGCTTCACCCCCTTAGGTTTTCCTTGAAAGAGAGAGAGAGAGAGAGAGAGAGAGAGAGAGAGAGAGAATGCGTGTGTGTGTGTGTGTGTGTGTGTGTGTGTGTGTGTGTGTGTGTGTGTGTGTGTGTGTGTGTGTGTGTGTGTGTGTGTGCGTGTGTGTAATTCACAGGGTCGGTCAGGATCACTTGATGGTCGTGATCGTCAGCTTTTACCCTCCTGGAAGGGAGCTGAGAGCTCATATAGTCCGATCTAAGGGCAAGGCTGTGACCTTCACACACGCACACACCCGTCCCCTTGCTCGAGGGGGACAGTAACCACCCACTTCGTCAGTGAAACTTTTCGCAACCTGAGCGAGGCGCGAACTCCCGTCCACCAGTTGGCAAGCGAGAACGTTACCACTGCACCAGCGAGCGGTGTGTGTGTGTGTGTGTGTGTGTGTGTGTGTGTGTGTGTGTGTGTGTGTGTGTGTGTGTGTGTGTGTGTATAATACTCTCATACTCACTTCCCTCCATCCCTCACTGTTCCAAACTTTGGTCCGAATGTCGGGATTGCCACGATTGTCAAAGTCACAAGTTTGGTTCATTGTTCCTGACTGTCCCTGATTCCACATCTTTGTCACTGTCTTCTTATACCCTTGCACCCACCTCCAAGTCTTGTCATTGTCCCTCACTTTTCCTTTATCCCTGCCTATCTATAATTGCCTACACTTATGTCACTAACTCTCCCATTAGCTAGGTTGGCTGTCGCTAAGACCCCCAGGCACACGGGCCACATTTCAGTGGACGGTGGCTGCCACTTTTTCGTGGCGAGTAATAGAACGCACGTGTTTCTCTGAAGCCCACACACGAGCCAATTTTTAGTGGCAGCCGCAAAAAAATGGTGACCGGGTCAGTTTTACCCGCTGCGCCACGGTGGCTCGCCACTGGTGACCGATGATGGATGCTGTTAAGGCCCCTCGCACACGGGCCACTTTTCAGTGGACAGTGGCTGCCACTTTTTCGTGGCGCCACTAAAAAGTGGAGAGGGATGCTATGACATCCCGCACACGGGCCAATTTTTCGTGGCAACCACAGGCAGTTCCATCATGGATGTCGAGGAGCTGCTATGTGTTATCGCTGTGTTCCTCAAAATAAGAAAAGGAAGTCGTACAAGAAAGTACTGGGTGCATCGAATAACCAGTCATAGGCTTATCAGGGGCCAATTTTATATCTTATTTGAAGACTTAAAAGCATAACCAGAGAAGTTACAAACTATTTTAGAATGACCTATGCTTCTTTTGATGACCTGCTGACTGCAATTGGGCTTTCAGTTTCACGTCTGAACACAAACATTAGAAAGTGTGTACCACCAGAAGAAAGACTTGCAGTTATCTTAAGGTAAATATAGAGAAGCACATACACGTCAGAATCAAGGTCCAAGTAAAATGAAGAAATAGAAGAAGGGAGGGACAGGAGGAAGGAGTAGATAAATTGAGAGTGGAAAGGCTTCAAGACAATGAGAAAAAGGCAGAATATAAGAGAGAAGTGGAGGAACGATTGGATAGATATGAATTGGAGCAGATGGGGGACGTGGAAGGTGTGTACAAGATATTCACAGAAGAAAAATTAATATGTGCAGCCTGTGAGGTGGTGTGTAGGGTGAAGAGAAGACGAAAGGGGGTGCAAGGGACAGCATGGTGGAATGAAGGGGTGAGAGAGGCTTTGGCACAAAAGAAAAAAGCATATAAGGAATGGATGAGAGATAGGGGCGTGGAAGAAGTTGAGAGACGGAAGAGAGTTACATGTAGAAAGGAAGAGAGGTGAAAAGATTAGGAAGAGAGAATAAGAAGAGAGTGGATGAGGAATTTGGAAGGAATTTGAGTGTCAAGTGGAGGGAATGTAAGAAAATGGTCTGGAAAGAGGTAGTGTCAGACAGGGTAGCAATGAAGTTAGTAGGGGAGTGAAAGTTAAAAATGGTCGATTACTAGCTGAGAAGGGAGATAACGTGAGCAGATGGAGAGAACACTAATGAATTATTAAACATAAAGAATGAAAGTAATGCGAGTGTAAGTGGCTGGGGAATGGCTGGGAGAAGGAGGGAGGTGAGAAGACAGGAAGAAATCAGTAGGATGGAAGTTGTAGAAGCAATGAAGAGTGTCAAAATGGGGAAAGCCCCAGGAATTGATGGAGTATGTGGTGAAATGTTGAAGCATGGGGGAGAGATAGTAGCATAATGGATGTGGAAGATGTGTAGATTGGCCTGGGGGGAAGGTAGAGTCCCGGAGAATTGGAAGTCAGGTATACTTATTCCCTTGTACAAAGGAAAAGGGGAAAAAGAAGTGTGTGGTAATCAGAGGGGCATTTGTCTTCTTAGTGTAATAGGAAAAATATACGGTAGGATACTTACTGACAGAGTTAAGGAAATAACAGAAGAATTAGTTGGAGAAGAACAGGGAGGCTTTAGGAAGGGAAGAGGTTGAGTAGATCAGATAATTATTCATTTTTAGGTCTTTAGTGGAAAGGTTTCTAGAGAAGGGAAAGAAGTTGTATGAGGCGTTCATGGATTTGGAGAATGCATATGACAGAGTGGATAGACAAGGATTGTGGAAAGTATTAAGAATATATGGAGCAGATGGGAAGTTGTTGAATGCTGTGAAGAGTATGTATGAGGGTGATATGACTGCAGTGCGTGTGGATAGTGAACTGAGTGAGATTTTCTATTTTAAGGTTGGGTTGAAACAGGGATGTGTCATGTCTACATGGTTGTTCAATCTGTATATGGATGGGGTTATAAAAGACATACAAGGTAGGGGAGTGGATATTGGAGTGGCCCTAATGAGAAAGGGCAATGTTTGAAACTCCCTGTACTGCTGTTTGCAGATGATACTGTGTTGTTAAATGAAATCGAAGGGGAGGTGCAAGGCTTGGTGGATAAGTTCGGGAGAGTATGTAAGAAACGGAATCAAAAGGTGAATATAGGGAAAAGTAAAGTTATGGTCTTCGAGAGAGATGTCAGTGAATGTACAGTGTGGTTGGATGATGAGGAAATGGAAAATGTGAGTACGTTTAAGTACATGGGTAGTGTAATGAGTTAGGACGGAAGTTTGGAGGGTGAAGTCCTTGAAAGGGTACAACAAGGAAGAAAGGTTGCTGATTCGTTGAAGGTGGTGATAAGAAACAGGGAAGTGAGCATGGAAGTGAAAATGTTATTACATGACAGTATTGTGATACCAAGTCTAAAGTATGGAAGTGAAGCTTGGACGTTGTTGGAGGGACACAAGTCAAGGGTGAGAGCAGTGGAAATGAGTTATTTGAAAGGAGCATGTGGAGTCACATGGAGAGACAGACTGACATATAAGGATGTGAAGGAGCGTTGTGGTGTAGATGTAGATGTGATGGGAAGTGTTAGGAGAAACACATTGAGGTGGTTTGGCCATGAGGAGAGGATGGAGAGTGAGAGACTGACGAGGAGAGTATGTAAGTGAGGTGGAGGGTGAGAGAGGGAGGGGAAGGCCAAGGATGGGATGGAGGGATGGAGTGGAGAGGTATGTGAGAGAAGAGGGTGTGAATTTGGAGCAGGGCAATGAAATGGTGGAGGACAGGGTGACATGGAGACGATTTGTTTGTGACCACCCCGCATGGGATCAAGGCGTCTGGCAATAGATAGATAGATAGACATACACGTTGCGCAAGAATTTTATTGAGAAAACTTGTGAGTAAATTAATCACATTTCATAAAGTAAATGAGACATTGTATTTTTGGAAGTGTAAAGATGTTACACTGAAACACTGTATAACACAGAAATACGTTCCACAGATGTTTAAGAAAATGTCATAATGTTTTGCTTTTCTGAAAATAATGAAACCTAGTGGCAAACATTTTGATAATAAAACATGCAACACTGATTTATCAAAGAACTGTCACTGCTAGGAAAAATCCACCAACATGCTACCAATAAACAAAATATACAAATGAATCAGTCAGATTGTTCAGCTTTTCTTGGAATACCTGACATTGTGCCTGGCACTGGGGAGGACACATTGATAACGTTACCTGGTACAAACTGTAGACTTTCGCGAACTTCAAGCTCTGAACGAATTTGTAGTGTGATGTAACTTTTATTTTGGGAATGGTCATGTGTACTCATGTAACTGGGAAGGAAGATGGCCTTGGTTAGGGAGAGGACCTGGGGTAGACACAGGACCTTGGGTAGGGAATGGCCCATCAACAATGCCAGGCCATCCGCCAGCGCCACCGAAAAGTGGCCCGTGTGCGGGCTGCCATTTGAAATAGCAGCATTCATCATCGGTCACCAGTGGCGAGCCACCGTGGCGTGGCGGGTAAAATGGACCCGGTCAACATTTTTTTTGCGGCTGCCACTAAAAATTGGCTCGTGTGTGGGCTTCCATAGAAACACGTGCGTTTTATTTCTCTTCACAAGAAAGTGGCAGCCACCGTCCACTGAAATGTGGCCCGTGTGCGGGGGGCCTAACTTTGCCTCACCTTTTCATACCCTCGTGTCCACACCCCATCCCTGTTCCTGTGTTTCTTACTTTGTCCTTAACGGTACCCAACTGTTCCTGACACAGTCCCTAGCTTTAACTGGCTTGGGTATAACTTATTTTAGGCAAAAAAAAAATGGCTATGTCTATAAATGATTCTCTTACGTACTTCGCCTAATGATTCTTCTCTCCTGTTCGCTCTCCTGTGTTGTCTAGATATACCGAATCTGAGAGAGGCTTGACATGTTTCCCTCTACATACGTGATGGTCTATGATACAACGCTTCAGGGAGGAAATGACGTTTATATTTTGTGTGTGAAGCAGACACAGTGGAACAGCAGGTGAACTATTTGACATGACTGTACATATGTGTGAAGCAGACACAGTGAACAGCAGGTGAACTTTTTGACATGACTATACATATGTGTGAAGCAGACACAGTGGAACAGCAGGTGAACTTTTTGACATAACTGTACATATGTGTGAAGCAGACACAGTGGAACAGCAGGTGAACTTTTTGACATAACTGTGGATATAGAAACAAACTCATGGCTGCTCGAGGTCTTATCTTTTAGGTTCTGCGTATTTTTCACGAACGGGTTCAGTTAAAGGGAATATTTATTTTTTGTGGTGCGCGCATTCACTAGTCTTTGATAATGTAAACAGTAAACATGAGCACCGAGGGGGAGCGCCGAGCCTGATCCAATGTAAATAAAGCTTCATTTTACCTGAGTAATTGTACGTTGAAATTGCAAGGCTTCACCTCTGACCTCATGTGCACGTCAGATTTGTGATATGTGTGTGTGTGTGTGTGTGTGTGTGTGTGTGTGTGTGTGTGTGTGTGTTGTGTAATAAATATAGAAAAGAGAAACAATTTGACGGAGAGAGAGAGAGAGAGAGAGAGAGAGAGAGAGAGAGAGAGAGAGAGAGAGAGAGAGAGAGAGAGAGAGAGAGAGAGAACGTGAAGGGGCGACAGCGAGATATGACAGAAACAGAGCAGAGACGAAAGAGAGGAGAAGGGCAGAACAATGAGAAGGGATGCAAGAAAATAATGGAAGATTGGGCGCAGACAGATCATGAAAGAAAGAGGAATGAACCTAGTGCCAAAGGGAAAATATATGAAGAGGAGACAATGAAAGAGGCGTGTGAGATGGCAGATAAAGGAAGAACAAGAAACAGAGTCGTGAGAAAGACCAGAGCAGCGAGAGGCAGACTGAGAACCGGAGAAACCTGTATGTTACATTAATTCTTCATGCCTGGAGTGCACATCTCTGGTAAACTGAGCAGCGTCACTCCCGGTCACACTCAGAGTCTCACAATTCCAGCGCGATGCGAGGTATATTCCGGAGCGAGGGTAAGGTGTGTTCCGTGAAGTGAGGAATATGCAAATTTAGAGTTACTTGGATGAGTGAAGCATAATTCGAGGCGGTGATGAGGCCATGGTGAAATAAAGGCGCAGTTCAGAAGGCCAACGTTGTCCTTGTGAATAATATTCATGATGAGGTAAGGGCGGCTTCACTGCAAATGATGGACACTTGAGAGCAGATTTACCCGTGGATATTCAGGACCAACTGATAGGAAATATGCGAAGCCAAATAAAAATACGTGTGTGTGTGTGTGTGTGTGTGTGTGTGTGTGTGTGTGTGTGTGTGTGTGTGTGTGTGTGTGTGTGTGTGTAAGAGGAAGCTGTAGGCAATGGGAGTGTTTCTGCAAGGGATAGTGAGAAACAGTGTTAGTCCGACAGATGGAAGTGGTGCAAGAGGAAGTGAAACCTTGGAAAATTGAGGTTTCCTCAGGATAACAGAAGAGACTAGGAGGTGGATGGTGGTGATGTGGTGGAGAAGGTGGTGGTGTTGGAGGAGCTGGAAGTGAATTTAGAGGAGTGGATGAAGTGGAGGTAGAGCTCAACTGGGGAGGGGTCAGGATTGTATTGTAAGGAACAAAAAAAGAGGCAAAATGAATATGAATTGAGGATACAAGGTTGTGGGAGTGGCAGAGGTGGAAGAAAATTAAAGGGAGACGGTGGTGGAGAAGCGAAGGAAGTAGAGGATTAGTAAGAGTTGTAGGAGATGAAGAAATGCAGATGAAGGACAGGCTGGGAGTGGAGGTGAAGGAGGAGGAGGAAAGAAAGGAACTGGCATCACAAAACTGCATGCCAAGCACATACATGGCGCTGTAAAACCCAGAGGTTCACAACAAACACAAAAATACCATAAATGGCCCTAAAGGGATTCCCACTATAGTTTGCCGTAATTCCCCCTTCTGTAATGGGATGTTCTCGTTTGCCAGGCAGTGCTTTCTCTTTAAACCTCCTCTCTCCTCTTGTTCCTCTCGCCTGGAAAAAAGGTTTACCTTATCTCATTCTCGTTAACGCTGTGCAGTGGGTAAGATATAGAGAGTAAGATATAGAGATGTAAAATGTCAAGTGGAGGAGGTGGGTTGGATAAAGAGGAAAGAAGGGTGGAGTAAAGACGAAAGAGGATGATGATGATCAGGAGAAGGGACAGGATGAAGAAGGGATGGACTACTGGAAGAGGGAGAGAAGGGCGAGGAGGAGGTGGGACAAAAGTGAAGATGGGATAGAGTAAAGAAAGAGGATGAGAAGAGCTAAGAGTAGCGGAGAGATGGATGAAGGAGAGAGTCAAAGTGCAAGACGTTGGGTAGGCGGTCGAGAATGCCAAGTGGCGGAGGGATCAGGAGGGTGGTGAGAGGAAAGACTTAGGTGACAAGGGCGGAGGAGGAGAGACGAAAAAGAGACAGGAGGAGATGAGAGAGTTGAGGAGGAGAGGCGAGGGAGAGGGAGGAGGAGATGGGAGGGCGAAATACATTCAGTAACTTTCATCTGCTCAAGAAGGATCGAAAATATTCCAAACAAATAAGTTTTACCACTTTTTTTTATGTAACGGTTATGTAACATCATGCAGAATAAATATAATGGTAATATCAAAGAGCAAGTTACTTGAGTGCTTTCCATAATTACATGTCCTTTAACCCTTTGACTACTAACATTTCTCTTGGTTAAATGGAACCATCTGGTGACAGTGTAAAAAGTTTCTAGGCGTACCATTTGCTAGGAAAGAGTTGTTCGAGATAGTTTTTTTTTTGTCCATGAGTACTGAGATTGTTCTCGGTTAAACAAAATCTTTAGGTGTTGGTCTAAATATAATACCAAGAATACCAACCACAGCAAATGGGTCAAGAGGGTCCAGGTCGGGCCAAAACTGGTCTATTAATACAATATAGTCAACCTGAGTGCCGGGGTATAAGTCCTACATATGAACAACTCAGCACTTTTAAATTAAGACATATTATAACACTCATTCTTCCCTCAACTCGTCCCCCATCCCACCTTCATGAGACTCCTTCTACTCTCAACACCTTCAGTCATATTTAAGTCTTGGCAGCTGCAGAGGATTTAGTTCAACACGGTATAGACTACATCCATATAAGACTGCTTGTGCTCTCATCTGGCCTCCCATGCCACCATGTGAAGGCTCCTCCTGGCCCCGTGAAAGCGCGTAAACTGTTATGCCTCGACCTGGTCCCAAAATTGAGAGGCTCCCGAGGGACTTCGTTGCCCACAAAGAAATTCCACCCCTCCGGACCCCCGCCACAGGGCTAAATTTCTGGAGGTTGTTAAGGCGGGGCAGTGTCTGGGACTGGCTTAATGATGTCTTCTGTGTTGGCATAAGGCGGCGACAAGGGCGGCAAAGGCTTCCGCTGGACTTGACACTACCTGCGTTAAGGCCCTCTCCCACTTCGGCGAAAGTGTGGAAGATAAAGTCACGATGTGTCAAAAATCCCTAATCGTGGGTATTCGTCATCAAAATCTTGACCATTCGTGGCATGGCGCCGATACGTCGCACGAGGTGGAAATTTGTCGTGGGGGACCACGACGTTTTCATGCTGCATGAAAACGTCGTGGCCCTCCATGATTTTGTAAAATTTCGCAGATTAGTCGTAAACAACAAAGCGACGCCTCGGCAACGTCGGCAATTACCCTGCGTATAAACAGCGTATGATCGCCGACATCGGCGAGGCGTCGGCGGTGAAAAAAAACGTTGAGATGTCATAGGTCATACGGCAAAGCGTCGGCAATGTATCGGCGATGCATCGGTGAGGTTAATACGACATAGCCTACGTAAACCGTACGATATGTACCGGGTTGTGCGACAGTAATATTTCATCTTATGAATGTCGGTGATATATCGCCGACATTTCGCGGATGAACCGTCGATTAATCACCTTAAATACGCCGATGACGGCGAGGCACCTGCGATGGCCTCAGCGTTTTGTCTGCGAGGTGCGTGCGATGCATTCGCCGACACATCGACGATACATCGTCGACAGCACGCCGCCGTTGTACCTTTATCGCCATTGAGTCGCCATAAAAAAAAACGTTAAAATTTGAATTTAGAATAATGCTTGTGCATTACGCCGACATATCAGCGATATGTCGGCTACTAGTCGCCAGTTATATCGTATATTCCGCCGAGGTTTCGGCGTTTTGTCGTACTGGTGTCGCCGGTATTACGCCGACACCACGATTCTTGGTCAGAATCGTCGACACATCACCGACTTCAGCCACGATTTTCATCGTGGCTTCATCGTGCCTATTTACGCCGAAGTGGGAGAGGGCCTTTACAGTTAACAGAGGCACGAGGAGGTGACCGCACAAGTGGAAACGGAGAGGGAGGGGAGGAAAAGTAAAGAGAGAAAGAGGAAGAGGCTGGAGAAGAGAGAGGGAGTGGAGGAAAAGCAGGGAGAGACGGAGGTAGAGGATGAGAATGGAGGGGAATGGGGAAGGAAAATCAGGGAGAGAAGAAGGAAAAGAAAAGGAAGAAGGGGATAGTAAATGGAAAAAGGGGACGGTAAAGGGAGGAGCAGAGGTGACAAAATAGGAAGGAAGAGCAGGACAAGAGGAAGGAGCAAGGATGATGACCCAAATAAAGCCAAATAAAGATGGTGGATAATGAAAGAAATGAAAGATAAAGACGATGAGGATGAAATACCAGGTAAATTTGCACCAATGTGTAAATAACGTTGATAGGAGGAAATATAAAAATAAAATAAAGTAATACAGGAATGAAAAAGTGTAGAAGATAAAAGGGCATGAAAAGGGAATTTAGGTGGAAATAATTGCACAGGGAACGGGTGATGGGAAGAGAGAAAAGGAGACACTCAAATTTTAACAGAAGAAATGCGATAGGGTAAAGTACACGAAAGTTGAAAGATAAAGCTTCTAGAAAGAGTAGTCAAAGATGAAAGGAGAATGGGACAATGCTGAAGACACAGACAGGAAATAACAGAGAGTGTCAAGAGTGGAGGGTGAGAGAGGAAAGAGGGAGATCTGTGTGAGGTGAACACAGCTAGGAGTAAGATGTGAGAGGGAAGCATTAGTGTATGAAACTCCAGGGCTGTGGGACGAGTCTGTAGAGATAACAGATTGTTAGAGAAGTGAATCTTGTGAACAGATAATTAATGCAAGGACTATAGCCGTGTTTATGATCTTAATGACATCAGTATAAATATATAGATAATAACAACCATATACTTTAAGTAAATATAGCAGTACTCATTCTCATTCTGATAATATCACTGCATCTTTTATTTACTGTATGTGTCCAGTTCTGGGCTATGACATAATGGTCCTTTCCCTGAAGCCCAGTAGACGTGTCACACACCACTGAATGTCACACAACTTGTGTCTGATCTAGTTACAACAAAATTAAAGTCTCGAATAGAAACTATGATAGTTTGAATAATTGATACTGAAATGTCTATAACAGTAAAAGTAACAGCCAGTCATATACCATACCCTCCAGGTACAGGAGCCCAAGGAAGGGTCATCTTTCTAATCCACTGACACTGGGAAAGTACACAACAACACCTACTGTTCTTTGGGAATGGGTAAGAAATCGACCTACTGTCCGCCCCTCATATCATCATACGTTTAAATGAGGTATAAATCCAGGACCTTCTCGCAGATTCGAACCCAGGCACAATGCCACCCCATCCGACTGGCGCCAGATAACCACCAGGCCTCTCATAAAACATACAGTATACTGTTCTAAGCATACCTCTGTGATGATGACGAGGGCGTAAAAGTTTTAATAAGGTTCTCAGAATGTAAATTACTTCGTGTACTGAAGCTACCACAGAGGAAACAGCCCTAAGGAGGAAAATGGAGATATTAGGGAGGCATGAAGCAGCAGCAGTTGAGGTGGAATGGGAAGCCGCGAGATGGCGAGGCTGGAGGCAAATTACACAACACAAGCTGTTATTCTCGTTGGGTCTGAAGGCTTTAATCCACCTCCTCCTTACATGTTTATTTCTCCATGTGCCACGGTGAGATGCAATTTAATTTATGCAAAATGTATTATTGTTAACACCTTCAACCAAGGCCGAGGATGAGATGAATAGATGAAGAGGAGAGGTATATGAGAGAGGGGTGTGTGAGCTGGGAGCAGGGCAGTGAAACGATATTGGACAGGGCGACATGGAGGCGATTTGTCTGTGGCCACCCCTTACATGATTGAGGCGTCTGGCGATAGATAGATGGACCTTCAACCCGAGGCCATCATTTTAGTGTACTCTTGCTGCTGCCACACAGTTTTATTCACACTAAAATTTTCTATTACTGAAGGTGTTAGTGAAGGCTACATATGACCCATCCAGTGTGGAGTCTCTTCTGAGCTCAGTAAAACCGTCCTGAGACTGCATTTTAAACACAGGAGACATGCTCGTAGTGAAAGGGCAAAAAAAAGGGGGGGGAGGGTGCATAAAAAACCTCTCCATCTCCAAAAGTCTCTGTTAACTTGGGAAAAAAAAAAATCAGAGGAAGGAACAATAGAGGGGGAAGATGCAGACGCGAGATGGCGCGGCAGGAGTCAGATTAGGGAACACAGGCAGACACGAACATCAGGGACCGTAGTCTGGCTGGCGTAGGTGGCTTTGCAGCACCTTTTCCTCAGCTCATCATTTTGTACAGAACACCAAAACCAGCTCGTGTACAATGACGTCGTTCTTAGTCTCGTCTTGCCACAACCAGACGATTTTATTAACCTTTGGTGAGGCGTCTCGTGGGGATGGGTTTCGATAGGGTGGTAGTTAATTACTTTATTACAAGTACGACTTTATTAAAATATTCCTACTGCGTACAGGCGATTTGATCAATCTTATGAGAAACCTTCCTAGTTGCTGTTTTGTTGCTGAGTTACTTTGGTTTGTCTGGCCAAGCAGACCCGCCAACAGCAGGCAAGCAACCGCCCCAGGAGGGTCACCCCATGCATTTATCTGACGCTATCCTGCGGCAGACAGAATAAGTGTGGAGATTGGATTCCCGGATGGACGCCGCATTTGCGTCTCCACTCAGTTAACGGGGCCATTATGGTAGGCTCCATATCGCCCCGTGATCTGGTTATGTGGTTACAACCCAGCATTGTTAATGGTTTGCTGGGTGACAGGGAAATAGGATTGTCACTAAATGTAGAGTCACTTGAAGTGGCGAGGAGTGTAATAAAAAAAAAACTGACAGGCAGGATGGGAGAAATAAGAAAATTGGAAAGCAGAAACAGAAAATGAATTATAAAGGTGAGGAAAGAAGTAGGCATCACTACATCAAGTGAGTGGATGATATTCGCAACTATCTACCATGACCAGTTTTGGTAGTAATAGGGTTAATAGTTTCTTTTGTGATATTTATATCTTTTAATTATCGACATAGTTGGCACTGGCAAAATGCACGTTGATATCATTATTATGCTGTTTTAGGACAAAGTATTACCGGCACGGAAGAGGAAGGAGGCAGCCTCTTAAAGTCTGTAAATGTGACTTAATGAGCAGCACTCTCGCTACCTGAAGAGGGTTCTTAACGTCTGTAAATTCATTAAAATTTTCCCTTGTATATTCATCATTAACGTCAGTATAGTATTATATACTTACAAGTGAATAAAAATCATTACACCACATGGAGGACGACATAATTTTAGCTCCGGCAAAGGCACATCATAATACTCGCCAGTGTGAAGCCTCTTGATGTGTAAGAGTTAATGTGTCATATACATAAACAAACAAGCAGGGAAGAACCCTGGTATTCTAACTCACAAGTATATGACCCCGGCCAAGGAACGACTGCATCTTAGGATCACCGTGGACTTCAGTAGGGAATGTGAAGGAGAGTCTGAGTGTTATACGAGTATCAAGGAGGCTTAACCACTTCACTACCATCACGTATTAGTTTAGTTACTCTCACTGCCTTCAGACGACTGTATTTACGTTAGGCAGGATCTATAAATTCTCTGGTAGTGACCAAGTTAATGGGATTTTTATCTAATCTCAACAGTTCCAAATGTCAAAGCCAGATCATATCGTTGAAGAATAACAGGGCAAGAATAAATAAATAAATATAAATATATATATATATATATATATATATATATATATATATATATATATATATATATATATATATATATTACGTGCTCGGGCTGAAAGGGTCAATGTGTTTTATATATATAACTCCATGAACACGTATGAGGCGTCTGGCAGTAGATAGATGGATAGATAAAACACGGATGACTTCCTTTATGGTTTACTAGTTCTGCCTCCAGACGCTCTTAGTAAACAAAGGAAAAGACTGTGTATTGAAAAGGTCTATTAATGCTACATCTAAACACTCCAGGTCAAAAATCTGTCCTAAACTGAATGAACTTGCCAGGACATTGCAAGAATAAGCTGCAACACACGTCCCGGGTCTCAGAGGGTCAAGGTGGAGGAGTTACAGGATCTGCTAAGCCAACGAGAATATGACTCTCTTCTGTTGTGACAAATGTGGACGCAAATGTGACTCGCTAATTACTGAGTCTTAAGTGTGGCCTCATTACTCTTTGTCGCTGTTCTTGCGTTGTCTCGGAGGAATGTGTGTGTGTGTGTGTGTGTGTGTGTGTGTGTGTGTGTGTGTGTGTGTGTGTGTGTGTGTGTGTGTGTGTGTGTGTGTGTGTGTGTGTGTGTGTGTGTGTGTGTGTGTGTGTGTGTGTGTGTGTGTGTGTGTGTGTGTGTGTGTGTGTGTGTGTGTGTGTGTGTGTGTGTGTGTGTGTGTGTGTGTGTGTGTGTGTGTGTGTGTGTGTGTGCGTATTAGCGTGCATGAATGAAATACTTTACGTTCCACAAGAATACACTCTTCCCCCACACATCTACTACATTCCATCTCGATATTAAGATTTTATCACCAACCACTACCTTCCTCACAGAAATACAATCTTTTCCCACTAAATCTTCCTTTTTCACATGTCTCGTCCCTCACATAATATTAATATTCTTAAACAATGCTATTCCCTTCTCTCCTTTGACTATTATATCCTCTCACAAAACAACTATTCCCTTACAAAGAAAAATCAAACTTTCCTCACTTGTCTCAAAACTTAACTCACGACGCTACTCTCTCACGTTTATCTTCTCTTTCATGACAGAGAATATCGTCCAGTTCTTTATTTTTCAGCCATTACATGCCCAAGACAACTCTAGGGACTATTCCATTAACGCCAGACGATTTTATTCAGTTAGGAGTGTGCCATAGTAAACAGTGTGTAAATACTGTCACCACTAACCCACTCATGGTTGGCACAGCTCTAGTGTTGTATTCCAGCAAAAGCCACACGATCTGAGTCAGCTGAGAGAAAGCCATAGGAGATACTTGACTGGCAAATGTATACCAGCTGACTTACTTAGGAACATAATGAACTTTTAGACATCGCCGGTTAACACAATTTGCTAAAAAAAAAAAATAAATAAAAACTATTCTGAAATCATAGGTACACAGACATAGAGAGAGAGAGAGAGAGAGAGAGAGAATCCTGCGAGTAGTGTAAAACAGGGTGTAGTCAAAGTCATGTGGATGATAATACAGAGTGAGGCTGTAGACACAAAGACCTGTTGTTACTAAGAGATAAGTGGGTATGTGGGGCTGTAATAATAACAAACAATAATAATAATAATAATGAGAACAACAACAGTAACAACAACGACGACGACGACAATGGTACTAATATACATCCTCATCCTCATCATCACCATCATCATGCTAATAATATACGGAACGATAGGAATTTAGAAAGAGGAAAAGGAAAAAAAAGAAGGTACACTCCTCCCCATACCCCACCTCTCTCTCTCTCTCTCTCTCTCTCCCTCTCTCTCTCTCTCTCTCTCTCTCTCTCTCTCTCTCTCTCTCTCTCAGCATAATACATGAATAAATTTACGAAATCTTTAATAATGCATAATAGCAAAAAAATATATGAAAATTGTTCTTGTTTTTTATGTGGGTAAAATTTTTTGTTTGTCTACTCTAAGACTTGATTATGCAAAATTACATCACACACACACACACACACACACACACACACACACACACACACACACACACACACACACACACACACACACACACACACACACACACACAATCAATCAATAGTAGGAGGTCTTGAAAATTCCACAGTTATAAGCAGAAGAGAATAAAGACATGTCTGCTTCCTTAAACACGGTTTCCTGAAGGAATACGAGAGCGCAGAGAGCAGACAGCAGTGAAAGAAGCTAGCGAGCAGAAAGCAGAACAGAGGGCAGAGAACAGTGGGAAGAAACCAGAGCGCAGAGAGCAGAAAGCAGACAGCGGTGGGACGAGAGCAGACAACAGACAACAGTGGGAAGAAACCAGACAGCAGGGAACAGGAGGCAGAGTGCAGTGGGAAGAAACCAGAGAGCAGGGAAGAGGGCAGACAGCAGACAGCAAATGTCACGAAGCCTGGGGGGAAGAACTCGGCATTAACCAAGAGAAGGTCCAGTATTTAGGAAACACAAACGAGGAATCTGCAGAATATTACAGTGTGGCAAACATGGTGGAGTTTATTGCATTAGGTGATGACTTAGTGTGTGTTGTGTTGTGTTTGTGTTGCGAGTTTGTGGACGGGAAGTTTGCGTGAGGAGAAGGCATTGAAGTGCTTACATACACAGACCAAGCACGCATACACACACACACACACACACACACACACACACACACACACACACACACACACACACACACACACACACACACACACACACACACACACACACACACACACACACACACACACACACACACACACACACACACACACACTTTTATGTACACTATTCTAGCTGCGTCCAAAGGATTTATTCAGCAAGGAGTCTCGTACTACAGGGGCTAATAAAAATAAGGAAGTTAACTCGCTAGGACACAGGAGCTACGAGTTCGTTTAGGACATTTCGTAATACTTCCTTCTTAGAGACGTACTTGCTTTAATTCACCTTTATTATCCTCTTGTATCCCACACATGTCAGTTACACCCACAGTGATAATTACAAACAACATTTAACAGCATATGGGGGGATGGAATGGAGAGAAGGAGTGTGAGATGAAGGGAGGGTAGCCAGATGGCAGACGTGGTGATTTATTTGTGGTCACCTCTTACGGGATTAAGGCGCCTGGCAATACAACAGAAGAGAGCAGAATTAATCCTTAAGCCTCAAGGGAAAACATAATTAATTAATTCTGGGTTGAGTCAGTGAGAAACAGTCCTAGGTATGAGGGTTAAGAAAAACTGTCTATCCATCTACTGCCAGACTCCTCAATCCTGTAAGGGGTGGCCACAAACAAATCTACTCCATGTCGCCCTGTCCCCCGCCATTTCACTGCCAACCCCCACCTCACACCCACCTCTCTCATATACCTCTCCACTGCATCCCTCCATCATTCTCGGCCTCCCTATCCCTCTACCCCCTTCCACAGCACTCACATACACTCTCCTCGATACTCTTATGCTCATCATCCTCTCTACATGGCCAAACCACCTCAGTGTATTTCTCCCGACGCTTTCTGTCACATCCACATCCACACCACAACGCTCCTTCACTTCTTCATTTGTCAGTCTGTCTATCCATATAACTACAATTGTACCTCTCAGATAACTCATTTACAGAAAAAAAAATCTTGCTTTAATTACTAAGCTCCGAGGGACGATTTATCTGTCTTACTCTAACACTGACAAATTTATACCTTTAGGAAACTTTCAGGTGTTTAGGTCAATGTGTTACACGCAATGTAAATAGCTAAGGAGGAGATGCTGCGATGTGTCCTATACCAACTGAAGCTCTGTGTTGGTTGTTGGTTCATATAAAGTTTCACCTGGGTGTTCGTCCGTGTACAATCGCCCAAAGAAATGTTGACTCCAATGGAGGGTGAAGCGGAGCCAAAGTGGTATCATTAGCTTTTCTCCCTATATTTCAATGTGAGTGTATGTAAGGCAGGCTGGTGGGTCGTGGGAGGAGAGTAACGCCTGTATTTTTAGTGGCCTGGAGGATTCTGCAACAACTTTTCCTTCGCCGTTAACTCTGCAAACAATATCTCTATATCCTTTAGTACGCTAATGATGCAAACGTGATCGATATTAAGACAACATTATTTAAAGGTAAATTTTGTGCTGTAATGTGGTAAATGAATCGCTATGGAACTAGTGTTACGAAACATATCATGGCATGAGGATCAGACCCTTGGAAAAGAAACGCTTGGACGTCCTTTCATCGTGACCAGACCTCACAGGATGCAGCAACAGGCAATAACAGCTAGACAAACACAGTACATACATAAACAGCTACTTCGGTGTGTCTGGTAGCTGTAAATGCCTAGAAACGCTGGCTGATGGAAAATGATATTAATTTATTGAACACAACATAGAGTTAGTGAGGGAGGATACACAACACAGCATATCAAAGCTCTTCCTCCTGTGTTTTAAAAGGTAAACCAACATATGCGTCCCAGGGGCGTATTCCGAGTGGCTTTGAAGATTTCTTAACACCTTTTCCCTTGTGAATTTTTGTGAAAATTACACCAGTATCGTGTCTTAGGCTAGTTGTGGAAACTTTTTCCATATCAAAAAGATATAAACAGCACACAAGCAAGTGTTAAAATTTATTACGAAAACTAAACCACTAAAGAAGAGGTGCAATGAAGCCTCGTGTGCCAACGAGTATACAACCACGTGTGTCAAAATGTACAGCACCAAATTACACTGCATGTGAGTGTAGGGTCTATTCATCAAAGTAGTCAGGATACTTTAGTTGTGGCACGTGACTCTAAGGTTGTCGTTATCGCATCCTGGCAACCTACCTGTGAAGTGCGTCCAATATCCTATCATATTATACTCAAATCAAATTGTTTTACACGAATATATTACACATGAACATTATTATACACGAACCTATTATACACGAATCACATGCATATCATATTATACAAGAAATCGGACGCACTGTTGAAGGCTAAGTTGCCAGGGTATGATAATGACAACCTCAGAGTTGCGAGCCGTGACTACAGTGTAGTCGAGTGCCTTGGTTTTATCAAAGCCTAAAGAATATTCTTTAGACCTTGGGTTTTATGGGCCTTGGGCGGGCGCACATCACCGTTACAACTGGCGGCAACGCGGCGGGAGTATTGGATAAGCCTTCATTTATTCTGACAATTATCAATCAGGGAGACGAGAAGGAAGGGCAGAGGCGGTGCGGGAAAAAGGATGAGAGGGGGAGGGTTGGGGGCTAGGAGGGGAGACAAGAGTTGTGAGGATGAGGGAAGGAGGAGACAGAGAGAGCAGACTAAGGAGAGGGTGAGAAAAAGTGGCCCAATAAGGTGAAGCCTAAGAAAGAAGGAGGGAGGGTAAACAGAATGACAGAAGGATAGGAGGAGAAGTGGGAGGTGATAGCGAACTGGAAAGATGGATGGGGAGGGAAGGAAAAGGGTAGGGAGAGGAGGAGGGGAGAAGAAAGACAAGGAGATGAGGAGGAGGGGAGAAGAAGGGCAAGGAGATGAGGAGGAGGGGAGAAGAAGGGAAAGGAAGAGGAGGAAAGGAAATTAGGAAGCCGAGGAGTAAAGGGGGAAGCAGTGCGAGAAAAAATGATGATGGGGGAGAAACATGAGGAACTGTGGGGAGGGGTAAAGACAGAGAGTGGGATCAGGGATGGAGAGTTAGGAGAGGAAGGGGAGGAAAAGCTAAGAGTGAGGAGAAGAGATGAGAGTGCTGGGGGAGAGGAGAGGGAATGAGGAGGGGGATGGATGGAAATCAATAAGGAAAGAGGAGATGAGGAGAGGGATGAGGAGAGGAGCTGATTAGAGGGAGTGAGGTAGAGGGCGAGAAAGTAGAGGAACTGAGTAGGAGGGGAGAGGGGAGAGAGACTAAGTGGAAAGAAAGAGCTGATGGAGGATCTGGGAAGAGATGAAGAGGTGAGAGAAGGAGAAGCTGAAGAAAGAGAGCAAAACTGGGAGAGGGGGCGGGAAGAGGTCGTTGGAGGAAAGGAGGAGAGAATGAAAAACAGCGAGGGAAAGTGGGGGAAATGGGAAGGAGAAGCTAGAGGAAGAGGGAAAAACTGAGGATAGAAAACGAGGGGGAGAATAAGAATAGCAAGAGAGAGAGAGAGAGAGGGGGGGGGGATTAGTAAATGTGAGGGGAAAAAAAAAACACTATTGGACTGATAGCATGGAGTTTATATAGAGCAATTAAACTGCTCCGATCTATCCTGTAATTCAATAAACTCTTTTCAATATAGTAATGATCGTATCACATGTAGCCAAGAACTAACAAAGGGTGATTTAACCTGACACAGAGGAGGTTCAAGGGAGGAGGTAGTGAAGAGGGACTCAATATATTTACCATGACAGACAAACAGGCGAACTGAGACTGGTGAGGATCAAGCGAGTTAATATAGAGTGGGCCCAGTACATTTACCAAGAGCTGGAGCCCTTTAGTTAAAAAGTTGAGAGGGTAAATCAGACGCAAGTAAACGGGCTGGAGCGGCGAGTGCATATTAACATGCCTCGCCGTATTTGTGTAAAGTTGGCTGATTAAATACGGTTATCCGGGAGGGTAATGAGTGCCGGGGCGTTTTGTGTTGTTCATACGCACCAGCGAACACCAGACCTGAATTATTGATGGACTCTCATTACAACTCCAGCTTATGCAGGTGGGATGCGAATTTTGGCCCTGGGTCCACATCACTGAGTGGGAGTGGGTGAGAGTGTGTGTGGGTGGATGGGGGAAGGAGCAGGAGAGGTGGACCCAGGTGGATAGAAAAGGTAGTTTGCAGGATCAAGGTGAAGGGACAAGGTGGTTTAGAATGAAGGAAAGGTGGATCTAGGTGGAAAGACAAGGTGATTTGCTGTAGGATGGAGAGACTGATCAAGGTGGTTAGCTTTAGGAGGGAAAGATGGATCAAGGTGGAAAGACAAGGTGGCTTACAGAATAAAGGAAAGGTGGATTAAGGTGGAAGGGAAAAGAAGTCTATAATATGGGAAGAGTGGGAGCAGAGGAAGAAGTAAGATGACAACTAAATAGAAGGAGAAGAAGAGGAAATATAATAAAAAAGCGCAGTGTGAGAGAATTGCAAGGGTGGTTGAAAGAAGAGGAGGAAGACTAAAATCCTGGTGAAAGGATGATGTGGTGAAGTATATGGGTGATCTTGAGTGCCAAAGTTGGGGTGGTTGGAAGCAGAAGCATAGGGAGGCTGAAAATCAAGTAGAAGAGTAAGTTGGTTGAGTATAAGAGGGAGCTAGTGTGAAGGGTGGGTGTAGGTGGGAGCAGAAGGCGAAGTAGGCCGAGAATCAGGCGAAAATGTAAGCACTATAAGAGAAAGAGTGATATTTGAGAGCAGGGATGGGTAGCAGAGGAAGCAGCAGGAAAAGAACTATATGAAAGGGCAAGGTAAAGAAATAATGAAGGAGGGTGGCGTGAGAACGTGATGGTTTTTATGAGAATGAGAGATAGACTAAGAAACATAAGTGAGAATATGGTGGAGAGCGTATGAAAGAAGGTCGTGTGTGTAAGTGGAGAGGCATGGGTGAAGAAGAGGTAGGCTGAGAACGTGTGTATGGACAAGGTGCGAGAGAAAGATGAGATGAGATGAGATGAGATGAGAGGAGAGGAGAGGAGAGGAAAGGGGTGAGACGAAACAGGAGAGACCAGAGAAGAGAAAGCAGATGAGAATAAGAGAGAGAGAGAGAGAGAGAGAGAGAGAGAGAGAGAGAGAGAGAGAGAGTGAGAGAAACCCTTTGATATTTTATCCATCCCAGTTTCCGGTAAGAGTAATTCTCAGTACCATATTTCCCTTCTGAGGCGTAGGGTCCCGAGGCTAGGCTACCGTAGGCCTGAATACGAGTAGTTAACCCTTCACCTTCAAGTGTATCATCTTAATCCTGTTTCATTTGATCCCTTTCTTACTTGCCTTCCGTTTCACTTTTGTTTTCTGTTTCACTTTCTTACTTTTCTTCTGTTTCACCTGATCTTGCTTCACTCAGTCCCTCCTTCATCACTTTTCCTCTGTTTCATCTTCCACACGTCTCGGTTTCACCTGGTTTACTTTATCCTTGGTCACGACCTCACTTGGCACATATTTCATGTTTCACTCTGCCCCTGTTTCACCTTCACAGTGCTCCATGTTTGCCCTACTTCACCTTCCGTTTCACTTGTCTTCTGCTGCTATCTGTTTCATCTGAGCTGTTTCTCCTTCATGTGTTTTGTTTTATCGCTGCTTCATTTAATCCCTTTCATGCATGCCCTCTGTTTCACCTAATCCTGCTTCACTCAGTCCCTCCTTCCGTTTCACTTGTTTCACTCGCGTTTCCCCTAAGCCCCCACAACAACACAGAAGCCTGCCTTAGTTTTAGTAATGGAGGCGTGGGGCTGGGCTCAGTACTCACCCTCACCTCTCTCTCTCTCTCTCTCTCTTGTTTCCCCCGTTTCCTCCTATTGGCTTTTTTTCCTCTCTTACAACTCTCTTCTTCGTATTCTGTCCCTAATTTCTCTGTCTCTGTCTCTGTCAGTCTGTCTGTCTCTATCTCTGTCTGTCTGTCTGTCTGTCTGTCTGTCTCTGTCTCTCTCTCTCTCTCTCTCTCTCTCTCTCTCTCTCTCTCTCCTTCCTGTAATATCTCTCAGTTTCTCAGACTACACGTTAAAGCCAATTTTCACACACCGCTAGCTCTTACGTTCGGTCTTCTTGTTATCTCTCTTTTTATTTAATCTTTTCTTTCCAAGGGGTTGCTCGCAAGACAAATGAAATAATCCTTGTGGGAACAAGACCTAGATTTGTTGATATTAAAAATGTCTTCTTTCTGAAGTAATGGAGACTGTGTAACCCTTTCAATAGGATGAGTGGAAGAAAAAAGAAAGAAAATATTAAGAAATGACAAAACGAGGAGGAGGGAGGGAGGGGGAGGCAGAGGATGAGATGCAGGGATGGAGAGGTATATGAGAGAGTGGCGTGTGAGCTGGCGGGAAGGACAGTAAAATGGCTGGGGACAGGGCAACATGGAGGCGATTTGTTTTTTGGCCACCCATTACGGGATTGAGGCGCCTGGCAATAGACAGACAGACAGACAAAAAGAAAAACATGAGGTCGTCGTAGCGAAGGGAATATTATACTAATCAATTTACTTCCTTATTTTTGCGCCTGTCGTGTCCTGATGTCGTGTCCTGATGTCGTGTCCTGATTTCATGTGATGTCGTGTCCTGATGTCGTGTCCTGTTGTCGTGTCCTGATGTCGTGTCTTAATGTCGTGTCCTAATGTTGTGTCCTGATGTCGTGTGATGTCGTGTCCTGACGTCGTGTGATGTCGTGTCCTGATGTCGTGTCCTGATGTTGTGTCCTGATGTCGTGTGATGTCGTGTCCTGATGTCGTGTGATGTCGTGTCCTGATGTCGTGTCCTGATGTCGTGTCCTGATGTGTCCTGATGTGTCCTGATGTCGTGTCCTGATGTGTCCTGATGTGTCCTGATGTTCTGTCCTGATGTCGTGTCCTGATGTGTCCTGATGTCGTGTCCTGATGTGTACTGATGTCGTGTCCTGATGTGTCCTGATGTTGTGTCCTGATGTGTCCTGATGTGTCCTGATGTTGTGTCCTGATGTCGTGTCCTGATGTTGTGTCCTGATGTCGTGTCCTGATGTGTCCTGATGTCGTGTCCTGATGTGTCCTGATGTCGTGTCCTGATGTGTCCTGATGTCGTGTCCTGATGTCGTGTCCTGATGTGTACTGATGTCGTGTCCTGATGTGTACTGATGTTGTGTACTGATGTCGTGTCCTGATGTGTACTGATGTCGTGTCCTGATGTGTACTGATGTTGTGTCCTGATGTGTACTGATGTTGTGTACTGATGTTGTGTCCTGATGTGTACTGATGTTGTGTACTGA
Organism: Coenobita brevimanus; assembly: GCF_032717465.1. Lineage (NCBI taxonomy): Eukaryota > Metazoa > Arthropoda > Malacostraca > Decapoda > Coenobitidae > Coenobita > Coenobita brevimanus. Next base: position 5,138,613 of record NC_137026.1, on the reverse strand, counting down.
TGTCGTGTCCTGATGTGTACTGATGTCGTGTCCTGATGTGTACTGATGTTGTGTCCTGATGTGTACTAATGTTGTGTACTGATGTCGTGTCCTGATGTGTACTGATGTCGTGTCCTGATGTGTACTGATGTTGTGTCCTGATGTGTACTGATGTTGTGTACTGATGTCGTGTCCTGATGTGTCCTGATGTTGTGTCCTGATGTGTACTGATGTTGTGTACTGATGTCGTGTCCTGATGTGTACTGATGTTGTGTACTGATGTTGTGTACTGATGTCGTGTCCTGATGTGTCCTGATGTCGTGCCCTCATGTCGTGTCCTGGTCCTGGTGTAACATGTCCTCCCTGTCAGGTCATCTCACTTGTCCTCCTCCTCAGCTGCCATGCACTGTGCCTTATAGTGACCCGCCTCTGTATTTATGAAGGAGCTTTGCCATTTTGTACCCTAAACAAATATCCATAACAACTAATTATTATCAGGAATTATGTATATTTTCTATCTATCTATTGCCAGACGCCTTAATCCCGTAAGAGGTGGCCGCAAATAAATCGCCTCCATGTCGCCTTCTCAGTTCACCCCCCCCCCCTCATACACATCTCCAATCCATCCCTCCATCTCATTACAGTTTGGATGTGAAATTTTTGGTAACTGTATGAATGAAGACAAATGTTTAAACAAGCAGTCTTATATACTCTGCCAAAGACAGTTTATGAATACTGCCCATGACGTGATTATGACCACTGACAATGTGTTGGCCGAAGGAGAGAAACTGGAGGAAAGGAGGAGAGGAGATTAGAAGAAATGAGGAAGGGAGAAGTGACCAGAAGGACAGAGGCACAAAGCAGGGCAGGAGAGATTGAAAGAGAAAGGGAAAGTAAAACAGGAAGTGTGATAGACAGATGGAAGGGACGATGAACAGAGAGAAGCAGCGAGGAATGAAAATAGAGATACAGAGGAGGAAAGGACTGAGAGAAGAAAAAGGAGAAAGGGACAGAATATCAGGAGAAGGGCAGAGAAGAAATGGAAAGACGAAAGTTGGTAAGAGAAAGGAGTGAGAGTTGATTCAGGGAGAAAGTAGCTGAAGAAAAAGAGGAGTGGAGGAAAATTACTGTGTACTGTCACCTGTCACCCTACCTACAGCCAGACGCCTTAATGCCGAAAGCAATAGTCACAATCAATCGCCTCCATGTCACCTTGCCCACCGCCATCACATCTCCAGTTCATAACTCCCTAACTCCTTTCTCATATACCTTTTTGCCCAATTATCTTCGGTGTCCCCCTCCTCCTTCCCTCGCCTACTAACTCACGTACACTCTCCTAGCCGATACCAGTTCCTAAATTTTCTCCACATGGCCAAACCATCTCAATGTACAGGTGCTCATAAAGGAACTGAGACACCGCCTTGAGCCAAGGTGCACAAGAGATGTATCACATCTAGCTGATGAGTTAGTGTGGGGAGAGCTGGAAAAGTGGTATGAGATGGAAGTAAGTGAAGGAAAAGCGGTATTATCACTTTCAGATTCCCTCACTGTAAATCATCAGTTTTTGTGCATCCAGGATAACGCAGTGTCTCTGTTCCTTGTTCACATCTGCACTCCTAATGCATTCCAGCATATCCACATCAACACCAAAACGCTCCTTCACTTCCTTATATGCCTGTCTCTCCACGTAACTCAACGTCCTCCTTTCTAAACGCATTTCTTCACCTCTCACTCTTGACCTGTATCCTTCCAACAGAGTTCAACCTTCACTTCCATAGGTCAGAGTAAGGATCACAGTACTGACATGCAGCAACAGCTTTATGTCCATGCTCAGTTCATTATTTCTTATCACTGCTATCAATGACCCTGCAACCGCTCTTCTCTGTTCTAATCTGTTATGTTATTCTCTCCCTAAACTTCCGTCTGTGCTCATCACACTACCTTAATATTTGAAGAAACTCACATCCTTCACTTCCTGACCATCCAGCCTCACTATGCATTCCGTGACTGCATTCCTCTCAAGACCATACCTGTAACCAACATCTCTAAGTCTGTAATGAGGCATTGCTGTTTTATGGCTAATACTGATACTGATCCTCGTGAAGTCATCAGCAAAGCACTCATTAACCATAATAATAGACGAAGAACTTTAATAATTATGAGCGACCGCCAGTTCCAAAGCTCATTTGTTGCTGTGGACTGCGAGGATAATTATTTTCACCAAAAGTAATTATGGTCAGTGAATCTGGCATAATAAGCTGTATTAATTGGCCTGGAGTTGGGTGGGTATATGTGACGTGATACAAAGAACCAAATTACCATGCTTTACGTCACACAATGGCAACGCAACGGCAATTTTCGTGTTGGGAATTTAAAACTCAGGCGATGTTATTTAAGAGCCCGACAATAGGAAATGAATCAGAGGTTTTTAATGCAACGGCGAGAGTTGGAGGAGGTGATGAGGAGGCGAGAGGAGGGGGTTGTGCCTTCGTGGATGTGTCGGCGAAGGTGATGAGGAGGGGAGAGGAGGAGGCTGTGTCTGTATGGATGTGTCGGTGGAGGGGGTGAGGAGGGGAGAGGAGGGGACTGTGTTTGTGTGGATGTGTCGGTGGAGGTGGTGAGAAGGGGGCTGTGTCTGTGGATGTGTCTGTGGAGGTGGTGAGGAGGGGAGAGAGGAGGAGGCTGTGTCTGTGTGGATGTGTCAGTGGAGGTGGAGAGGAGGGGGCTGTGTCTGTGTGGATGTGTCAGTGGAGGTGGAGAGGAGGGGGCTGTGTCTGTGTGGATGTGTCGGTGGAGGTGGAGAGGAGGGGGCTGTGTCTGTGTGGATGTGTCAGTGGAGGTGGAGAGGAGGGGGCTGTGTCTGTGTGGATGTGTCGGTGGAGGTGGTGAGGAGGGGAGAGAGGAGGGGGCTGTGTCTGTGTGGATGTGTCAGTGGAGGTGGTGAGGAGGGGAGAGGAGGGGGCTGTGTCTGTGTGCATGTGTCGGTGGGCCGGAATGTAAGTGGCACAGGAGGCTTCGTAATGTCTCTTCTTTAGCGTTTATTCCACATATTATTCCGAAGCTTTCTCTTGTAACCCATTTATAATGCTTAAATACAGACATGTTTTGCATCCATAATATAATACGAAATTAAGACAATATGAAAATAAATCTTCAGGGAATGGGTGTTACAATGTCTCCAAAGCCACTCAGAATACAACCCTGGGTCAGTATTTGAAACTTTTCTTTCTTCCATTCCAGTGAAATTTCCTTCTGGTAATCTCATCTGCAATGCGTTTTCCTTGGTTCTAGTCTTTTACAGGAGAGGGAGGCACATCATGCACGAGACCTTTGTTGTGTAATTCTCTAGATGGAGTCAAGTTGTTGTAATAGTAGCAGTAGTAGTAGTAGTAGTAGTAGTAGTAGTAGTAGTAGTAGTTGTTGTTGTTGTTGTTGTTGTTGTTGTGGTGGTGGTGGTGGTGGTGGTGGTGGTGGTGGTCTTATGTTCATCTGGATGTACAGCTGTGAATCACAGGCTGAAGTTTGTCCTCTCGTGCAGGCCACCACGCCCCTTTTGGAAAATAAGGAGAGAGCTGAGGGACACCAAGTGAAGGTGTCCCACTGCAGCACCAGAGTAAATAAGATAAAATTAAGGCTGGACAGACCACATCATTATAATCCTAAAGTCTGTGAGGTCTGTATATCTGCGCAGCTTTGTGTAACTACACACCCACTGCACTTCGACCATAGCCTGTTTATTAGTTATATTTCTACCACCGCCAGACGATTTTATTCATCACTGGGGCCCGTCATAGCGAGGGGCTTAAAGTGTATATTTTTGTTCCGGGTTTTCCATCATCATCATCATCATCATCATAATTATCACCATCATCACAACAACCACCATCACCATGATCGTCCTAATCCCTAAACCATAATCAGAAACAAGAAAATAAGAACAAAAATGACTGAGAACTATCACCATTGTGTAAAAAAGAGAAACGCCAGTGCATCTGCTCTTCACTCATCGTCCAAGCCTTCGGAATTTTCGTCAAAATCTGTATACTCAACTGAGTTTATGTCCCACCCGCAAGACACAGTGCCAAAAATACGAGTATCTATTCCTCTGACCACATGATAATTCTGGTGCTGGTCGGCAGGAGAAATGTACTGATAAATGATGTCTTCTGAATGTCATTAAGCCGAGCTGGGACAAAATTCGGGAGGAGAGAGCTAGTGTAAATTTTGTTTCGCGGTGGTGAATATCACACCTAGAGTACTGGAATGCTGTGTGGCCAACACCGACCAAGCCTCTGGTCAGAGCTCTGGAACAAGTGCAGATCCATGCAGTCAGACTGATCAGAGAGCCGAAACATCTCGCCTCTAAGGAGAAACTGGAGGAGTTACGTCTACCCTCTTTGGTCTACAGGAGAGAGAGAGAGAGAGAGAGAGAGAGAGAGAGAGAGAGAGAGAGGCGATATGATAGAAGTCTGGAAGCATTTCCATAGATACAACACTGATTTGAGACCCAAATACTTTGAACACCGAGAAAGGTCCAGTCATCACCATGATTTTCATCTCACTCAATTTAGACGAGGAAATAGAACACAGGGGAGATCATTTTACTTCAGAGTAGCTCCGGTATGGAACAAGCTGCCAAAGTCAGTGGTCCACTGCAACAAGACTGCCACCTTCAAGGCCAGCCTGGATAAACATTAGAGAGACAAGCCATGCCTGTATGACTGCAGTGTGGAGGATCCTGACAGGCCTGACACCATAATCTGAGGGAGCTGTCAAGTTGAAATCTTTGGGAGTTCTTACTCCTGCCAGAGAAAACCATCTTCAAGGCCGTCATGTTCTATGTGCCTTATTGCTCAGCAGCAGAAACAACCATGCATTAGACAGCATCTTTCTGAAGAGGAATATGCCTGGCTTGACAAGTCTACTGTACATGGGGACAGTAATTGGAAGGATTTTACAGCAGTGACAGCTGGTACATATGATGAAGATGTTTATCAAGATGGTGTTGAGCAGAATACTACAACAGCATCTAGAGGTTACAGTGCCAGAGAATGCAGTCTGATAGCAGGCCTACAACTCCATTGCAGTGATTAACTGTCTAGCCTGGGAGGAAAAGGAGGAGGCACTGTCAGGAGGCAATGAGTGGTCACTGCTTCTCTGAACTGTCTGCTTGCATCCCTCCATCACTACAGCAGGCACGTACACCAGTGTATCAACAAACTCTCATCCTTTTTATGTCCAACCCTCTAATACAAGAGTTAACCGTTACTCCAAGTCCTTCATGTATTCAGCAGGTTGACTCTAGGGCTGTCTCTGTCTTAGTATTTCCTACTGCCAATGATCTCCAGTCTTTCAGGTGCAGTGTGTCCAGGCATCTCAAAATAAACGGACCTTGAGGTTGGCTCTTTGTTATTTTGTTTTTGTTTTTCTTGGAGGGAACAATTTGTGGGCTCCTGGTCTTTGATTCGTTCCTCCTTGCATTTAAAAAAAAAAAATACATGACCATTCATATTCCAAGTTTTGTCGTAAAATTATTCACTTACTGTTCAATAATATATATATATATATATATATATATATATATATATATATATATATATATATATATATATATATATATATATATATATAAAATGTGGAAGGTGGGGGCAGTCACCATCCACTCAATGTAGTGCTGCTTTGGGTGTCTGCCCTTTCCTCTCTTCCATCCTTCCTCTTCTGTCTTCCTTTCCTTCACTCTTTCCTCTTTCTTCTGCCTACGGGTGACTTTACACTCCCTCTTCCGTCTTTCTTTCCTTCATTCTTTCCTCTTCCTTCTGCCTATAGGTAACTCTACACTGAGTGACAGGCCAAATCGGTGCCTGTACACCAGGAAACCATTTACTATGCTGGGTGGTAACCATATGACCAAATTATGGCACTTGGTGGTTTAGTGGGTAATTAAGGTGCTCAAATAAGATTGAGCCTGTGTAGGTTTATATCCAAGGGGTAGTTGGGGTTTATTGCTCACATAATGACACTTGGGTCTGGTTAGTTCTTGGATGGGTGACCGCCTGGGAACACCAGATGCTGTTGGCATCCCTACGTGTCAAGTGGGGTTGGTGGAGGATTAGTGCCCCTCCCTGTAAAACAATTAACTCTAAGCCCTTGGCCACCCCGTTTGGGATACATGGCGTCTGGCAATGAATGAATGAAAATATTTATATAATTTCGTGGCATTGTACTTTAATGAGAAAACCACGAATTCTAGTGGAATTCCCACTGGGCATCACTCAGTTCAACCGTCCTCGTATTCACGTCGATCGGGATGGTTTTCAGAACATTTGTCACTGTTTCACAAGTGATCATTCTTATCCACGACATTAGTGCTTTCACTGAGTGATTTATTGTGAGCCTATATCGTTCACCTTCTTTCCGTTGACCGTTGAAGTTAGGCCACGCCTACTTCCTGCCAACACGGCCAGCTCGTACCTGACCTCCCTTAAGAGTTTGAACTTTGAAGTCAGTCTGCCCTGGATCGTCGGGAGGATAGGATCGTTTTGTGTCCAGTGTAGAGCAGCGTCTCCGTTGTACAGCGAATTCCTAAATCTTCACCTAGACGGTGAATTGGCGAAGCGGGCTTGGAGCGAATAGCAGTGTTGGTGTTCATCACAGGTGCCTAGATTTTCGTTTCGGTTCCCCTCCGCTGACCAGTATTTCTGTTCGTTTTTCTAGGCTTAAGTTTAATTAGCTTTTGAATGAGCGAGTGAGTGTATTCCCTTGTTATTTGAATTCATGAGTCCCCTAGCAATCATAAAATTCCCCTTTTGAATTTATTTTGAGACTCATATAACGTAAATTTATTTCACTGTAATCAATAAATTTATAGTTCTTTTCTTTGAGCTTAATGTAATTAGACTCGTGTTTAATTTCTCCACATTAAGCTTATTTTAGTTGCCGCTCCTAGTTTGCACAAACTCTTTACATTATTCATAACTGGTATTTAGGCCAGTTCTTTGTATCAAGCTTAAACTCGTTGTGCCAGCCAGGAGTTAATGCACCGGCAAGATCCTGTTTATTACTATTAGCATTAGTTATTGATTGTCAGGGGTGAAGTCACTTTCTCCAGAGGCTAACAGTATTACAAACAGCACTCGTGAGTAATTAGTTTCTGCTGTGTACTGTTGAGGAAAGTTCATAAATTCTCGTCCTTAGAGAATCGGCGAAGTAAGCCGGCATAAAGTAAAACTTGCTGCTTGATTTTCACAAGTCATTTCCTTGCTTCTAATTTCAAGTAACATCCAGCATTTTTTCAATCATCACATCCCCCCGTGACAGTGATTTTTTTTTTTTCTTTCTATATTCACGCTTCCATCAGAGGATTTATATATACTGTGAAGGACAGCCACCTGGTGGAGAAGGGGTTAAGGAAGACGGTATCTAAACCACATTGAAAACTTTCCTCATCGTTGGGGAAAATATCGTTTAGTGGCAGGATTAATATAGTCCTCGAGCTGAAGGGACGACAAGACGCCACTACGAAGCTGAATAAAACCGTCTGGTGGTGGCAAGAATGTTAAAATTAAACCTCTACTCTCATTTAGTGGATTTTGTCTTAACAGGCTACGGTCGTTACGCCTACTTTTCCTACTCTTCTTTCATCTTTAGTCCAACTGCACTTCGCTTCCTCCCATCCTCTTACCTCCCCTCCCGACCGTAATTCTCCTCTTGTGGCTCTTCCTTCCATCCCTCCGTTCCTTCATCTTTCCTTTCCTTCCTACCTCTCCCCCCTTCCTCTTCCCACACATTCTTCCTACTCCTTCCTCGTTCAAAAGATTGTTTATTTATTCATGATCTTATCTCTACCTTCTTCCTTCCACGCTTTTTCCTAACTTCCCTCCTTCCTCTTCCGTTCCTTGCTTTCCTTTATTCTCTCATTCCTACCTCCTTAGTCCCATTCAGTCATCCTCCCTCCAATTCTTCTTCCCTTTCAGTTCTCCTTCCAAACACCGTATTTCCCTGGGCCTTATCTATACGCTGGGAGCCAAGAGTTCAGCATTGACCGCTGTAGGACACACACACACACACACACACACACACACACACACACACACACAAATATACATAACCACAGTTGTACTCACTCTCTCTCTCTCTCTCAGGTATATTCACATACCTCTCGGGGGTCTATATTAGTCCTCCTCAGGCATTTCTCTCGTGGCACCTTAGGTCTTGCTTGGGTCTCTCGTGCCTCCTTTGGTCTTTGTTTGGTCTTGCCTGCGTCCCCAGAGCCAAGCATTGCCGACTGCATCCAAGTGATCGCCCCTCGAGAGCACAGAGGCAAAGGCAAGGTTTCTGAATAGCAAGTGTTTATTGCCGCTACACAAAGACTGAAGACAGGGTGAAAAATATCCACAGTGGTCTAGGTTGCATAAGACGAGAGAGAGAGAGAGAGAGAGAGAGAGAGAGAGAGAGAGAGAGAGAGAGAGAGGGAGAGATTTAGCAACAGCAAAAAAAATAAAATAAAATCTTTCTAAACTCCAAGTCAGCAGTCTCTCTCCCTTACAAACATTTTCCAATTAAACCTAAAGGAACTGGATAGTGAACTTAGTGGATTTGTCTATTAGAAGGTTAGACTGAAGCAAGGATGTGTCATGTCTCTGTGGTCGTTAAATCTGTATATGGATGGGGTTATAAAAGAGATACAAGGTAGGGCAGTGGATGTTGGAGCGGTTCCAATGAGAGAGGGCAGTGTTTGGAAACTCCCTGTACTGTTGTTTGCAGATGATACTGTATTGTTAAGTGATGACGAAGGGGAGCTGCAAGGCTTGGTGAATGAGTTTGAGAGAGTGTGTAAGAAACGGAATCTAAAGGTGAATGTAAGGAAGAGTAAAAATATGGTCTTCGAGAGAAGTGAAGTCAGTGAATGTACAGTGAGGCTGGATGGTGAGGAAATGGAGAATGGGAGTACGTTTAAGTACTGTACTTGGGTGGTGTGATGAGTAAGGATGGAAATTTAGAGGGTGCAGTGCTTGAAAAGGTACAACAAGGAAGAAAGGTAGCTGGTTCCTTGAAAGCAGTGATAAAAAACAGGGACGTGAGCATGAAAGTGAAAAAGTTACTGCATGACAGTATTGCGATACCAACTCTAACGTATGGAAGTGAAGCTTGGACCTTGTTGGAGGGACAGAAATCATGAGCGAAAGCAGTGGAAATGAGTTATTTGAGAGGAGCATGTGTAGTCACATGGAGAGACAGAATGGCAAATGATGAAGAGAAGGATCGTTGTGGTGTGGATGTGGATGTGATACGAACTGTTAGGAGAAACACACTGAGGTGGTTTGGCCATGTGGAGAGGAAAGAGAATGAGAGACTGACAAGGATAGTGTATGTGAGTGAGGTGGAGGGGGGGAGAAGGAGGAGGAGGCCAAGGATGAGATGGGGGGATGGAGTGGAGAGGTGTATGAGTGAAGGGAGTGTGAGCTGGGAGCAGGCAGTGAAATGGCTGAAGACAGGGCGACATGGAGGCGATTTGTTTGTGGCCACCCCTTATGGGACTGGGGCGTCTGGCAATAAATAGATAGATAACCTAAAGAAAGAATTAAAAAAAAAACTCAAAATTTTCGCTCCTGCAATATACCTTGATGGTGTGGCGGCATGACAAGGGTTTCTTATCAAGGTTTCTTTTTATGACGAGGGTTTCTTATCAAGGTTTCTTTTTTGACAAGGGTTTCTTATCATGGTTTCTTTTTTGACGATGGTTTCTTATCAAGGTTTCTTTTTTGACAAGGGTTTCTTATCATGGTTTCTTTTTTGACGAGGGTTTCTTATCAAGGTTTCTTTTTTGACTAGGGTTTCTTATCAAGGTTCCTTTTTGTTTTTGTTTTTGTTTTTTCAAAATGTACGCAAAGGCTTTTTCACTCACTTGTGGACACAGAAACTCATTTTTACCCTTGGGAAGATATGCCAGGATGAGATACCTGCTCTCTCTCTCTCTCTCTCTCTCTCTCTCTCTCATTTTTACCCTTGGGAAGATGTCAGAATGATACCTTCTCTCTCTCTCTCTCTCTCTCTCTCTCTCTCTCTCTCTCTCTCTCATCTTTACCCTTGGGAAGATGTCAGAATGATACCTGCACTCTCTCTCTCTCTCTCTCTCTCTCTCTAAGCAAAACTCAGTTATATGGCCTCACAACTAATACAAGAACATCTCTGCCACAAAGTACTATTGCCTTTAACCATATACTGTACGTACAATATGTACAGTATCATTATATTTCTGTTAGTATGTAAGTACAATATAAGAAGAATAACCACTTTTTTTTTTTGGGGGGGGGAATTAAGGTGTTTAATTTAGTTTTAATTTTAATTTGATTTAATATAATCTAATTTAACTCTCTCTCTCTCTCTCTCTCTCTCTCTCTCTCTCTCTCTCTCTCTGCGTCTTTTATGCCGACAGTAACATATTTTTGAGCAATAACCTCCTAGGATTTTTTTTTTCAAGATATAATTATGAAAGAAAGTTTTGAAACTTCGCCTTACTGACATTTTTCATTGTTTTACTGCTACCTTGAGAGAGAGAGAGAGAGAGAGAGAGAGAGAGAGAGAGAGAGAGAGAGAGAGAGAGGCTTTTCCAAATGGATAGGTTAGACACAGCCATCGTTACCCACCTCAGTACAGATTACAATGGAGTGCTTCTGAAAAGCCTAGTATTCCAGTAGTATTCCAGTAGATGTCACCACGAGTGGGACAAACACGTCCCAGCGCTGTTTAAAAAACATATTTTTATCTGTAAAATATCTACACTGTTGTGTGAAACTGTGAAGCATAGTAAAGTCATATACCGTAATATAAATAATACAAATAGAACACATATACAGTATACAACGTTGCGTGAATTGTTTATATTTATCATAAATGGAAATTAAAATATCATTGATGGCATGTGATGGCAACCCGCCATGTTAGTGGTCCCATATTATTTAATTTCTGCTACATTTAGTGCAAGTTAGGTTCTTAATATATAGTTTGTTCAGACTGTAAATTACGCCTAGTGGGTATCTTGACTCATTCAGTCTCTATGTGGGCAGAAATTTAATGTTGAGTAAATACTGGGACTCAACATTTTGCTCACTCCCTTCACGCATGCGCACAAAACAGTCCAGTTTTTAAGTTTTTCACGAGAGATTTGTTTTCAAAACAAACACACGAGGACTAATGCTTAAAATAATACAATTTAGACTACTAGTGGTCTGGTTAGGTTTGATAAAGTAAGGTACTGTAATTGCTTTGGAGGGTCTGAGGGGGCAACACTACGGCCTTCTCCAACCGTGGCAACACGGGTCTTGTGGTGTGCATGCGTGAAGGGGGTGAGCAAAATGCTGAGTCCCATTATTTACTCAACATTATATTTCTGCCCACATAGAGACTGAATGAGTCAAGATACCCACTAGGCATAATTTACAGTCTGAACAAACTATGTATTAAGAACCTAACTTGCACTAAATGTAGCAGAAATTAAATAATATAGGACCACTGAAATGGCAGGTTGTCATCACATGCCATCAATGAAATTTTAATTTCCGATTATGATAAATATAAACAATTCACGCTACGTTATATATACGTGTTCTATTTGTATTATTTATATTACGGTATATGACATTACTATGCTTCACAGTTTCACACAACAGTGTAGATATTTAACAAACAAAAATATGCTTTTTAAACAGCGCGGAGATGTGTTTGTCCCAAAGGTGGTGACATCTACCGGAATACTAGCTTTGAAAGCACCCCATTGCCTTAAAATATTACTATGTAGCCTAGCCACGTCCCCCTACGCTCCTGATGGCAATGAAGGTCTGGATGTCACATAAGAGAAATGCCACGAAGGGCGTAGGTAAGTCCCCACTCACCAATTTTGTGGACTAATGTGTTCTAGCCTCGGCCTCCTGCCTCCCTAAGGGGGATGTAAAGAATTGCTTGTTATGCATTTACTCTCATCTCTCTCACTTTTACTTTTTCTCTATCTTTCTCCACGTTCCTCCTCTCTTCTCTTCACTTGTTACTCTATCTCTGCTTTACATCCTCGCGTCTCCAGCCCTTCCCCCCTTTCCTCCCTCCTCCCCTAACTTTTAACTTTTTCCTCTCCCTCCCTACCTTTGTCCCTCCTCTCCCTCCCACATCAACCTTTCCTCCCTCCCTCACGTTATCTTTTTCCCTCCCACTACCTCTGCTTCCTCCCCTTTTCTCATTCATTACATCCGTCTCTTGTCAGGTGCTTCCGTCTATTTTCTTTCCATTGCCCCTCCTTCCCTCCCTCTTTTCTCTCCTCTGTTCCTCCCTCCCTCCCGTACCTTCCCTCATTCCTTTCCTTTATCTCGTATTTTCTATCCTTCCCTCTCTCAATACTTTACTTTTTCATTTACTCCATTTCCTCCCCTCTCCTCCCCTCCTATTGTCTTTCTCATCAACCCATCTCCCTCCCTTCTCCCTCAAGTCCCCTCGGCCCCAGACTCCCTTTCCTTCATACCTCTTCCTCCCTCCATTCCCTAGCCCTCCTCCCTTTTTCCCCCAATTCTCTCCCTCCCTCCATCCATCCATCCATCCACCCCTCTTTCTCCATTCCCCGTCCCTATCTCCCATGTCAGATAAGGGACTAGGCTGACTCTCTCTCTCTCTCTCTCTCTCACTCCTGAAGCCCACGTGCCTACTGATAACGGCAGTATCACCACCCCATCACAGGTGTACCTTTCCTTACCTTTCCCTTCTGCCTTCTTTCCTCCTCTTTCCCTACTTCCTCCTTTCTACTCTCCCTCCCTCATCCCTCACCCTTACTTCTTTCCTCCTCCTTACTCTTTCTTCCTTGTTTGTGTTAATACCTTGCTTTCTTTATCACATGTTCCTCTGTGTTTCACTCTCTCCTTCTCCTCCCTTCTATTCTTTCGTCACTTGCTATCTTCATTTCCTTCCGTCTTCTGGTCTCTCTCTCTCTCTCTCTCTCTCTCTCTCTCTCTCTCTCTCTCTCTCTCTCTCTCTCTCCAACTCCTGTATTTTCATCCTCATTTCCATTCCATCTTCCTCCGTACTTTGTTTCTTTTTAAATTATTTTCAGTTTTTCCTTTATTATATTTTCCTTCACAAATTTTATCATTCTTCAGATATATATATAAATATATAAATATATATATATATATATATATATATATATATATATATATATATATATATATAAATAAATATATATATATATATATATATATATATATATATGTATATATATATTTTAATCCTTTCCATCTCCCTCCTTTATTTCCTTCATTTGTCTCCCCTTTCTGTTGCCTCCCTTTTTTTTATCTTCCTCTTCTTTCTTGGTCCTTCCTCCATTCTTAATTTGTTTTTCTTTCCATTTCCTCATCTTTCTTCGCGTATTTACATTTCTTTCGTTTCCTCTTCCCCTTTTCTCTCTCTTCCTCCTTTCTCTCAATGTCTTTTCCCTCCTCTATTTTTCCTTTTTTATTTTCTCTTCCTTTTTCGTTCCTTTATCCTCTTACGTTGCTTTCTCCTATCCATTCTTCCTCTTCCTCCATCTCTCTTTTCTCCAAAATTTTCCTTTCTTCGTTTCCTGCTTTCCTCTATTTTTTTTTTTCTCTCCCTTCTCTTTCTACTATGTCTCTGTCCTAGTCTCCAACGTCTCTTCCTATCTTTTCTTCCTTCCTTCCTACTTTCCTCCTTGCCGATTTCTCCTTCTCCTACGTCTATTTTTTTTTTTATCCTACCTCTCTTCTCTCTTCCTCCTCCTCCTCCTCCTTCACCACCTCACGAGAGGAAACAATATCCTAGACATCATCTTGACTACAAATGATAACCCAGTCAACAACGTTGAAATAGGACCTGAGTTTAGTTCCAGTGATCATCAAACTATACAGTTTAATATTACTACTGAAAAAGTAAAAGAAACGGAGAGCAAAGAAAAGGTCCCAGATTATCGTAGAGCTAATTTCAACAGGCTCAGAGCGCTACTTGCAACTGCAGATTGGAATCAAATGTCTGAAACCGATGACATAAACCAAGCATGGGAAATATTCACCAAAAAATTTAATGAAGTGGTAAAGTCATGTGTGCCACTACGTAACAGACGTCCAGCTGGAAATAGTAAACCAAGGTGGTGGTCCAGTGAAATAAAAAGTAACTTAACAGCCAAAAAACAGGCATACCATAAATATAAAGCTACACAAAATAATGATGATAAATTACAGTACGATAATCTACGCCGCATATCGAAAAGACTTATTAAACAAAGCAAAAGAGCACTGGAGATCCACATTGCTAATACGTGCAAATCAAATCCTAAAGAATTTTACAGTTACATTAGAAAGAAAAAGGTTATGACTACATCAATAGGTCCTCTAGAAACAAACAATGGCAAACACACTGAAAATGAGGTCGACATGGCAAACATTCTTAACGATTACTTTGCGTCTGTTTTCACAGTAGAAAACACCACCAGAAACTTACTGTTACCCACAAACCAAGCAAATAGCACAGTCCTTAGTAACTATGCTATCCATAATAACGATATCCTTTCAGCCATAAATAGTACGAACATAAACAAAACCCCTGGCCCCGATAAAATATCACCGAGAATTCTCAAAGAAGGAAAACATGAGTTACTGCTGCCACTCTCAGTCTTATTCAATAAATCATTAAGTACTGGGAAAGTTCCACGCGAATGGAAACTAGCAAATGTAACACCAATTTTCAAAAAAGGAAATGAGTCGCACCCAGGAAATTACAGACCAATCAGCTTAACATCAGTAGTGTGCAAGTTAATGGAAAAAATCATAAGAGATAAAATAGTTAATTATCTAGAAAATAATATAATTAAAGACTCGCAGCATGGATTCAGACATCGTCGTTCATGCTTAACTAACTTACTGGACTTCTTCCATGATGTTTACAAATCATACGATGACTAAAGAGCAGTAGATATAATTTACCTCGACTTTCAGAAAGCATTTGACACTGTCCCTCACAAGCGTCTCATGAGAAAAATAGAAGCACATGGAATAAAAGGAAAGACGCAAAAATGGTTACAAGACTGGCTGTCAGACCGAAAACAGCAAGTTGTGATAAACGGAAAGGAATCCAAATGGCGTAATGAGATCAGCGGCGTTCCCCAAGGCTCAGTACTTGGACCGATACTTTTTATTATCTATATAAATGACATTGATGAGGGTCTAAATTGTAAAGTATCCAAATTTGCAGATGATACTAAAATAACCAGTAAAGTCACTTCAAAATTACAGTGGCAGCAGTTACAAAATGACCTTAATACTTTAGCAAGCTGGGCAGAAAAATGGCAAATGAAATTCAATACAGAAAAATGTAAAGTACTTCATATTGGAAGTAACAATGTCCATGCAAATTACAAAATGAACAATATTCAGTTATCAAGTAACGGACAGTGAAAAGGATCTTGGTGTGATAATATCAAATGACCTAAAACCAAGCAAGCAGTGTACCGATGCGGTTAAAATTGCAAACAAGCTAGTGGGTTTTATTGGAAGAACTTTCGAGTTTAAATCGGAAAAAGTCATACTTGCCTTGTACAACTCGCTAGTGCGCCCCCATCTTGAGTATTGTGTGCAATTCTGGTCTTCGTACTACAGAAAGGACATTGAAAAATTAGAGAAAATTCAGCGAAGAATCACAAAAATGATACCACGACTTAGAAACAAACCATATGAGGAACGCCTTGAAGAACTAAAATTATTTAGCCTAACGAAGCGCAGGTTAAGAGGAGACCTTATTGAAGTTTTCAAAATCATGAAGGGATATGACAACTTAGACATGAATAAATATTTTGATATAGACCGGTCGAGTCAAACCAGAAGTAATGGCTGCAAAATCATGGGAAAGCGATTCCAATCCCACGAAGCAAAATACTTCTTCTTTAACAGAGTTGTAAATCTCTGGAACAGATTACCCTCAGATACCGTGAACAGTATCTCAGTTGAGACATTCAAAAACAAATTAGACAAGTATTTGCACGAAAATCCTCAGCTGACTCTTTTTCTGTCCGAATAACTTGCTTTTATAGCTACGGTACATGTAAGTTCATGCCCCTTTAGTCTACAAGACACCCCGTAAACAATGTACCCGTACATAGTGTTGCGTCACGATATTATACATTTTCAATTTATTCAGTGCAAACAAAGCAATATAAGCACAGATTAGGATCTGCACAGATAACCCTGAGTTAACGGTCTCTACTCTTAATTTCGACCTGTGATGGGCTGTGGATCACTGATGGTCCATGTTAGTCAAGTGACCACCATCGGGATTTTTTTAATGTACCAGGGGTCACTGCTTCAGGATGAAACTTGTGTACTTGTCCCATATGGGAGAGTTCCCTGTCTCAGTGGAGTGAACAGAGCTAGGGCCTGATTGACTGCTGCCTACCTTAAAAGCGCCAGGCAAGGCTGCCGCACCACCCCTAAACATCCACACTGTGCAGTCCCCTCGTGTCTACAGGACACCCCGTAAACTTAACATAGCGTCACGTCACGTCATTATACGTTTTTCGATTTACCCAAAGCAAATGAGGTAATATACAGTAAGCACAGATTAGGATCTGCACAGATAACCCTGAGTTAACGGTCACTACTTTTACTTTCGACCTGTGATGGGATGTGGATCACTGAGGGTCCCTGTTAGTCAAGTGACCACCATCGGGACTTTTTTAATGTACCTGGGGTCACTGCTTCGGGATGAAACTTGTGTACTTGTCCCACATGGGAGAGTTCCTTGTCTCAGTGGAGCAAACGGAGCTAGGGCCTGATTGACTGCTGCCTACCTTAAAAGCGCCAGGGAAGGTTGCCGCACCACCCCTAAACATCCACACTGTGCAGTGTGTAGCTTCCACGTTATGTCCACAGACTTCCCATTAACTCAATGTACCGGTTTATAATGTCATGCCGTAACTATTATTTTATTTGTTTACTTTCTCTTTCAGGTTACTCTATCGGGTAGCTTATAGATAAAGTATTATAGAATGTGACTTCCTTTCCAGTGTTTCCTATAAAATTTCCATGTCAGTTTTTCCATGCTGCATGGTGGTTTTTCTCACTTTTTCCTGGAGGGTTTGGTGGTGGGGGGAGCCTTCTTGCTTTACTATCCTTATCCTTCAGCATGTAGAGTTAGATCTTGTAGTCATAGTTTTCTCTAACAAGCAGCCTCGAAAGGACCATAAGGTCTGTTGCTGTTTGCCTTCCTGTGTGTAATCCTGTGTGTAAAACCTCCTCTTCCTCTTCCTCCTCCTCCTCCTCCTTTCTTCCCTGCCTCCTCTGTGTCCAATTACCTGTTTTTCGCCCAACTCTACGGAACTCGTTTAATGTCATGATCACCGGATGTTGTGGGCTGGTCTCAGTTTGGTCTCACTTTGGCTCATTTTGGTCTGTTTGGTCCCACTTTAGCTCACACTGATTTCAGTTTGGTCTCACTTTGGCTCACTCTGGCCTCATTTTTGGCTCATTTTGGTCTCACTGGCTCACTCTTGTCTGTTTGGCCTCAGTTTGGTCTCACTTTGGCTCACTTTGGTCTCAGTTTGGTCTCACTTTGGCTCATTTTGGTCTCACTTTGGTTTCACTTTGGCTCAGTTGGTCTCATTTTGGCTCATTTTTACTTCAATTTGGTCTCAATTTGGCTCATTGTGGTCTCTGGTCTTATTTTGGCACACTTTGGTCTCAGTTTGGTCTCACTTGGACTATTTTGATCTAAGTTTGGTCTCACTTCGGCTCCTCCTCCAAACTTCCTTTCCTCTAACCCTTCTCCACTTAATGATGTTATTCGGGCCTGGGTCAAGCAATTTTATCCAAGTGAAGGGGACTAGTAACACGGAGGAACAGAGCTTGTGTGTGTGTGTGTGTGTGTGTGTGTGTGTGTGTGTGTGTGTGTGAGATAATGAAGACAGGATTACTTGTGTCGTTCACATTAATTACTTCTTTTTAAATTCTTCCCCTTCTTCTTCTCCTTCTCCGCCTTCGTCTTCGTTTTCATCTCGTTCTCCTTCTCCTCCTTCCTATTCTTTTTTTTCTTTCTTTTTCTTTCTCTTCCTCCTCCTCCTCCTCCTCCTCCTTCTTGCTCCCTCCCTCCGATGTTATTCAGCTCATGAGAAACACTGCGAACCAGGAATGCTATAATTAATGGCCATTATTAACGCCTTCATATCTAATTTAACGCAAATATAATTATCTGGTATTAGCAAAAACAATGTAAAAATGGCGTCCTTGGGCTGAAGATGCTAATATGATGATTGTGTTATTATTTCTCTGCGTTAGGAGAAATACACTGAGGTGGTTTGGCCAGGTGGAGAGGATGGACAGCGAGGGACTATCGAGGAGAGTGTGTGTGAGTGAGGGGGAGAGGGGAAGAGAGTGAGGGGAGGCCAAGAATGAGATGGGAGGATGGAGTAAAGAGGTATATGAGATGGGGGTGTGCTGGGAGCAGGAGTGTGAAATGCCGGGGGACCGGGCGACATGAAGGAGATTTGTTTGTGGCCACCCCTTACGGGATTGAGGCGTCAGGTAATAAATAGATTTTTGCAGCACACACGGGGTGGGGGGGGCAAATAGAGAGCGTTATTCACAATTTACCTATATCTATTGTATTTTTCTAATGTTGAAATCCATAACCTGAAGTTCATTTTAGGTGGACACGACAAAAACGACTCCAAGCTCCACTGTTTCTTGTCATTTCCAGTTTTCCCCCCAGTCGAAACTGCCTTCCTTGTGTTCCCTTCAAAGTTGTCGTTCCGCCTTGATAATCCCGCTAAAATATTGGCAGAAAAATGTAGCTGTTTGAACTGCTACTAATTCCTCTGTTTTATCTATAGTTCCTTCACCTTAACCTGGCATAAAATTTCGTTCATCTGTAGATTATTTCCCGTCGTTCAGTGGCAGAAAAAATACTACGGCTCTGCATCCTTTCCACAGCACTCCTCAGAGACCAAAACCGTATTGTGTTAATTTCTTGTTATAACTCAACATTAAAGAGGGAGAGATGCCAGTGTTACGCCTAGTTAAAGTGAGCAGAGTATGGAAACAAAGATGGGAAATTTTGAGTAAAGATTAAAAAACTTGAATGACAAAATAATGGAGAACGTGAATAATATGTAAATATGTACAGATTATTCACACACACACACACACACACACACACACACACACACACACACACACACACACAGGCCCCAGCATCAGGAAATATCTGGGCGCAACTAACGACCTCCGGCCGTGTTTGCTTCCTATCGGCACCACCACAGCCAGACTCGTGCCAATAACCTATCCCCTTAATAAACAGCCTCTTCGGTGAGATGACATTCAAATTATTCTCGCTCTCTCCATGTCTTAAATTATTCTCGCTCTCTTCATGTCTTAATTAAATTATTCTCGCTTTCTTCATGTCTTATTTATATTATTCTCGCACTCATGTCTTAATTAAATTATTCTCGCTCTCCTCATGTCATATTTACAATAGTTTCGCTCTCTTTATGTCTTATATTATTCCCGCTCACTTCATGTCTCTTTCTTTAATTATTTCTTCTCTCTTCATGTCTTATAAATATTCTCGCTCTCTTCATACGATTTTTTTGTTAGAACAGGAGGGATTTTTTTTTTTTTTTTTTTTTAACTGGACGTGTAACATATAGTTTTCATTTCCCTTTCTACTGCCTGGATACAATTTCAACAGAACAGATTCATGTGAAGAAAGGGAGAAAATACACCAGATATACATCACCGGAATAAAGAACTGAAGCATAGTTGGGCAGCCTGATTTATGGCTATTACACAGACCACATCTAACAAAGCATAACTTACCTGTCTATGTTAAGGTTAGAGCAGAAGAAAAGCCAGGGTTAAGTCTGAAGGATGCCAGAGTTCGGACCGAAGTGTATCAAGGTTAGGACCGAAGGATGTTGAGGTTAGGGCCGAAGCATGTCAGGGTCAGGGACGAAGGATGTCAAGGTTAGGGCCGAAGGATAATAGGGATAGGAACACAGAATTTAAAGGTTAGAAATGAAGGAGGCCAAAGTTAGGAACAGCGTATTTTGGCTGTTACGGCTAAGCTGGCCCTTGTTGGTGTGGCTTGTACAGTCGGCCTAAGAAGTGACGGCGGAGTATCCAGAAATTTTCGGTCAGCGACATTGCACTTACTCTTCCTCATATCTCTACGAGGTGAAACCTAATACGTAAAATTGTTACAAAAAACAGTAAATCAATGCCAAAGTACCTGTATGTTTCAGAATTGTAGGAAGCAGTTCGTTAGTTACGATAATAGTAAATCCTAAACGGAACTAAATGAAATTTCACAACTATCGCTCAGGGACAATCAGGAATAATTTGCGGAGTTCAGATCTAGTATGGTAACACGCAATAATTTTTTAGTACCGTAAGACTGAACAAAAGGGAGCTTCAATAAACAATAAATTTTAGTAATTATTATTTATAAAGTAATTTCCGTTACAATACCAGGGAATAATTTAAAGTCGTTTATTTCCGTTTCCAATGTCTACATGGACGACGACAGAAAGCGGGAAGGCGGCGTAAGCCAGTAAGCTATTTTAAATGTTTCGATCAACACGCACGAAAAGAAATAACATTTATTCAAAGACACGCAGTTATTACACTGCCTTTGGCCAGTTTTCCATTAAGAAAAATCTCTGGTTTATTTAATATAAACCAGAGCGTTATCGGTGAAAGAAGTATAAAAAAAAGAACCTCAATGTTTGCCTAGAGTCGGAGCTCCTTGCAGAATGCTAACTTCTGTCATAGTCTGATATCCTCAGTGCATAATCGATTAGCAAGAGTAATAAAATGCAGAGGTTCATAAACAAATCATTGAGTTCAAAACTTCCAAATCAGCATTTTCTGTTCAGCAGGACATTACAGTTTATTTAAAAAGACAGGTATTAAGATTAAAAGATGGAGTAAAGAGTGCGTGGTTTTGCATTGCAAGAGTTTATGAACTCGTGTTTTGGGCCTGTTTATTGCTTAGTGTAAGAGAAAAAGGCAGAATCTGTCATACCTCCTTACAACTAACAATAATTTTGCGTCAATTGGGAATAAAGTTGCTAATTATAATTATTATTGGAGAGAGGAAGACGGAATAAAAGGCACTATGGTCTTCATTACGATGAATAATTTCATTGTTATGGCATCCTTAGGCTATTGTTGCTGGATCATCACCATAGCATTTGAAAATAAGGCAGTGTATTGCAGTCACAAGAATTTTCCTTAACTGGTCTTCAAAATTAGAGCATCTGTATTTGAAATCCTAGGAAACAATTAAATCTGGAACACGGAGTTATAGGCCTACTGCCCACCGCGCGCGGAGTAATACATTCCACTTTCATTCAAATCGGGAAAGGTAACTAAGAGTTAACTTCTAATATATCACTGACTCCTGATATTCATTTTATATCATTCTTAGCGCAATATAATATATAAATTATTTGATATGACCTGATGAAGGCATTGAATGTTTACCTTATATTTATTATTTTCATTGACCTTACGGCAGTGCAGAGTGACAGAAGCAATCTGAAACACTGCCATCACCTCTTGGTGAGACTGTACATCTTAAAATCTGGCTACGTCATGACGCTAAATAATTATCACACTCGCTTTCTGCCGGAAATCCTGCAGCTAATTATAAAAATACACGCCGTCGATACGAATATACTTTTTTTTTTTTTTTTTTTTTTTTTTACGAATGGGAAAACGCCAACTGCTGCACCAACTTTTTTCTACCTCTATCGGATTAAAATTTTCAGCGATTTTTTTTTTTTCCGCGATAGACAAATTCAACACAGTATTCCATGTGGATGAACCCAGAGTGCAAGCCATATTCTCACTGGTATCCTGGAAAATTCGTGGCAACTCTTCTGTAGCGGATTATTCTATACAGTATACACAAACCCTTCATTTTCTCATGTTATTTATACTGATTCATAGCTTACAAGAGATTATAAGGATGTAATGTGTAAAATAAATCGCAGAGAAAAATGTGCCACGGTGTCCTGTCCCACCTATACCAGTGGTCGTGGTACTCCAGCTGGGTTCAGAGATTCCCTAGTGCCTCTTCCTTAGCGGTTTATTTTCCCTCTTAACGCCTTACTTTATCTTCCCGGTAACGCCGCCCCACTAGGAGCTCAACAGCGGTGTCTTACGTGTTCTGTGGACGGCTCAGTCGGCTTGTGTGGGCGTGGGTGTGACAGTGGGAGTGGGAAATTAATAAATGGCGTAGGATAGATACTGATAACGCTGACTGAGCCGTCCCCACAACAGCACCCACCTGAGTGACTGGATCTTTCTATATGGACCACTCCGTATATCTCCTTCTCTTCCTCTTCTTCTTCTTCTTCTTCTTCCTCCTCCTCCTCCTCCTCTTCTTCTTCTTCTTCTTCTTCTTCTTCTTCTTCTTCTTCCTCCTCCTCCTCTTCCTCCTCCTCCTCCTCCTCCTCCTGTGCACTGTACATCCACACTGTGCACTTTGCAGTCCCCTTTTGTCTGTAAGACAAAATTTCCCCAATGCAAAGAAAGTAACATAAGCGCAGCTTAGGATTTGCACAGATAGCCCAGAGTTAACGGTCACTACTCCTATTTTCGACCTACCTGTGATGGGCTGTGGATCACTGAGGGGCCCTGTTAGTCAAGTGACCACCATCGGGATTTTTTTTTTAATGTACCAGGGGTCACTGCTTCAGGAGGAAACTTGGGTACTTGTCCCACATGGGAGAGTTCCTTATCTCAGTGGAATGAACGGAGGTAGGGCCTGATTGACTGCAGCCTACCTTAAAAGCGTCAGGCAAGGCTGCCGCACCACCCCTAAACATCCATACTGTGCAGTGTGTAGTTTCCACGTTATGTCCACAGACGCCCCATTAACTCAGTGTACCGGTTTATAATGTCATGCCGTAACTATTAGTTTATTTGATTACTTTCTCTTTCAGGTTACTCAAACGGGTAGCTTATATGCAAAGTATTATAGAATGTGACTTCCTTTCCAGTATTTCCTGTGAAATTTCCATGTCAGTTTTTCCATGCTGCATGGTGGTTTTTCTCACTTTTTCCTGGAGGGTTTGGGGGTGGGGGGAGCCTTCTTGCTTTACTATCCTTATCCTTCAGCACGTAGAGTTAGATCTTGTAGTCATAGTTTTCTCTGTAACAAGCAGCCTCGAAAGGACCATAAGGTCAGTTGCTGTTTGCTTTCCTATGTAATCCTCCTCCTCTCCTCCTCCTTTTCTTCTTCCTTCTCCTCCTCCTCCTCTTCCTCTTCTTCCTTCTCCTCCTCTTCCTCCTCCTCCTCCTCTTCTTCTTCTTCATCCTCCTCCTCTTCCTCTTCCTTTTCCTTTTCCTCTTCCTCTTCCTCCTCCCTGCTGCCACCACAAAATGTTACTCTCGACTGGGATACTAGAACATATTTACGATCGATTCTCTGTCGTCACTTGGACTTCTTTCTGCAGGAGGGACAAGAACAGGAGAGGGCCAATCTTCCCATGTCTCTGTTCCTTCGACAAGAGAAAAGTCTGATCTATATGAAAATGAATAATCTTAGGTTATATCTTTTTTTCTGGGGGAAGGACAAGGAAAGAGTATAATATCCCTATGGTCCTTATTCTCGTTGGTGAGGACGCTCTCTAACACCTTTTCCTAGGCGAATTATTTTATTACACCATACTGTCCTCTTCTGCGTTACACAAATCCTTCCAATATCGCCATACTCTGCATAAATAACGTACAAATGGATATTAAACCAGCCGTATCCAGATATACATCGCTAAGGATGAGGTGTTAGGAAGCTTTCCTAAACCGACGAGAATAAGTGTGAAGGTCAGAAGTAGCAGTGGGGCCGGAAGTAATTTTTTTTTAGGGGGGGGGGGTTGCCTAGATGAATTTTGGGATCAGGTGTTTGATTGGAGATAGATTAATGGCTAAAAACTGATCCACGAAATCAAGTAGGTCAAGGCAGAAGCAATGACTGTCTTAAATATTTGTGGTGATAAAAAAAAAAAAAAAAAAAAAGGAAGAAAAAAGAAAAGAGAAAGCTCAGAATCAACGTTGTGTGGTTGGTTACTGAGGCGGCAATTCTGTGATATTGGTGGAGCAGTAAATCCTCTCTCTCTCTCTCTCTCTCTCTCTCTCTCTCTCTCTCAGCCTACATCACCATAAAGACACAACAGCTGGTTATTGAGATTTTTTCTGGCGTTTCTATAATGTTCACTTGGTATATGTTTCCATCCCAGCCCTTGATTGTGATGTTCCCCTTGGAAGAGACAGCAACATTACCAGCGAAAAAGATGTTGCAACTGAATGGTCATCATCATCATCATCCGGACCTCCTTTCCCATGAGAAGTAGCAACGTCCAGACAGCCCAAGTTTCCCCATTCCATTGGGCCACACTTCCTTTCACTCACCATTCAAGCCCTCGGAATTCTGGCTCTATCTGATACCCCAAGAACATTCACCACGTTCTGTAGCTTCACTTAAACGTATCCGATAGAGTCAATCCGAAAGCTGTCACGTTAAAAAGGGGTGCCAAATCCCTGATCATGCACTTCTTCTCACAACATTCATCCAGACAGCTCCATCTCTCGTCAGTGCCCTAGCCTCATCGACTTCCATACCTCTTCCTGACTCACTCATCCAGTGGTAATGGTATATATTGTAATGCTAACAATGCTTCTTCATTTTTACAACACGACCTTCCAATTACTGTAAATGATTCTTAATCCTTCCTTCACGAGGATGTTGATAGAGTTTCGTTCTTGCTAACTCCAGACGCATATAGTTACCAGGAGGAACTCATCAGGGTGAAGGGGTTCGTAAACCAGTGTTGAGATGTCACTTGCCATCCTGTTTCGATTTGTTCTTGTCATTGTTCTTGTTTTTCTTGTTCTCTTTGCTCTTCCTTTTATGCTTCTTGGTCTTAGTCTTGTTTTTATTCTTCATGCTCTTCTTCTTCTTCTTCTTCTCTCCTTTTTCTTTTCCTCCTTCTCCTCTTCCTCTTTATTTCTCTTCTTTTTCTTTAAACAGATCAAGCCCATCAAAAGCAACTGGACCTGCTGATTAGTGAAAGTCTTGTGATATTAGAAACCAATTAATCTTTTCCTCATGCCAGCCTCTTCTCTCCTAATCTGGGTCATTATTTTCTCCTCCACAGGTCACCAGGCAAACGCGACCCCAGACCCAACACCCTGGCACGGAGGAGGAGAGGAAGTGGGAGTGGAAGATGGAGGGACTGGAGGAGTGACTGGAGAGACCGAGGGAGTTGGAGGTGCTGAAGAAGTAGGTGAAGGAGCGGCTGGAGTAACTGGAAGGAATGGTGATGGAGGGAACGAAGGAGCAGCTGAAGACAAAGAAACTGGTAATCGAAAAACTGGAGTGGTGGATGGTGAGGCCGAGGGAGTGGGTGATGGAGGGACAGAGGGATTAGCTGAAGGAGGGATTGGAGGAGTAGTTGGAGGAGCTGAAGGAGTGCTTGTAGGGGCTGAAGAAGTGGCTGTTGGTGCTGAAGGCGTGGCTGTAGGGGCTGAAGGCGTGGCTGTAGGGGCTGAAGGAGTGGCTGTAGGGGCTCAAGGAGTGGCTGTAGGGGCTGAAGGAATGGCTGTAGGGGCTAAAGGCGTGGCTGTAGGGGCTGAAGGCGTGGCTGTAGGGGCTGAAGGCGTGGCTGTAGGGGCTGAAGGCGTGGCTGCAAGGGCCGAAGGAAAAACTGGAGTCGGAATAGGAGATGACGAAGAAGCACATGAAGAGGATACTGGAGTGGCTGAAGAAGAAGCCAAAGGGAGGACTGACGGAAGGACAGGAGGAGTAGCTGAAGGAGTGACCGACAACGAGAAGGACCCCGGGATTGACAAGGAGCAAGTGGATGGGGCAGAGAACGACAAAGAAACTAATCCGAAACTCGACTCATATAATATTGACACTGAGAACGGAAAGAAAGATATTGATGATGATGATGATGATGATGATGATGTACAAATCGAAGTAGAAACCAAAGAGGAAGAAGACGCTGTTGATAAAGAGGGCAAAATAAAAGAGAGGACGAAAGAAGTGAATGGCAGAGAAATCATGGGAGAATCCGACAACGAGACTTTAGCTGAAATAGGAGAATCTGATGAAGAGGTTAAAAAAGACACTGATAGAAACACTGAGGAGAAAACAGAGGAAGACACCGTCAAAGAAAACACTGTGGAAAAAGAAACCGACTTGCCAATCCTCCTTCATCTTGTGTGTGGAGGGGAACTAAGCCACCTGTCCACAAACCCTGATGGAGGCTCCCTCTTCTACATCCCACCTCCATCTCCATCAGATCTCCACCAAAACACCCTAGAAAAACTAAGCAAAACACATGAGGAGAAAAGTAAACACAGAGAAAAAACGAGAATAAATAACACCGAAGAGGACATAAAAGAAGATATGACGAAGAACGCTGAAATGGGCGAGGGAAAGAGAAAAGATAAACTAAGAAAGAAAAATCAAGGGAGAAAACTGAAATCGCCCGGGAAGAAACGGATTGAACAGAAAATTGGAAAAGAGATAAGAGCGAAGGATGGCGAAAAAGATGACACAAGGACGGTGAGACGGAAACTGAAAACAGAGAGTGATGAGACGAGGGATGGAAAATACCAGACACTGAACACCCCTTGCGACGAAGAAATTATTGATGAAGAAGGCGAGGAGATCAAAGATTTAAAAGACATGTACCCCATGGAAGTAAAGACGACGCATAGTTATGAAAGCAAAAGCTTGAGACATAAGACGGAAATGACAATGGAGGGTAAAAAAGAGATGCGTGGAAAGAAAAAGAAGACAGGTCAAGAAATGACAAAATGCGGAACTGAGAAGAAAACTGATAAACCGAAAAAGATTGCGACAAATAAAGATAAAAGACCTAACAAGATGAAACATAAAACACAGAAGCCAGAGAAGATGAAGTTAAAGCCCCTCAAAGACATTCTAGAGAAGGATAGAGACCAAGGCAGAGAGAAGCTGGAAGACTGTGGCAAAGCAGGAGAGAGAGAAGCAACAACGAGCAAAAGAAGAAGGAGAGACAGGAAGGTGATGAGGAAGGGAAGGAGGAGGCAGGGAGGGAGGCTGAGTACAGAAGCCAGGTCGAAGTCAATAATAAAAGTGAGATATGAAACTCCAGAAGGCGGCATTTTCACCCACCGCACTCGCTATGCCACCACCGCTCTACCGTACCCCACTCGTCCCCCTCCCCCTACTCTTTTCCCCACTCGTTATTCCACCAAGACATTCTTCCTTCCTCCCCACCCCTCCACCACTCCCTCCACTTACAAGGAACAGACAACTTTCACGACTACACCTCCTCTGGTTACAACTCGGCCCCCTCCCCTCTCTGCCACCACACAGTCCCTCTCTCTCCACTCCAGCACCACCACTCACGAAGCACAGGTCACTCTTCCCACTCATCGACCACTCTCTACTGAGCTTGGTGTCCAAACCTCACAACCCTCTCACCAAACCATATATGCTTACGAGGAGTCCAAATCTATACCGGAGATAGTCACAGAAAGCTCCCCTCACCACACCTCTCACCACTTCCCCTACCAGCCCTCGCCTCACCCAGATCACCAACCTTCACCACACTCTCCTCATCAAGTCCCCCATCAACCCACGCTTCAACCTCCACCCCAGACACCCCACCAGGCCTCACCACAACCCGCTTACCACCTCGTACCTCCGCCCCCTCACCAAGTCACTCACCAACCCACACACTCAGCCAGCGACCTTCACTTCACCACAACCCCGCCTCCTGTGGCCGCCGGATGGTCAGTGCAACACCTGGACGACTCACTCAGGTAAGGGTTTGTACTGTTTTGGTTAAGTAAATTAAGTCTTAACAATAAATTATGCGCGTGAAAATCAATACATACCTGTCTGTGTCTAGACATGTCTAGCTATCTATCTGTCTTTATATAATCATTTAGGTATCTATCGTTTATCTATCTCAACTTATTATATCCATGAATCTTAGTGTAAAACATACATACAATATTCGAATGACTGTTTTTTCACCGCATCACCTATTCCAAAGTGGAGCCAATTCACTGCCAGAGATCTCTACTTCGCTGGATGAATTCGATAGTAGCTGACCCCCCAAAATCAATAAATCAATCAATCAACCAATTCAAATCAAATCAAATCATATAAACTCAGTGTAGGTCCCATAGCACATAAAAACACCACACAACAAAAATACTCTACATTTTCAGGCAAGGTCACCATAGCACTTGGTAAAATGAATAAACCTTGAATCCCATCACAGCGATTTACCTCTGAAGCAGTCCTCTGAAGTCTGTTGCCCTCCTAGATACGATGGAGTTAGCATACTGTCCCTGTCTCACAAATTCTCTCTCTCTCTCTCTCTCTGTAGTCAGCTTGTGGGAAATCTCTTGTTGTCAACGGATTAATGACCACTTTTATCTAGCCTGTCCACTTCGTAAATTTGTTGTGAGGTAGAATGAAGGAATCTCGTTAATTGAAAGAAAAATATAAAGAATATAATACCTCAGTAAAGCAGTAACTGTAGATGCAACCTTGACTCATCTTAATGGCCCCAATTCTCGTTGATTGAGGAAGCTCCCTCCCCCTCCCCCAAAAGTCCCTCACGTCCCTCCCCCTCCCCCAAAAGTCCCTCACTTCCCTCCCCCTCCCCCAAAAGTCCCTCACGTCCCTCCCCCTCCCCCAAAAGTCCCTCACTTCCCTCCCCCTCCCCCAAAAGTCCCTCAAGTCCCTCCCCCTCCCGCAAAAGTCCCTCACTTCCCTCCCCCTCCCGCAAAAGTCCCTCACTTCCCTCCCCCTCCCCAAAAGTCCCTCACTTCCCTCCCCGTCCCCCAAAAGTCCCTCACTTCCCTACCCCTCCCCTAAAAGTCCCTCACTTCCCTCCCCCTCCCCCAAAAGTCCCTCACGTCCCTCCCCCTCCCCCAAAAGTCCCTCACGTCCCTCCCCCTCCCCCAAAAGTCCCTCACGTCCCTCCCCCTCCCCCAAAAGTCCCTCACGTCCCTCCCCCTCCCCCAAAAGTCCCTCACGTCCCTCCCCCTCCCCCAAAAGTCCCTCACGTCCCTCCCCCTCCCCCAAAACGGAGATGGTGGATTGTAAAAACAGGGGCAGCTTTGGCCTGCCATATATTGAGTTTACGTCCAGATGAAGCTGGAGGAACAACAACAACAACACTAACAGCACTAACAATAACAACACCAACACTAACAACAACAAGAACAACAACAACAACAACAAGCCTGAGAAAATGGGGTGTCTACCTTTTCCAGTTTTTTTTTTTTTCCCCTCTGGGCAAGTTTGTTCAGCTATGGAGAATTCTTTTGTAGTGAAGGATTAAAAAATCTCCATTAATCTCTTCACGACCAGATATCTCACCCTAGGCTTAATAAACTTAGGCAGGAGTATACAGGAGTAAATAGGAGTAGACAGGAATAGAGAGGGGTAGATAGGAATACATAGGAAGCCAGATAACAGGAGGCATATTGGCCCACCGAGGTTATCTGTTAAAAGAAAATTATATATACTGATTCTACTAAGCAGTGTGTATGAGAAAAGGGCAGAATAATTAGATTAAAGCAATAATAAGTTATTATACATGTGTTTTATAAGGTCAGACTACGGAGAGAGATATACCTGATGACCCGAAAAAGTGTGCCAAATTACAGGTAGTTATTCCTGGTCGAAATTTTGATTTACAATCTGTCACATGAGTATAATTATTCTCAGCCTTTACAGAGCGATAGTTATTTATGATCTTGAGTTTGCATGATGAGAGAGGCCACTTCCGTCCGTATTACTCAAAATTTGCCCAACAATAACCTCCTGTAATTCGACAGTTTTCGTAAGACACATGAATTCTGTTGGTGTCATTTTAGCTATACAAGTAAATTCCTAGGATATACCGTTCAGTAATTTCTATTGGTGTCATTGTAGCTACACCAGTTAATTCCTAAGATATATCGTTCAATAATATCTGTTGGTGTCATTTCAGCTGCACCAGTAAATTTCTAGGACACACTTACATAATTTCTGTTGGTGTCATTTTAGCTACACCAGTAAATTCCTAGGACACAAATAATATCCCATCTTGTCATTTCAGCTACACCAGTGAAGGGGCCACTCTGCTGCTACGAACCAAGCCCGGCCACAACCTCACCGCCTCTCACTTTTCCTTGATTACGCCTCCGTCCTCCCTTATAACCCCTTCCTCAACTACTCCTTCCCCTCACACATCCCCTTCCACCCCTCCTACTTCCCCTTCCACCTCCACCGCCACTACACCTCTCCGCACCTCCCAACACCCTGATTCATCCACCCTGGCCATTCTGCAGTGTTCGTCTGGTTCTCCTACCGCAACATTCGTCCACATTCTGAAGGGTGAGTACTGATACAAGGCTGTCAAAGCTCAGGCAAAAAAAATATCATGACAGTCCTTCAGTGACCTGCTAAATTTTACCGATGAGTAATGCAGCAACCCTGATTTTCTAAAAGACTTGCTGTTATTACTATTTCTAGTTCAGATTTAGAGTCATGATATACCTCTGCCTGACATCGTTGGTGTGGGTGTTGAGAGAAATAGTGAAGTATATGAATGCTGGCATATTCTCTGAAGCTAGCGAGAGTGAGGTTGATAGGAAGTGCGATCTAGGAATGAGCAGCAATTCCATTTGGTCGTATGGAATGAACGCACAATCGGGTACAGAATTCCGCCTAATATTTCAGCTCTGTTTCTCACTCAGTTTTTTTTTGCTTGCGAATTATTCCCAAAATGTGTTTGGTATATATATATATATATATATATATATATTTTTTATCCACAGATAATGCTCTCTGATATAATAACTAGCTTTGTAGTAAGCGTAGTGCAATACTGACTGTACACAATACACAATGTGGTGTTGCACAAGAGTGAACAAGAGAGTGTAAGCAGTTCTGACATTCAAAGATTACAGTAGCGGATGGGGGAGGGGGGGGGGTATCCTGGGAGTTCAGACCCCCTTTTTCCATGTGGCAATTTCTCTGCATGCAACAAGTATACAAAATTACTGAATTAAAAAAATAATATGTTTGTAAATCCTCATCGTATGAACCTCACATTACTGATGAAGTTTTGTACTGAATGGTTGTAAAATAAACTTGGATAAATCATTATCTACACATAACCATATATGTAAACACACACACACACATATATATATATATATATATATATATATATATATATATATATATATATATATATATATATATATATATATATGCAGAAACTTCACTTCACCGTGAAGACATAATGCACAATAACCACAGGAGAAATGAAAGTAGCGCCAGTGAGTACTTTCGTATATTACATCTTCAGATATCACTCTGTCTGTAGATGCTAATTGTGATGTGCGTTCCCAGGATCTAACAAAGTTATTTTTATTACTCTAAAATGATACTGGCAGCATACAGGTGCATATGCTGGTGTACCCAGAATAAATCGCTTAGGAAGAGGTGTTATGGAGTCTCCAATAATGCCTCTCAGAAGACGGACCGCAGACCCTTGCGTACCGTATGTAGGGTGGAGAAGGGTAGGCCAGTACGGGATGGAGGGGGAGGAAAAGACTGGCAAACTTTTGAACGCCGCTGTAATGGCTATGGCGGAGGAAGGTAGGAAAGAAGGGGTCCTACTGTGATATATTAATCCTTCCATATAAATCCTTCTAACATTGCCATACTCTGGATAGGTAAGGTACAGAAGGATACTAACCGCCCAGATCCTAAAATAAATCGCTGAGGGAATGGTGTTGGGAGTCTCCTTAACCGATAATAATACTGGCCTAAATGACCTCTACACGAAGAAGAAACTGATCGTCTTGAAGGAGTAGGATTTTGTCTCCATTAATCCCTCCACGACCAGATCACTCTCCTATCTATCTATCTATTTCAGACGCCTTAACCCCGTAAAGGGTGACTACAAACAAATCGCCTCCATGTCGCCCTCTCCCCCCGCCACTTCACTTTTCTCCCTCCAGCTCACATTCCCCTCTCTCATGTACTTCTCCACTCCATCCCTCCATCTTATCCTCGGCCTCCGTCTCTCTCTCCTTAAGGTGAATAAAATCGTCTGGATGTAGCAAGAATAAAAGTTATGATTACGTCATTGGATTGAAGTGGTTCAGGTCTTAGGGTAGTATCATAAGTGGCTTTGGAGACTTGGCAACACATCTTCCTGAGCGAGTTATCCTGCATAGGACACATTACTGTCCCCTTTTATTTTACTGATGAAAAACTATGTCGATATTTAAGGATATAAACAGAAGAGAAGATCAAGATGTTATACGCAAAATAAATCCTTCAGGAAGAGGCGTTACGAAGCCTTCTGTGGTCCTGATTGTGGATAGACCCTACTTCTTCTTCTCCCTCGTCTTCTACGCCTTCAGGTATCGCTCCTCTCTCCTCTTCCTCCAGATATATCTTGAAGACTATAAAATGACTTTGAGAGCAACTTGGCTTCTTCTCTCAAATTATCCGCGAGTCTAAGGCAGCCTGAACAAACCTTCCGGGTAAGAAAGCTCCCCAGCACCTTTTCCTCACCGATTGGAGTTCATTCTTTCCACGTCCTTCTGCCTACGGGTGACTTTACACTCCCTCTTTTGTCTTTCTGTCCTTCATTCTTTCCCCTTCCTTCTGCCTGTGGGTGACTCAACACTGAGTGACAAGCCGAATGGTTTCCTGTACACCGGTAAACCATTTACTACGCTGGGTGGTAACCATATAACCAAATTATGGCGCCTGGTAGTTTAGTGGGTAATTACGGCACTCCAGTCGGATTGAGCCGGTGAAGGTTTATATCCTAGGGGTGGCTGGGGTTATTGCTCACGTAATGCCACTCAGCGATGAGTGAGGCTGGTCACTCTTATCTTAAATGTCAGGACCAACATGCCTAGCCCCGGGCTCCTACGCTCCTAATGGGGCAACGTATAGGATTGGATGATGGATGGATGGATTTAATCTTGGATCTGGCTGGTTAGCATCCATTTGTACCGTACCTTGCATATGCAGAGTACGGCGATGTTAGACTGATTTAAGAAACACAGAGGATTACAGTAACGTATCATAAACAAGTTAAATCGCTTAGGAAAAGGTGTTAGGGAGGAGCTGCCTTGCCCGAAAAAACAGGCCCACAATAAGATAGTTATCATCCATAAAACACACACACACACACACACACACACACACACACACACACACACACACACACACACACACACACACTCCTGAGACCTCAGTCTCTCACTCCCAGCAAAAAATAATTCCGTGGCGTCAGGTGGAATGGAATATAATTGCTTCCCCGACCATGCAAAGGTTAATGGCGCCGGTATGCAGACTCCCAGGCTGCTACGACTCACTCTCAGATGAATAAAATCATCTGGCTTTAAATGTAATAAAATACTGGACTGTCCCGATCATGAGAGGTTAAAGGAGCTTGTATTCAGATTTCTAGGCTCCAAAACTCACTCGCAGCTGAACGAAATCATCTAGTTTTAGATGTAATATGATACTGGAATTTTCTCGACCTGGGAGGGTTGATGGTGCTGGGATAAAGATGTCCATATTTCTTTTGACTCCGAAGAAAATCATCTGGAAATGAATATAATAAAGTGTTCCTGTCGATACAACTCTTTTGTTTATTTTCAACCTACGCCTGACAGCTTTCTGCACCTGAGTGAGACATAAGAACCTGATCGTGTTATATATGCAGTGACGAAGATATAAAGGGCGATTACTGCTGCACTCCTCTGCTCCCAGTGTTTGGGTCTGGATGGATTACGCATATGTTGGGCATATTTTTTGGCTGACGGGTTCACGGAAAGTTATCGCGAAATTTGCCTCAATTTCACCTGGGCAACTGTTAGTTTTGTCTGTAGTTGTTGGGGTGTAGAGGCACTGTGTAGGTATGGGTTAGTGCACAGGTAAAAGTACACACACACACACACACACACACACACACACACACACACACACACACACACACACACACTGCAGTTGTTGGTGTAGTGAGGCTGTGTAGGTATAGGCTAGGTATCACGCGAACAAAAAATACAAAAGTTCTGACCCACATACCTACACATACACACATATGTACACGTATTCACATAGGCACACACAGCGGTTTTATACTCTTCAGTACACAGGCATAGATATACACACGCGCAAATACATAGGCTACACGTGGAAACATAGGCACACACTAAAGTTTTATACCTCTCTGTGCAAATGGTTCTGTACACACACACACACACACACACACACACACAGAGTAAAAACAGGGGAAACAAAGTGAAGAAAGAGACAGCGGAAGGGGAAATAGATGGTGAGAGAATGTAAGGCGACATGAACGAGTGAGGAGCAAGGCAAAACAAACAGCCAAGGAGAAGACGTACTGCAGAGGTGGAGGTTCGTTCGTTCAAAGATTCCCTGCACGTATAGTGCAGGCCGGGCCATACATTAGCCCGGTCAGTGGTGTATGGGCTGGTTAAAAAACAGTAAGGGGGGAGGACAGGACCTGGGGATTGCCCAGCACGCACGTCCTGTCTCCTGACTGGCTTTGTGGTGTGTGTGAGGTGGAGGTGACAAATAACAGGAAGGGAAACACCAGAATTGCAATACAAACAGAATATGCCACAAAATGTACAGTAAAGGCAATGCAATAATAATGGAGTGAATAAGTGAAGAGCAGTAAGGTACAACATGCCTCAGTTGAGAACAGAATAATTATTAAGAAATGATGATGATGATGATGATGATGATGATTGTCATAGCTAATAATAATAATAATAATAACAATAATGATGACTAATGAAAATAATTGTAATATTAATACTAATGATAATAACAATAATAATAATAATAATAATAACTCTAAGCCCTTGGCCACCCTGTCTGGGATACATGGCGTCTGGCAATGAATGAATGAATGAATGAAAATTATTATTATTATTATTATTATTATTATTATTATTATAAACATGTCACATAAGCTACAAATTGATAAATAACCTCCCAAAATCATTCTATCAAACTACTTTCGAGAGCATTCTCGGCGATAAAGGAAGCTCCCTAACACCTTTTCCTAAGCAATTTATTTTGCTTATTACACCTTACTGTCCTATTCCGTGTTATATGAAACCTCCCAGTATTGCCACACTGCATAAATAACTTACAAAAGGCTATTAACCATCAATTTTCGAAAATAAATCGCTGAAGAAGAGGTGTTGGGGAGATTTCTTACTTGACGAGAGTACAGGCCAGGGAGTGACAGTACCTAGACAGTCCTACCACAGCATTACAACACCCCACCACAGTCCCACCACAGTCCTACCACATTTTCTAGACAGTCCTATCACAGCCTTAAAACAACATACCACAGTCCCACCACACTCGTGTCACATTCCTACCATACCCTATTACATTACTGCCACACCCCTACCACATTTCTCTCACAACCCTACCATGTTCCTACCACACCAGCACCACATTCTTACCATACCCTACCACATTCCTGCCTTAACCTACCACATTCCTACCTTACCCTACCACATTCCTGTCACTTTCCTACCACACTGAAACCTCACCTCAATCCCACTCCTGTCACAACCCTACCACATTCCTACCACACCTCAACCCCATTCCTACCACATGCTACCACTATCCTACCATACCCTACCACATTCCTACCATACCCTACCACATTTCCACCATACCCTACCAAATTTCCACCATACCCTACCACATTTCCACCATATCCTACCACATTTCCACCATACCCTACCACATTTCCACCATACCCTACCACATTTCCACCATACCCTACCACATTTCCACCATACCCTACCACATTTCTACTATACCCTGCCATATTCCTACGATACCCTACCACATTTCCACTATACCCTACCACATTTCCACCATACCCTACCACATTTCCACCATACCCTACCACATTTCCACCATACCCTACCACATTTCTACTATACCCTGCCATATTCCTACCATACCTTATTCATTCCTACCATACCCTACCACATTCCTACAATACCCCTCTACAAACTCTTCCATCACCACTACCATAGGTCTGATTTCACCTCTTCCATGCTATCGACGGGGCTGATCCTTTCCCAATTCAGCCCATGCCGTCCTCTCAGCATTCTCTGCAATTTTTCTTTTTTATTGCACAGGTTAATCCATCAATCCTGGGCTGAAATCCTCTCTGGGGGGATTACTCTCCAGCCCTGGCCAGCCCTGGTGTGCTGTAGTTACCTGTTGTAGTCAGGGATTGTGATAAAATAATTTGTAAAGTTAGAGATAGATAGGTAGATAGATAGATAGGATGGTAGACAGACAATTAGACAGACAGGAAGACAGGAAGATAGGCAGGCTGGAGAGAGACAGACAGACAGACACTCTGACTGACAAATAGAAAAATTGACTTACTGAGAGAGAGAGAGAGAGAGAGAGAGAGAGAGAGAGAGAGAGAGAGAGAGACCACTCTGGCCTCGGAAAGCTTATCTCACCTGGCTCTTATATTGTGTATTTTATTCCCTGTATTTATTTGTTTCCTCAGCGTGAAGTATGGTATTGCCAGACAAATTCAAAAAGAGATAAAAAAAAAGAGAGTGATAAAAGAGAGCTTGAAAATCCACTAGAGTTTCTACAATACTGCACCATTTACGACAATTAAGTAGGTTAACCGCTACTCCCAGTACTTCATGTATGTAAACGAGTCAACTCTGGAACTATCTCCCTCTGTCTGTATTTCCTACTGTCTATGATCTCCAGTCTTTCAAACGCAGAGTGTCTAGGCATTTCGAAACGAATGGATCTTGAATTTGGCTGTTATCTTGTTTTTGTTTTTTCTTGGAGGTATCAATTTACTTGTTTTAGAAGGAGGTAAAGAAGGTAAGGCAGTGTGAAAGGGGAAATAGTACGGAAATGAAAGACTGGAAGAATAGATTGTTGGTGGAGAAGAGAGAGAAACTGAGGAAATGGAAGGAGCTCTTGGAGGATTTGTTGAATGTAGAGAGTGACAACAGTGCGAATATAAATGGTTGGGGAATGGCTGGGAGAAGAAGAGATGAGAGGAGGGAGGAAGAGATCAGTAGGGGAGAAGTAGTGGAAGCAATGAAGAAGATCAAGTTGGGAAAGGCCCCAGGAATTGATGGAGTGTGTGGTGAAATGCTTAGGTATGGGGGTGAGATTGTTGTGGAATGGATATGGAAGTTGTGTAGATTGGCTTGGGAAGAGGGAAGGGTTCCGGAGGACTGGAAATCAGGTATAATTGTTCCTTTATACAATGGAAAAGGAGAGAGAGAAGTCTGTGGTAACCATAGGGGTATTTGCCTTCTTAGTGTGACTGGTAAAATATATGGTAGAATACTCATTGATAGGGTTAGGGATATGACAGAGGAGCTAGTTGGAGAAGAACAAGGGGGATTTAGGAAGGGAAAAGGGCGTGTAGATCAGATATTTGTTCTAAGATGTTAGTGGAGAAGTATCTAGAGAAGGGAAAGAAAGTGTATGCTGCCTTCATGGACTTCGAGACAGCTTATGACAGAATAGATAGGCAAGGTATGTGGAAGGTACTGAGAATATATGGAGTGGAGGGGAAATTGTTGAGTGCTGTGAAGAGTATGTACGAAGGAGCTAGGACTACGGTGCGAGTGGATGGTGAGCTGATTGAGTTCTTTGATCTCAGTGTGAGACTGAAACAGGGTTGTGTGATGTCTCCGTGGCTGTTTAATATATACATGGATGAGGTTGTAAAGGAGGTGCAAGGTAGGGCAGTGGATGTGGGGGTGGCTCTAATGAATGAGGGTGAGATTTGGAAGATTCCGATGTTGTTGTTTGCTGATGATACAGTATTGTTGAGTGACGATGAATGGGAGTTGCAGGGTTTGGTGAATGAATGTGGGACAGTGTGTAGGAGGAGGAATCTGAAAGTTAATGTAAACAAGAGTAAAGTTATGGTGTTTGAGAGCAATGAAGTCACAGAAGGCACGGTGAGGTTGGATGGCGAGGATATGGAGAATGTGAGTGCATTCAAGTACTTGGGTAGTGTGATGATTAAGGATGGAACCTTGGGGGATAAAGTGAGTGAAAGGGTACAGCAGGGAAGGAAGGTTGTTCGTTCACTGAAAGCAGTGATGAGTAATAGGGAGGTGAGTGTGGAAGTTAAGAAGTCACTGCATGATAGTATTGTGATCCCTACCCTGACGTATGGAAGCGAGGCGTGGACCTTGCAAGAGGGGAACAAGTCAAGAGTGAGAGCAGTAGAAATGAGCTAATTGAGAGGAACATGTGGAGTGACATGGAGGGACAGGTTGACGAATGAAGAAGTGAAGGAACGTTATGGGGTGGATGTGGATGTGGTTGAGAAGATTAGGAGAAATATACTGAGGTGGTTTGGACATGTGGAGAGAATGGAGAATGAAAGACTGACTAAGAGGATGTATGTAGGTGAGGTGGAGGGAGGGAGAGGGAGGGGTAGACCGAGGATGAGGTGGAGGGATGGAGTTGAGAGGTATATGAGGAAGGGGGGAGTGAGTTGGGGTGAGGGTAGTCAAATGGTGGGTGACAGAACGACTTGGAGGCGTTTTGTCTGCGGCCACCCTTTGCGGGATTAGGGCGTCGGGCTATAGATAGATAGATAGATAGAACAATTTACTGGCTCCTGGCCTTTCGTTTCTTCTTCCTTGCATAAAAAAAGATGGTTCTTTTGGTAATAACAGGTGTGAGGAAAGGTAGCCAGTGTGATAGTTAAATATAATATCTAAATAACACCAAGGACTTAAAATCAAGCCTGTATCCATCACAATAATAATATAGAGATTTTAATTCAACACAGTTTATGATTAACAGGAAAAAAAAAATTATGTACTGCCAATGTAGTTATGTTGAAAGCGCTGAGTGATACCAGAGTGTTGTGAAATTCCTCTCAGCGTCCCATCTCTTGTTTTCAGAGCATAATCAGTAGTGGATATTTTGCAAGGACTGAAATTATGAACTCACAGTTGAAAAAGTATGATTTACACACTTGCTTCTGGGAGAGAGAGAGAGAGAGAGAGAGAGACAGACAGACAGAGAGTTTAAAAGGGAAAAGAAAAAACTATAATGCAGATGAGAACGAATTACAGTATTTGTTCAACTAAATTACATGAAAACACACACACACACACACACACACACACACACACACACACACACACACACACACACACACACACACACACACACAAAGCAATTTTCAATTAACGTTCAAAGCCTAATCGCGTTTACATGGGCCAACTTTTTCCTTCACACTATTACATTCTTTACGTTACCGGTATTTATGAAGGCAGCTCCGCATTTTATTCTCCTTCTGTTTACAAATCGACTTAAGTTAGAGGCGTACGGAAAAAAGTGATCTTCCTATTGCCATTTAATTTTTATTTTCAAATCATATGCAAGATTCTCTCTCTCTCTCTCTCTCTCTCTCTCTCTCTCTCTCTCTCTCTCTCTCTCGGTAGATAGACAGATAGATGCAGACTCCCACTCCTATTGCCCTGTGCATATTCTCTCCATACTGAACTGCCCGACTCTCCTCTCCCTTATGTTATTTTATACACATCACGTCCGCCCCGACCCAGCCCTCTCCCCTCCTGCCTCATCAATCAGGTAATCCAGGCCTGGGGAGGGTGGATTTACCTGTCCTTACCTGAACCGTGCAGGGAACAAGCAGGAGGACGGATTACCCAGGACCCACCTATAGGTGGGTCCTGGGATTACCTTGCTCCTCAATTACACACCGCTCGCCCTCCATTCCAATTCCCATCCCTCGATATGCATGGTAGGATTATTTCTGAGGTCTGAGAGGCCTGTGTGCTCTGTGTAATGACTCTCTCTCTCTCTCTCTCTCTCTCTGAAGTTTGATGCACAAAGTCGGATTATTTCCAAGATCGTCCAAAAGAAAACAAAAAAATGCTTACACC
The DNA here is from genome assembly GCF_032717465.1 of Coenobita brevimanus. Lineage (NCBI taxonomy): Eukaryota > Metazoa > Arthropoda > Malacostraca > Decapoda > Coenobitidae > Coenobita > Coenobita brevimanus. The sequence continues at coordinate 5,098,561 of NC_137026.1, read as the reverse complement.
TTCTCAATCTCATTTTGTGTGTGTGTGTGTGTGTGTGTGTGTGTGTGTGTGTGTGTGTGTGTGTTTGTGTGTGTGTATGTGTGTGGCCCAAGTTCTTAATTTTTAATTATGGTCAAAATATTACCCCTCACATAGCCGGGACAACTCAAGTACTCTATTCCAGTTAACGCCAGACGATTTTGCTCATCTGATAGTGGGCTATAGGAGCCTGGGAGATAAATTCGCCATACACCACTATACAACTTGCTTACTCCTGTCAATACAAAAACAACCATTTAACAAGAGGGCTTCATGTCAAGAGCATCATTAGGTGGCCTTAATTACTGCCTCATCATGACACTGGATTTCACTTCAAGTATTCATTTGCTGACACACGAAAATGGATCCAGAATAAGGTGTTCTAGTAATACAGGAGGTTCATGTACATGGAAAATCAAAACAAGTTTCAATTTTTCATTACTAAGATTATGTCTTAAAATCAAGATCATGCTTGAATGGAAAAAAAAAATCGACAAGTAGATAAAATTTACTCACGAAACAGATGCATCTTGCGATCAACGACGTAAAATTAACATAAAAGTGAAGAGGAATACATTGTCATTATTCTTACTGATAGCCGAGAAAGAGTATATTTCTACTGGCAATTCATAACCCACTGGGAGGAAGTATGTCTTTGGGTCATGGAATTAGGTCTGACTTTTTTCCTATAATAAATAATTATCATTCATGTGTAGAGAAATAGGCAATCATTCCTGTTATGTAATCTTTTCATAGCATATTTTTCCTGATAACACATAATTCGTGGGCAACGGCTATGTATACGATCAGTGCGCTAGGATGGCTTCTGTGATGCATTATCGTAAATCATAAGGCGGGGGAGAAGAGGGAATAATGGGTGGAGGGAAATGGGAGAATGGGGAGCTGAGATGAGGTGGCTTCGGATGACTGAAAAATGGAGCAGATGATGAGTATGGAAGATGGACGAAAGGAGGGTGAGGAATAAGGATGGAGTGACTTGGGATGAGGAACGGAGGTTGAATAAATCATGTGGCTTGCAAAAATGAATGACTTAGTGTTTCTTACTCTACGGAGCATACATTTCCCGGGGATACGAAGTGTCATTTGTGAGGGTGCGGAGCATGCCACAGACCAATTGTAGGGCTGCTAAAACTACATTGTCTGTATAAAGGAAAACGCAACCATTTAATTGGCCTCCAGACCTCGTTAGGGTATCCAATGGCAAGTAAATTCGACTGGCGTTTTCCAGGGCGAAATAATTAATTTGGAAACTCGATCAAAAAACTATCTTTACACAGGTGATCGATGGTTTCACACTGAGCGTTGTTGCTTATCGTGCTTTTATTTTCTTTAGGCGAATATTTCTGAATGAACTTAAATGTTGCGCAAAGTTCTTTCTTGATGTCGTTTTGATTATATCACTAGCCAGATATAACTAAGAGCTGGTATCAGAGAATATTTTCATACGTTTCGCCCACTGTATCAAAATGTCAAGATGGAAGGTTGTAAAGATAGTTTTTTGATCATGCATACATCGAGGTTTGACTGTTAAATCGAGATGGTTTATTATCCCTGAGACCTCGGTAGGAGTATCAGGGGCGAGTACGGTTAAATGGCGTCACCGTAGTTACCCGGAGGAAAATAGAGAAATAAGTGCATAATCTTTCCGCAGGTCCATACTCTTACATACTTAGGAAGGACCTCAGATAAAAGGTCTGTTACTTCAGTGCTGGGCTGGAAACAAAATTAGCCTCATAATTCACCTCCTGTGCTCCTCATTTTCCTCAGCTGGCTAATATGCCTAAGCTGAGAGTGGCTTGCTATGCTTCTCCGTCCATATGAAAATGGTAGACATGCCATAAACGAGCAGACACCGTGATTTGATTGGCAAACTTTTCTCCCCGCCTGGCCACTGTCAACTCCATCACCATAAAACTCAAACATAATGAGCCTCACTTCGGATGAGTTTGGTGCAGAGGAGATACATTTCCCTGACGGATCCTGACGTGCGGAGTTTACGGTGTAATGGTCTAGTTATTGCCTCATTAACCTGCGATGGCCAAAATTTCCGATAATATCTGAGGGGAAGCCATTACGAAAGTGACCCTAGATTTCAGTATTCCTAGGGGTCACTTTGTACACCATGGCCGTATTCTCGTGGAGTAAGGACGCTCCCTAGCACCTCCTACCAATTGCCAGGAATCATTGCACTTGTCCCACTGCAACAGCCACGTCTGTATGCACCGCTGACAGCTTGTGACATCTACTGTACATCCGTACTCTGCGGCATACCAGGATCTCTCTCTCTCTCTCTCTCTCTCTCTCTCTCTCTCTCTCACACACACACACACACACACACACACACACACACACACACACACACACTGGGCTTGATCTTCTGATGGAAAATAAAATGGAGGGCTAGAGATGAAAGGGATGGGGGATGTTCCTGCCTGCGAATTATTCAGCGTATAATATGATAAAGGTAGGAAGGTGGGGGCCGAATTCATGAAACCTTCTAAGCATTATTTGCGTAAAAATTATATGTATATCTGTCTTGAGTCATACAGCTACTAAATACAGACAAGAAAATACAAACAATACAGATAAAACACCGAACCAGGAAGATGTGTAATAAGAGATGAGTATTAGGCACGCTTGTATACAGTATTTTTTTTTTTAATGCAAGAAAGAAGGAACCAAAGGCCAGGAGCCTGCAAACCGTTCCTTCCAAGAAGAAAACAAAAACATTAAAAAGAGAGCAAAATTCAAGATCCGATCATTTCGTGATGCGTTTGAAAGACTGAAGATCATTGGAAGTAGGAAACACAGATAAGGGAGACAGTTCCAGAGTTGACCGGTTGCATAAATGAAGGACTGGGAAAAACGGTTAACTCTTGTATTAGAGAGCTGGACAGAAAAGGGATGAGAGTTTGTTGCTAGACGGGTGCTATGCACCCGTCTTAGAGGTGCAGGGATGCAACCAGACAGTTCAGAGAACCAGTGACCATTGAAGTAGCAATAGAAAAGAGATAAAGATGCAACAGTACAGCGAAGAGACAGAGGTTGAAGGGAGCCAGTAAGAGGAGGAGAGTTGATGAGACGAAAAGCCTTTGACTCCACCCTACTGAAAAAAGTTGTATGTGGGGAGCCTCCCCACACATGAGAGTTGTACTCTAAACAGGGGCGAATAAAACCTGAGTATAAAGACAACAACTGTGCAGGAGTAAAGAAGGAACGGGGTCAGCTTAACACACCTAATCTCTTGGAAGCAGATTTTACAAGAGATGAAATATGATTTTTCTAAGATAAGACCCGAGTGAATGAAACCCAAGCATGTTCAAGGATGATGCAGGATTCAACTGGATATTATTAAACATTACAGGGCACTCCTATGGAAGATTGTGTCGGGTTGATATGTGTAAAAACAGAGTTTTTGATATATTAACCCGCCCCGTCCCGACGACGTATAGGTACGTCACGACGATTTGCATTTGCCAGTCCCGGCAACGTATCAGTACGTCGTGCAATTGCAATGTGCATAATTTCGACAATTTTCAAATTTCGCGCTTGATTTGCGGTACGTACCCTCGCCTGACCTTCCCCTACCTGCCACCAGGCGGGGACACTCGGCGACCCCGCGCGACCCGCGTTAGCCCGCCACTCGTCCACTCACCTGGTAGCCACGGTCCTGCTCAGACATGGCTAAGAGAGGTCTCTCAGAGAGCGAAATTCAAGTCGCCCTGGACACCTTTACCGGCGACAGTGATTCCCCACTGGATGACGAGGAGATGGACAAAGATTATGTGCAGCCAGACGAGGAAGAAACCACCAGCAGTGACGAGGAAGTTCCGTCACCAAGGAAGTGGCAGTACGTGACTTACCGTGCTGCTAGAGAGGGGCAGGAGGCAAAGAAGGCACATGGTATGTCATATCCCTATCCCCAGCGTGCCTTGGAAGCCGAATTCGAGGTCGAGGATGAGGACGAGGACGAGGACGGAGACGTGGGACGTGCTGCCACGTGGTATGGGCGGGAGGTGATTACGCATCGTGGCCCAGAGTGCACACCACGTCGTCTAAGCAGGTATGGGCCTAGCATTCTGTTTGGGGCGGTAGGAAGTGAAGTGGAGGGAGTGGGGAGTGAAATGGACATTCCTGGGATTAGGGAAAGTGAGAGTGAGGTGGGTGAGTCATTGCTCTCCCTACGCAGTGTGAGGCGGCAGAGTGGATCACGTGGGCCAGTGCGGGTGCATTCCTTATCACGTGGGGTTGTGAGGGAGGGGGAAGGTGGGGAGGAACCACTCCAGAGCACGTCTTATGCTCCCCAATATCCCCTAACACGTGGTCGAGCAAGGTTGCGTGAGAGAGCACGTGGTGTGGTAATGGAGGGGGAAGGTGGGGAGGAACCACTCCCCAGCACGTCTTCTGCTCCCCAATATCAAACTATTTCATCCCCACAGCCCCCTAATGTTCCTCAAGGCCGTAAGGGTAAGGGAAAGGGAAAGGGTAAAGGCAGAGGGAAGAGGAGTGACAGTGGGGAAGCCCTCCGTACTCCTTCTCTCCAACCTCCCCAACCAGGATCTCCTCCCCACCCAGACGAAGGCGGTGATGGGGACGAGGGATTTGTGTCGTGGGATTGGGAGGATGGGAGTGATTTTTCTCCCCTCATTCACCCCTTCACTGAGCAGGGGCGATCTGGCTGCATTGCACCAGGTATTCACTGTAATTCAAGCAGGTTGGATTTTTTCCACCTGTTTTTCAGTGAGGCCTTCGTTGATCAGATCGTGCTTCAAACAAACCTGTTTGCAAGCGACCAGCGGCTAGAAAGTGAAAGATTGGGAACAAGGAGTAGGCATTCAATGATTTATGATTACCCTGTCTCCATTCCAGAAATGTTCTTATTTTTTGCCCTTGTCCTTTTGATGGGTATAATAAGAAAAAATAGAATTCCTGCTTACTGGACTACGGACCCTGTTATGTTTACCCCCATATTTGGTCAAGTGATGAGCCGTAATCGGTTTCAACAAATTCTAAGTCGCCTCCATTTTTATGATGCTAATGACCCCGCAAATGCAAACAACACGGACAAAATGAGGCAAATTAGGCTGGTCTTTGATCACCTCAGGCAAACCTTTCGATCCTCATTCTATCCCTATAGAGATCTCGTCATAGACGAGAGTCTCGTGTTGTGGAGAGGCAATATTTCATTCAGACAGTATATACCCAGCAAAAGGCACCGTTTTGGGTTCAAGATCTTTGTTATGTGTGACTGTAGGACTGGATACGTGCAAGACATAGTCTTGTACACCGGTGCACAGACAGACATAATAGAAGATCGAAGTATAGGACTTTCTGGAGCAGTGGTAAAGACGATGATACAAGACTACCTTCATCGTGGTCACGTTCTCTATCTCGACAACTGGTACACTAGCCCTCTTCTAGCTCGTTATCTTCACAGACATGAAACGCGAGTCTGTGGAACCGTAAAGGTGAACCGGCGTCACATGGCCAAGGTAGGGCGGAAACTTGCAAGGAGTGAGGTTGTCTTCTTCAAAGCAAACAACATCCTTGCAACAATGTGGAACCACAACAGAGAAGTAAGCCTCTTGTCCACAGTTCACCGCCCCTTGATGCACCGTACTGATTCTGTTGATTACCATAGCGAGAGCAGGCGTCGTGTTTGGAAACCTGAATGTGTCATGGACTATAATATATACATGCGCCTCGTGGACCAGTCAGACTCCATGATATCGACGGTAGAGTGTGCCAGGACCACGATGAAGTGGTATAAAAACTGTTCTTTCACTTGCTAGATATCACTGCTCTGAATTGCCACCACCTTCACGCCATGACCACAGGAGTTCAGGAAACCTTTGAAGGGTTTGTGAGGGAGCTCACACGAGAAATCTTTGCAAAATATGCTGTTGAAAGGCCCCAACAGCGCCCCCGCACTGCCCCTATTACCCACACTCCCCAGAGAATATCCGCCCGCCATTTCCCCACTCCTATCCCGCCCCAGCCCAACAGACCTATAGTCGGATTCCCGCCCGTTTGCGGCAGAGGTGTGGCCAGCACCTGTGGACAATGGTGCCACGTTTCCCCAACTTGCGATGTGAAACGGAAGCTATTTATGTACAAGGCATCACAAATTCGATAAATTCAGATGAATAAAACTTACACTTGTGTATTTTGATGGATGAATCAACAGTAATCTTATTATGCATAAAATATTTATACAGTAACACAGAAACATGGCACACATATTGTACAGTGTTGCTAAAAGATATTGTAGTCACTTTTAATGGTTTTTAGCGTAGTTTTAGGGTGGGTAATAATATCACAGTTATGGATATAAGATAATGAGCCTGAAAAAAGAAGAAATATGCCAATATCCAAAGTAAAAGAAATAATTCATGTAATTCTTGTGAGTGGCAATACTTACACACCCATCTGGCCTAAAATAAATGTCCCAAGAGAGAATGAGGAGATTCAATGTCCCAAGAGAGAGAGAGAGAGAGAGAGAGAGAGGCATGCATTGAATGCATTGTCGGCATCACTTAATATAACAAAACCAAATTAACAAATGAAAGCACAATTATAAATAACTTATAAAAGAATCAAAAGTACTCAGGGTGGCTCACATTTCCCGCCAGGAGAGAGAGAGAGAGAGAGAGAGAGAGAGAGAGAGGGAGGTCTGTCACTGCCTTCTTTGTATTCATTTGTTCCTTTGTACATACTGCACACACTGATATACATTGTTCCTATTGATGCACATATCTATACACGTAATTTCTCTCTCTCTCTCTCTCTCTCTCTCTCTCTCTCTCTCTTCTAATACTGACCACGTGGTAGGTGAATCCAGCCCCCCCCTTCCCCTCTCCTCCCTTCTTAATCCCTCCTGGGTGTCTCAGGTCAAATCCCCCTTCACACTTCCCCTCCCCCCAGGACCACCACCCCAACAAACCCACATCCACACTCCCACCCACACCTACACCCACACCCCACTACGTCGGGGTGTATGAATCAGTAACGTAACAAACCTCTCAGCAGACAGTAACTTTGACACTCCATCTACTACTAAATATGACAAAACCAAATTAACAAATGAAAGCACAATTATAAATAACTTATAAAAGAATCAAAAGTACTCAGGGTGGCTCACATTTCCCGCCAGGAGAGAGAGAGAGAGAGAGAGAGAGAGAGAGATAACGGTATAGAAAACGTGGCAACACTGTACACAGGTGCGGGCCACACCACAGCCGCAAACGTGCGCGAGTCCTACTATAGGCCCCAGCGCAGGTGTCACGTGTGCAGTAATTCCCAGGTGAGACTCACGACACAGAGGAAGGACACCCGCTATGAGTGCGTGCAGTGTGACGTGGGTCTGTGTATTCACCCATGTTTTAGTGAATATCACACGTTGCTGCAATTTTAGCATGGTGTGATTGCGAAAGGACGCAGAAATTATGATGTAAATGCGACAGACAGACGCTATGTCAAAATATCAGTCATGTGGATCGCCAAATATTAGTATAAAGTGCCTACGGGTAGAACATAAGTGAAAACATTGGGTGTAAGTATATAAATCTGCCCTAAGTTGAAACTTACATAGAGAGGGTTGTTTGATGCGATATTCTGTCGCTCAGTGCAATAAATACGGCCCCTTATTATAAATTTTCTATTATGTGACATTCTTACGGGTATAAGTTCAAATTATTGTATATGATGATGTATATTCTAAGTCAAATATTCATAGCGTGTCTATAAAGATAAGATTTCCTGACGCTTAGTCGAATGAATAAGGCACGTATTAGTCAAAATAAAAGTCAGCAAGTGATAAAGTGAATAATTAGTATATAAGTGTGTGAGTGAATTAGTATATAAGTGTGTGAGTATTATGTATGACGTAACATTCCTTGCGAGGGTATTTTCAGGCGATATTCTCACGCTCACTTGAATAAATAATGGCAGTAAGTATGTACAGTGCATTGGAGGGGTGTAAACGTGTGTAATGTAAGTGGGAAAATATAATTGGAGTGAATAAATAAAGTAGATGATGAAACACGAGTGTTTGAGATCGTGGTTGCTACGTGAATAGGCGCTAGCATATCGCTAAATGCCCTCGTAATGAATGAAAATAATTGAAAACCTTCACAGTGGTGGGGGAAAGGTTCTATGTAAATGGGAAAATAATTGGAAAGTGATAAAACAATTTGGTATGTTGAAATACGAGTCATAGCGAGTGCACTTACTAAGCTGATGTGCGCTAAACTTATGCTGCATGTCATCAAAATGAATGAAAACATCTGAAATCACTTACAAACAGTTGTAATTGGTAAATTGTCATTGAAACAGAAGTATACAAGTAGAAGAAATGATAGGTTGACTCATACCAGAAACTTAGCATATAGCATGTTACGACTCGGACCAAACTCGCTATGCTCGCGCGATGGTACAATGCTTATTTTTCCTATATATGTGTCTGAAATACATTATATTGTTACTGTTATTGTTTATTAGTACAAATTCAATAAATGTAGAGGTGTTGTGTGTTGTTTGTCCCATTACTCCTTACCATAGAAAACGTTTACGCATATCCAGCCCATTACAGAATACGATACCTGCGGGGGGAAACCGCACCTGTATAGACCACTTATAGACCGCAGAGACCACTTTCTTCAAGATTTTCCATAGTTTCTCGACCTAAGCGGAAGTTTCATAAGAAAAAAAATTTTTCCAAAAAGGCTCGGGACTGGGGGATGTCATAGGTGCGGAAAGGCTCGGGACGTGACGGGTAAAAAAAAACAAGATTATTTTTACCCCAGTCAGAGATACGAGCCAAGTCAGACATTACTTGTGCCATAGCCTCATCTCTTGCTTGTTGAAGTAACTGCTGAGATGGACGTTGCGGGAACCGAATGGAAAGTTGAAGGGTGGAATCATCAGTTTACAAGTGGATAGGGTTAGATGTACAACTTAGGTCATTGATGAATAAAAGGAGGAGAGTTGGTGATAGGACAGAGCCCTGAGGAACACCACTGTTAATAGATCTAGGAGAAGAACGATAGCCGTCTACAACAGCGGCTATAGAACGACCAGAAAGGAAGCTAGTGATGAAGGCACAGATAGAAGGATAGAAACCGTAAGAGGGCAGTTTGGAAATTCAAGATTTATGCCAGACTCGATCAAAAGCCTTTGAGATGTCAAGTGCAATGGCAAAGCTTTCGCCAAAGTCCCGAAAGGAGGATGACCAGGAGTCTGAAAGGTAGATGAATAGATTGCCAGTGGAGCGTCCCTGACGGAACCCTTAGTGACGTTCAGAAAGAAGTTTGTGATAGGAAAGATGCTTTAAAATTTTTCTGTTAAGAATAGACTCGAAAACTTTTGAGACAGCATGTTAAAGCAATTGGACGATAGTTAGAGGGTTGGGAACGGTCACCGTTCTTTGGGACTGGCTGAGTGAGAGCAAAGTTCCAGCAAGAGGGAAAGGTACAAGTTGATAGACAAAGGCAAAAGAGTTTACCTAGGCAGGGTGTATGCACTGAAGGACAGTTCTTGAGGACAACAGGAGGGACTCATCAGGCCCATATGCCTTGTCAGTATTGAGGCCTGTGATGGCAGATAATACATCAGCTGAAGAAATATTAATGTCAGCCATGAGGAAGTCTGAGGGGGATGTGATGGAGGAACAGCACCGGAATCATCTAAGGTGGAATTGGAGGAGAAAGTCTGAGCGAAGTGATCTGCTTTATCTGTAGAAGAAATAGCTACAGAACTATCAGAATAGAAAAGAGGAGGGAAGGATGATGAGGTAAATTTGTTAGAAAGATTTTTGGCAAGGTGTCAGAAGAAGCAGGAAGAATTCAAGTTGGAGAGTTGAGAGCACTCAGTACGGATGAAATTACTTTTAGCAGAACGAAGAACAGATTTAGCATGATTCCAGGCAGAAACATAAAAGAGATGTGATTCAGGGGTTGGTTGGCTGTGGCATCTTTTATAGGCCCTCTCCTTGTCGCGAACAGCATTAGAACAAGTGTGATTAAACCAAGGCTTTCTTGCATTAGTCAAAGGATATGAGAATGGAATGTATGCTTCCATGCCCGAGAGAATAACCTCTGTAATGCACAAGGCACACTCATATGGCTCCTGGCCATGGAAGCAATAATCATTCGAGGGAAAATCAAAGAAGTACTGCCTGAGGGCCTCCCAATCTGCAGTTCCAAAGTGCCACAGATGACGTTTCTTTGGAGGGTCCACAGACCATACCAGAGCGATAGGACAGGCCAAGGTAATAAGGTTGTGATCAGAGGAGCCCAACGGAGAGGAAAGATTAATAGTGTAAGCAGAAGGATTAGTTGTAAGGAAGAGGTCAAGTATGTTGGAGCTCTCTCCAAGGCAGTCAGGGATACAGGTAGGGTGCTGTACAAGCTGTTCTAGTTCATTAAGGATAGAAAAGGTGTAGGCTTGTTCACCAGGTGGATCAGTGAAAGGAGAGGAGAGCCAAAGGTGGTGGTGAACATTGAAATCTCCTAGAATGGAGATTTCAGAGGAAGGAGAAATGGATACAATGTGTTCCATCATAGAAGTAAGATAGTCGAAGAATTTTTGATAGTAGAATTAGGGGATAAGTAAACAGCACAGATATATTTAGAGAATGACAAGAAAGCCGAAGCCAGAGAGTAGAGAATTCAGAGGAGTCAAGTTCAGGAACACGAGAGCAAGATAAATTGTTGCGTACATATACAGAACAGCCACCTTTGACTTTGAAATGAGTAAAGAGAAAGTAGGAGGAAACAGAAAAGGGTTTGCTGTCAGTTGCCTCAGACAGCTGAGTCTCTGTCAAGAAGAGAAGGCGAGGTTTGGAGGAGGAAAGGTGGTGTTCGACATAGAAAAAGTTAAAGGAAAGGCCGTGAATGTTGCAGAAATGAAGAAGTGAGTCAGACAGTGGTTCCAGGCATCTCTCTGAGTCGCCACTGGGAGACAAGCGGATGGTGAGGGAATTTATGGTCCCCTCCCCCCCCCGGGGGCTCCAAGCACTGATTTTCTGATGTCATTTTACTTTGGTTGGAAATGTTTATAACTTAGAGAGAGAGAGAGAGAGAGAGATGAGTGGTGAGGGTCAACGTCTATGCCTCAGGAAGAGGTGTCAGGACTGGCATGCTGCCGTGGGATTATGGATTAAAAAAAATTGAGAAGTCTATAAGAGAAAGAGACAAAATGACCTTCGACACCCTCTCTCCCTCTCTTCCCTCTCCACCTCCCCACTTGTCTTCCCCACCCTCTATCTCTCATCCCTCCTCACCTCTCCACTTATTTTACCCTCCTTGCCCCTTCCCTTCTAAAACCACAATGCATTAAAAACTTCCCACTCTCGGTTCCCTTGTAGTTCCACGTGCATTTACCTGACGACGTAATTATGCCCCTCAGGGGAGACTTTCGAACTGAAGAGGTTAGACATTTTATTTAATCTCTCCATCACTAAAAGTCCCTCCTAAAATTAAATAAATTCGTCTGTCGAAGGCTTAGTTAGAGTAAAAAGTACACCATTTAATCCCAGACTTTTAATTCAGCCTCGACAACCCGCCCCCCCGCCTTAAAAAAAAAAAAATGTCAGAAAAAAAAATCAGGTGTTATTTCTAATATTAAGCAGGCACTTTTGACTCACGCCTGTCATGCTCTAAGTGGTCTTGGAATGTCCGTGACACCTTTTCCTTACCCGCTTATTCTGCACATTATACCTTGATATCCACTTTGTCATTAATGCAAACTATGTCAATATGAAAACGATTTATGACATAAGAGAAGATAATGATAAGGTGTAATATGCAAGATAAATTGCAAATGAAATGGTATTTCAGTGTTCAAAAAATTTAGAATCTAGCCCCGTGATTCACACACCATGCAGTTATGTCTACCGATTTTAAGCCTGAGTAGTAATGCTGATTAATAGCGTTTTCTCTACTTTTTCCAAATTAACGCCAAACGATGTTTTTCACCTGAGAGAGGGTTATAGGAGCCCGAGAGTGTTGATACTGCTATTCATGGTCTTACTGCAAAGGAAGTTCCCCAACAACACTTCCTTCGCTATTTATTTTTGGATATGGCTGGATATTATCGTTTTGTACGTTGCTTATGCTGAGTATGGCGGCACTGGAAGAAATTACGTAACTCAAAAGATGTCAGTAAGATGTGATAGACAATAAATCACTTAGGAAAAGGTGTTAGGGAGCGTCCTCAATCAGCGAGAATACGGGCCACAGCATCACAAATATCCACACTAAATATTCAGCCCTGCACATGATTGGTTTTGAGAAAGTCCATAATGCTATTTTGACATTAAATCCATATACATTCATGAGCATACTGTACATCACACTCTCATCCTAATTTACATTCGTCCTACACTAAAAAATATACATACTCGTCATGCAAATTCATTTTCCATTTCGCTGTGACATCGTAACGAAGCTGAGTGTCGAAAAGGGTTTTTGGGAGAGACTCATCTACATACCCGACATGAGAGCAACATGGGTAGTGCCGAGATGCTGGGGATAACGTGACTGGCAGCGGGTGGTAGTGCTGTCTGTTGCTGTTGTTGTTGCTGTCTAGTGATTCTGAGTGCCATTGTTTTGGTCTGTGCTGTTGCTGTCTAGTGATTCTGAGTGCTGTTGTTGTGGTCTGTGCTGTTGCTGTCTTGTGGGACGCTGTTTCTTGCTGTCTAATTATTATTGGGGGGTAGAGGGATGAGAGACTGACTAGAAGAGTGTATGTGAGTGAGGCGGACTGGGAGAGGAGAGGAAGACCAAGGATGAGTTGCAGGGTTGGAGTGGAGAGACATGAGAGAGTGTGAGTTGGAGAGAGGGCATCGGAATGGCAGGGGACAGGGCGACGTTGAGGCGATGTGTTTGTGGCCATCCCTTACCGGATTAAGGCGTCTGACAACAGATAGGTAGACAGATGGATGGATACAGATAGATATATAGCTAGATAGACATAGATAAATAGATATAGACATTAATAGATAGATAGATAGGTAGATAAATAGACAGACAGAAAGACAGATAGATAGATAGACGGACAGATAGATAGAAAGGTAAATCGTTCCAGCGCTGTCTTTGTGCTGTTGCTGTTTCTAACGTCTTGTGACGTATCTGTCTGATTCTGGGCTGGGGTAGGGGTAGGGATGGGAAGGGGGAAGAGGAACGTGTTTGTGGCTGGATGTAGGGAATAAAACGATTGTGGAGGAGGGGGGTGGGGGCACAGTGAAGGGAGAGTCATAATGCTGTCTGTCTCTCTAATGCTGTTGCCGTCTAAAGTGTGTGTGTGTGTGTGTGTGTGTGTGTGTGTTCTTACCTAATTGTATCTTTACAGGAATGAGTCAATGTCCCGTGTCTTAAACATTATTATCGTACATATCCTTAAATTTATGAATTGTTTTGGCACACACTGTTTCATTCGGTAGTGCATTCAACTGTTCAATTGCTCTGTTTGAGAAACTAAATTTCCTTACGTCTTTATCGCCTCTCTTTTTATACATTTTTTGCAGTGTCCTCTTGCTGATGCTTCCCCATACGTTAAGTAATCATTTATGTCTACTTTCTCCTTCCTTGATATGCATTTGTATAGCATTATCATGTCACCTCTTTTCCTTCTCTCCTGTAGTGTAGGTAGATTCAGTTTTTTTAGTCTTTCTTCATAGCTTAGATCCCTTAAGCTTGGTACCCATCTTGTAGCGGCCCTTTGAACTTTTTCAATCTTAACTATGTGTTTTTTTTTAGATAAGGATTCCAGACTACTGACGCATACTCCAGGGTTGGTCTGATGGATGATGATATCCTTCTTAGCATGTCTTCATTTATGTATGTGAATGCTATTCTCATACTGGCAAGCAGTGTCTACATGTTCCGTACCTTCTCACTGATGTGGTCAAGCGGAGATAGTCTGTAATTGATAATCACACCTAGGTCCTCTCTTTCTGATGTTTGTAGGGTTTTATTTCCTAACTTATTATCCCACTCAGGTCTTTTTCCACTTTTACCAAACTTGATTACATGACACTTGTCCACACTGAATTCCATTTGCCATGTATTGCTCCATTCATGAAGTTTATTTAATTCTTCCTGTAGCTCTTTACAAGAGTCTGTGTTAGTAATTCTCCTTTGTATTTTTGCATCATCAGCAAACATATTTAGACAGCTTTCATTTCCAGTGTTGCCATCTATATCACTTATATACACTAAAAGCATAATTGGTGCCAGCATTGAGCCCTGTAGAACTCTGCTAGTCACTTTCCTCAATGATCAGTAATTTCCCCTTAGTACTGTTCTCATTTCTCTTTTTTTGAGAAAATCTTGCATCCAACAATACAGTTTGCCTCGGATTCCTCCTTGATGGTACAGTTTCCATAAAAGTCTTTGGTGCGGTACTCTGTCAAATACTTCTTGAAATTTAAATAGATACTGTTCACTCATCCTTCTCAGTTCTGTAATGTTTCTCTTACGCTATCATAGTAGGTCAACAAATTAATAACACATGATTTCCCTTTCTGAAACCAAACTGTCTTTCTATTATCATACTGTGTTCTTCTAACTTACCCAAACTTTTCTTATCAGCTTTTCTAATACCTTGCTTACAACACTGGTTAGTGATACTGGTCGGTAGTTGAGTGGATTTTGTCTATCCCTTTCTTGAATAAGGGAACAATATTTGCTTTCTTCCAGATATCAGGTAATTTACCTTGACCCAAGAATTCCTTGAAAATTAAAGATAATGGTTTACTTAACTCCTTTGCACATTCATGTAGCACCCAACATGAAATTTCATCAGGACCATTTGCTTTTCCTTTGTCTAATTTACTTACGTCCTCCTGTATTTAATTTTCTGATATTTGTATATCTGGTAGTATGTGTGGGCATGCATGTTCCACATAATCCCTCTCAAAATTATTTTCTTCTGCAAAAACCGATTGGAAATTCTTAAGTAGTGCTTCACAATTATCCTTCTCTTGTGTATAGGTGATTCCCTCGTCCGTAATGGATTGTATTTTATCTTTTACTTTGGTTTTGTTTCTGATGTAGCTGTAAAATAGCTTCGGCTGATCACTATTTTTATTTATGATATCCTTCTCATTGAGGATAGTTGTTATATGCCCTTTCACTATTGTGTCTTCCGTATCTGTTCCACAACAAATCTCTTTTTTCTTTTGATTTTTTACTTTCTGTATTAAACCATTTCTTTATTTTCTTTTCTGCTTCTTTGTGCTGTGGGATGTGCTTCTGGACTCCTATTTCATAAAGTTCACAGAATTTTCTATATATAACATTTAAATCTTGTCCTCTAAGCTCTTTTTCCCAATCTATTTCTAAGAAGTATTTATTTAGGTCATAATAGTTGCCCTTTTTGTAGTTAAGGCTCTTTTTGTAACTTTCATTGGTGTTAACTATGCCATATGCAATCCTGAAGGTGTAATTTAATACTGTGTGGTCACTTTTGCCGAATGGAGGATGATACATATTATTGTGT
This sequence comes from Coenobita brevimanus, assembly GCF_032717465.1. Taxonomy (NCBI): domain Eukaryota; kingdom Metazoa; phylum Arthropoda; class Malacostraca; order Decapoda; family Coenobitidae; genus Coenobita; species Coenobita brevimanus. The sequence continues at coordinate 5,083,021 of NC_137026.1, read as the reverse complement.
GTGTGGGGGGGGAGGGGGTACAATAAATGGAGAGGGTTGGACGGACAGGAGTGAACATCAGAGGCTGGGATGCTGATAGGCAGTTGGGCAGGGCGGGGGAAGATCCGTAATCCCTTTTCAGCAAAGTTGGCTGTCAGATGCAGCCAAAATGGAGGGTAGATTTGAATAGTAACCAGTGAGACTCAGTCCTACCTCGTGGCTATGAATCACACAAATCCATGCAACCACTACGTACTATTCAATTTCTTGGAGTTACCCATTCCCCTCACGTGAAAAGAAAATGTTTGCCAGTACACTCAAAGAAAAAGGATATTGTACTGTAGGTTGAACAGCACGGGAGTGGTGAAGATTTATATCCGAGTCATCTCCAAGCAAGCACACACCACGACAGGAAGCACACCGGCTCGTATATGCTTGGCATTCATGAAGCAGGTGAAAAAGAAGGAAGGAAGGGAGGAAGGAAGGAAGGATGGAAGAAAGGAAGGAAGGAAGGAAGGACGAAAGGAAGGATGAAAGGAAGGATGAGGTTGGGAGCCATAATTAGAACCACAAAATCGAATGAATGTAGGAAAGATGGAAGGAGGGAAGGAAACATGAAAGGGAGGAAAGAAATGAAAGGAAGGAAGGATGGAAAGACAAGAGAAAGGAGGGAAGGAAGGGTGGAAGTATAGGAATATGAAAAAAAAAAGACAGGAAAGAGGGAAGGAAGGCAAGAAACGAAGGGGAAAAAAATAGGAAGGAAAGGGAAAAAAGATAGACAGAAGGCACAAAGGAAGGGAGGAAGAAATGAAGGTAGGATGGAAAGAAACAAAAAAGGAAAGAGAGAAACAAGAAACGAAAGGAGGGAGGAGAATGGAAAAAAAAATGAAAGAAGGAAGGAAGAAAGGTAGTGAGAGGCACCATCAGGCCTGCCAACGAGGAAGCCAAGGAAGTGTTACCAATTTGTCGGTGGAGAATACAGAGTGTCTCCATGGGGCTTCTCCCTCCACCACACTTCTATATTAAGGCAGCAGCTCAACTTACCTCAAGACTTCCCCACCGACATCAAAGCCAAAAGTCGGGTCGAGTCCGGTCGGGGGATTGTTGGGCAAAATTTGTTATGGTCGGGTTTGGTCGGGGATTAGTCGGCATTTATGTTACGGTCAGGTAATTTTGGCGTCAATATTTTAGGCCACATAAAAAGTGCTTGTCTTTTTTAATACGGTTTGCATCACTAAAATACAAGAGAATACTGAAGTGTTAGTAGCAGAATGAATCGCGAAGGAAGCGGTGTTACGACATCTACTGAGCAACATGGAATGCGACACTTGCATATTCTCCTTTGTGTTCTGTTCTGCTCTCTCTCTCTCTCTCTCTCTCCTGACTTTTTGCAATTTGTCTCAAGAACAATTCACTTTTCCTCCTACACCTCAGACCTTCCTTTTTACCTAGCTCATGCTCGGGGCAGCTCTAGCATTCTCTTCCAGCTAATATCAGACGGTTTCCTTCAGCTGATTGCCAAATGAGCCGAGTCAGGTTAATTCTGTCCTCATCTTGCCTCTCAAGGTCGATACGCCAAACGAATGATTTTTAGTAAAGAATGAGTTATGGGAGATTGAGTGCCTTTATTATTATTATTATTATTATTATTATTATTATTTATCAACTTTTTTTTACCCCTCTTTCTTTCGCAATTGTCATCTTTTCAAATTTTCTTCCTCGTATCCTTCCGCATTTCTGAACTATTCCAAGTTTACGGAGCATAACTTCCCGCTTCGCTTTTGTCACCATTACGAGTTTTGTGCTATATATCTTTTTCCCTTGTATAAACGATCCTACCTGTGTTCAATATATACATCCTCTCCTCCTTCGCTTAGGATATCTTTATAAATTTCAGTCAATGGGCTGCAACTCAAGGTAGTTTCTTCCCCCTTTTGTTATGCATCAAACTTAAATTCAATACTCCTTTCCCTTCGCTTTTGTAGCATTTTTTTTTTTTTTTCATGGTAGTTTCACAGGAAAACTTTTTTCTTTTTTTGTAATTCCGTAAACTTTTTTTTGCATAAAACATTCGTAAGCCATGTATTTTTTTTCTCCATGGGTTTCATAAGCCATCTTTTTTTTATCAGCCATTTCGCAAGCCAATATTTTTATCATTTTACTTCCTAACTTCACGGGATACGAACCCCGACCCTCCCGCCTCCAAGACCCGCCACTGCACCGTGTGAGAGCCTGGCCATATGCTGCCAGTGACAGCACGCGAGATTAGATTTATATTTTTACTTCTGATATATATGAAAAGCGTGGAATGGGGAAATTTTGGAAGATGGGAGGATGTGAGTAGTGGGAGGATATGAGACGTGAGGGTTGAAAGGAAAGTGATGTCGTTTGGTACCACATGCCTGGCTTGTTTTGTATATATATGAGAGAGAGAGAGAGAGAGAGAGAGAGAGAGAGTGCGTGTGTCGTGTCGTGAAGATTATGAAGTGTGTGTGTGTGTGTGTGTGTGTGTGTGTGTGTGTGTGTGTGTTCTCATACCTTACTGATAGCATCTTTAATAATGAATCTACACTCTCCTTCATTTTATACAGTACATTATACTCGCGTGAATAATTATGTATGTTTCACTCATTTTACTTCATTCCCTGCATACATTGTTAGGCTATAGACGTGCCACAGTGACTGGCGGGTTGTTCATTAATGGTATCTACTATCTATTGATCTATCCCAGCACCTCCATCCTGAGAAATATCTGCATCTTCACCATCAGCTAATGTACCGCCACTTCCCTCTCTCTCTCTCTCTCTCTCTCTCTCTCTCTCTCTCTCTCTCTCTCTCTCTCTCTCTCTCTCTCTCTCTCGTGTGAGAATATTGGGGAACTCTCATATCTTTCTTTCCTCCATTCTGTCCACTTCTCTCTCCCTCCATCTTTTCATAAAACCCTGTGATATTTCTAGTCTCTCCATCTCTCCAGTCTCTCCATCTGTCCAGTCCCTCCATCTATCCAGTTTCTCCAACTCTCTACTCTCTCCATCTCTCCACTCCCTCTATCTATCTAGTCTCTCCACCTCATCAAACCTTTTCTGTTGTCTCTTCATCTCTCAAGCCCCTTCATCCCTCCACTTTCTCCATCTCTCCAATCTCAGCCTTTCCATCTCTCCAGTCTCTCTCCATCTTCCAAGTCTCTCCTCTCCAGTATCTTATCTCCAGTCCCTCGATCTCCCCCTTCTCTCCTCCAATCTCTCCAGCAAGGAGGAGGTGTCAGGGTGGCCAGCGAATCAAAGAATATTCATTAACTCAGCGGCCACTGACGCCACAAACACCGTTGTCAACCCGGCTGTCTCCCTGCGTGACGGCTGTGTGGTTGAGGACGCTGCAGGCTGTGTTTTGCTGTGCTCTGCTGTGTTTAGAGGCAGGGGAGGGGGGAAGGGAGGACTGTGTTAACTGTGGTGGTGAAGGAATAAGGAAGACTGTAGCCGATGTAGCGGTGGAGGGGAAGGAAAACTGCAGTTCTTGTGATGAAGGAAGATAGTGTCTACTGTTGTGGTGGGGAAGGGAGATTGTCTTTGTTGAGGTGGTGGGGAAGGGAGACTGTGTGTACTAGTATTGTGGTGGTGGGAAGGAGAATTGTCCGTTGTGGTGGTAGAGGGCAACGAAGATGGTGTCTATTGTTGTAGTGGTGGGGAAGCAGGGGAGATTGTAGCTATCGTGATGGTGATTGTGGTGTGATTGTAGGGGGTAATGCGTGATGGATACTGCTTCTGATGTGTGCTATGAGGCCTGATGGGGAGGAGGTTCAAGGATTGTAGCTGTGTTGTGTTCTTGTTTTAAAGAGGGGGTGCGATTGTTTTGGTGTTGTGGTGTTGCACTGGAAGTGACTGTCGTGATGGGAGTGGGGACAGGAATCATATCTCTCTTGTTTTGAGAAGTTTGTGTCCCAGCTTCTATTGGTATGGTGGTTGTTGTGTTGAATGAGGCATTGTTTTGATGGTACTGAGGGTGGTAGGACGTGTGGGTTGTGGCTGTGGTGGTGGTGGTGGTGGTGGGGGTCTTGGTATGGTGCTAGATGGGGAGATATTGTTACACTTGCTGTGGTGGTTGGTTGGTAGTGGTGGTTTGGGGGGGAACTGTGGTTGCTGTGGTGAAGCTTATGGGATTGTCTTTCTGTTATGGTGGTGATTGTGGTTGATGGTAATGATTGTCTTAGCTGATGAGGTAGTTGTACCACTGTTACTCTTTTGGTGGCTGTGGCGGTGGGATTGCTTTGTTGTGGTGTGATTGGTTGCTGTGGCGCTGGATGTATAGTTGTTGTGGAGGTTGTGGTGGTGGTGGGGGTTGGCTTTGTTGAAATATTATGTTGATTAGGCAATTAATGGCGACAGAAGTGTTTCGGTAACTAATTATATGTTATTGTTGCTGTTGTTGTTGCTCAGCCGTGGTCACACCTGGTCTAGCAGACCCGTCAACTGCTGGTATGCAGTTGTCTCTACGAGGTCATCCCACACATTCCCTACACTCTTGATATGTCTGCGTCGTTGTGTGTTACGTAGTACTCCATAATGTGTGTTATATTGTGTGGGCCTATTCTACAGGCAGGGCACGTGTCATCTCTGATTCCATCCAACCTGAATCTAAGCTGGTAACTGAGGAGGGCTGGGTTATGTCCTGATCTAAGCCTACCTAGCTGAACTCGATCAGGTCTCTGACGGTTGGATCTCGGGAAGGGGGCTTGAAGTATAGTGTTCTGATCGAGGTGTTGTATTACTCTGCACGTGAAAGGGTATGCAGTGTTTTTGTGTTGCTACTGCTCGGATATCTGGAAGTGAATTAATGTTGTTGAAGAGGGTCTGGAAGTATTTGCTGTATGTGAGTAGTTGTGTTGTGTGGCTTTGTTACATAATGACACAGGTAGCATTGACTACCACGTAGAACTGTGCCTCTCTCATGTCAAGATATTCTTTAACAGTGAAGACCTTGATTCTTAGCATAAGTGAGCTGTGGGTGTGGTTTTGGTGTTGCCAGTGGTGATGCATAGAGTATTGTTCTGTATGATGTTCTAGTGGGTGTTAGACAGGATGGGGGCCCAAGTCAGGGAGGCACATGGCATCACTGACCTAATATATCGTTTGTTCAGCCGGGAAACTTTTCTTTTTGTTATCCAAAGTCTGTCCCTGCCCCAGGTTTGTTTTCTGGGGATGCACCACCTCTTGATGTCTTGTATGTGGTTTTCGAAGGTGGATCCAGTGCCATATGTCTCCAAGGATTTTTAGTGAAGGGTGTGTGGCCCGGCTACGGTACTTTGTTATAGTGTAATGTTAGGGGTGTGCCTGTGTTCATGACTGCTGGTGGTGGTAAGTGTGGTGGTAGGTTTGACTCAAGAGATTATCAGCCTGTCATCCTCGACCCGTGCCTGAAGTGTGTTAAGGTAGTCGTGTTGCAGTGTGCAATCTGTGTCTGCTGTGTGGTGTCTCGTTTCCTTGTTATGATAATGTCACCTGCACATGATGCAATGTTTGTGAACGGTTGGGATGTAGGAATGTCATGCATGCATATGTTGAAAAGTGTGAGAGAAAGAACAGGGCTCCATGAAACTCAGTTAGTGAGGGTTTGTGTTTGTGGTGACTTGCAATGGAGTGTAACATGAGCTTGCCTAACGGATAAGTGTTATTTATGCCTGTGTTGTAGCTTCTGGTGATTGGTTTGCGTCGGGGGATGGCATCATAGGCTGTATTTAGGTCTACTTTTGTAAGAAACGTATGTTGTGTGAGTGGCACGGAGTTGATGCCGTCAGATGCATGTTGCGTAGGGTAGTAGAAGTAGTTGTTCCCTAGGCAGTCTGGCCGAACAGCCCCGAGTCCCTTAGGAAGGCCATGGCCGAGACCGGGCTTTCCCACAAGGCTCTGAAAGAGTGTATGTTGTGTTGTTGGCGTAGGTGATTGTGTGCAATGCAGTCTTCCATAATGTGCTTAATAGTATGGGGTGCTGTGTTGCATCCTGGACAGGCATCAGCGACGGAGTCATCCAGCCTCTTCTGGTGTTGTGTAGTGTTGGTTAGTATGGTGTTTGTGAAGTGGAGTGCTCTAATGGCGTGTTGTGAGGGAGACTTTATTGAATTACAACATTCTGCTCTAATGTAATCTTTAAAGTACGGTACAACGAAACGTCACTAGAGCTAAACATACTTCAGCAAAGACTTGTCACTGTAAAGTGTCGTCAAAGGAGCTAATATAATGTAATCAGAATCCAATTTCCCCCATGTATGATAGTAAACAAGAGACAAATATTGGAGGAGAGAGTTCATCGAGGCCCTATGCATCCCGTGGGGTGCCACAGGAAATGATTGATTGATTGATTGATTGACTGATGATAGTAAACAACACACTAGTATTCTGGGCAGTGTTCTCGTCGTCGGCAAGAGGCAAAAGAATGATCTGGTGACACAGAGAGTGGAGACATTTCATATCTTCAGGCACAGAATACAAACATCAAGAAAAATATTGCAAAGGGGAAAAGGAAGATGTGTGGCATAGAGGAGGAATGCTGGGCTTTTGGAAACGATCGGTCAAGCTGGAGACATATTATAAAAAAGAAAGCTAATACCTAATGATATATAATGGTGATGATGGGAAACTTGTTGGGCAGCAGAAAAGGTTTAACGTCGGGCTTACCAGAAGTTTGGCACGAAGAACCTGCAGCTGCCATCTTTCCCACCAATCCCTTACCCACCCTGACTCCACCTACCCCAACCCATTTAACCCCACCCCAACCCACCCACCCGCTACCAGCAATCAGATTAAGTGTGCCGCCGCGCCCTCCAGCCTCACCCACCCTCCACCCTGCCCCCCCACACCCACCCCGGAGGCGTGTTCGGAATACTGTGACCCTCTGCACATACGGCCAATGTTACACATTTTCCTTTACGACATTTTCAATCGTACAAAAAATTTCACCCTGAGAGCAGTGAGCCCTGGCTAAGTGCGGTGCTTGCTTAAGGTTACGTCGAGAAATGAACATTGCATTACCATACTGCTATCTATCCTCAGCCATTATATATATATATATATATATATATATATATATATATATATATATATATATATATATATATATATATATATATATATATATATATATATATATATATATATATATATATATATATATATATATATATATATATATATATATATATATATATATATATATATATATATATATATATATATATATATATATATATATATATATATATATATATATATATATATATATATATATTGTTACGGAACAGAGAAAACTGTCCCGCAAAGTTCCAGGTTCAAAACAAAAGAGTTAGGTAAAATTACAAGTTAAAGTTTAATGCACAAACTAACAACTAAACATTTAGGACTCATAAGGATAATGTAATGGCAAAAAACAGGTTAAATATATGGTTAACTGCAATAGCCTCTATTAACACGAAATTAGCAAGAGTAAATTTATCTAAGTCAGCCCTGATAAAATGAGAAAATCGGATAATGCTCAGTGAATGCAAGATATATTATTACAGATACAAAATATTATTACTACTGGCTGACACCAAAAACACATGAATCACAAATACCTCACTAGGCCTACGAATTAACACCTTATGCTATACAGTACAAGAAAAATGTAATAACACTTATACTCAAATTACACAGCTGCTAGATGGCTGGAGACTTCCTGAGCACTCACAAAAATAATAACTGTACAGGGGAGGACAGAGATGTGAGCAAAATGAGGAGTAGATCTAAGTGGCCATTAGTGCAGAGACTGAGCTCATTATATAGGGGCCGGCAGAGCTTGATACAACTTGTAAGAAGGATGCGCAAATGAAGCCATAGGGGACAAAGAGTTGACAATCCTGCTCTGAACAACAGAAAGAACGACTTACTCTACTATAAAGGTAGAAGGGGGGAGTGAGGTAGAACACGCTCGTGATCAAACGTGCAGCATACTGAGCGTTAGAATTATACAAAGGATGATGAAATCATAGGCTATGTAACACCTCCCCACAAAGAAAAAAGAAATTTACAAAGGAAATTTCTTATTACTCTAAAACATCTGTCTAACGTCTAGATAAGCAATCTGCAATAACATTTTCTTTCCCCTTGACATGCTGTATGTCTAATGAATACTCCTGAAGAAGTAGACTCCATCTTGTCAATCTCCGATTTTTATCTTTAAACTTACTAAGGAATTTCAGTGGGTTATGATCGGTATAAATGACTATGGGGTCAAAACCTGAACACAAATAAAATGAAAAATGCTGTAAACCCAAAATCAAGGTCAAAAGCTCTTACTCAATAGTCGAGTAGTTCTTTTGAGGTGGAGTGAACTTCTTACTGTAATAAGATACAGGGTGTTCAAAACCCTGATCATCCTCTTGCAGCAAAACAGCCCCAGCTCCTGTATCACTTGCGTCAACAGCCATCTTAAAAGGCTTAGCAAAATTTGGAGTAGCGAGCACTGGCTGACTTAATAGGATAGCTTTAAGTTTACTGAAAGAGGATTCACAGTTATCGGTCCAGACAAATTTAACTCCCTTTTTCAGTAGGTCGGTAAGTGGTGATACAAGAATAGAAAAGTTAAGAACAAATCTCCTGTAATAACCTACCATTCCCAAAAATCTTTGTAGCTCTTTCCTACTTTTAGGTCTGGGAAGATCACTTATAACCTGAACCTTAGCTCCTGGTGGTGCAACGTGTCTATCACCAATTACGTACCCAAGGTACTGAACTTTAGCTTGACCAAACTCACACTTTGATAAATTAGCTACAAGATTAGCATGAACCAAACGCTCAAGAAATTTACTGACATGGCATAGGTGATCTTCCCAGTTGTCACTGAAGATTAATACATCATCAATATAAACAACACACCCTGCCAAACCCTCTGCTACAACATTCATGAGCTTCTGAAAAGTGGCTGGTGCATTCTTCATACCATATGGCATTACAGAACATGCAAAAGCCTTTCCTAGTGTTACAAAACATGAGATCTCCCTAGCACGTTCAATCATAGGTACTTGCCAGTATCCCTTTAACAAATCAAACTTACTTATGTACCTAGCCTTTCCGTTCTTGTCTATGCAATCTTCCACGCGAGGGAGAGGATAAGTGTCTGTTTTGGTTATCTGATTAACACGTCTGTAGTCGATGCAAAGCCGCTGTGACCCACCTGGCTTAGGGACTAGAGTGACAGGAGAACTCCACTCGCTCTGACAGGGCTCAATCATCTTGTGGTCCAACAGGTAGCCAAGCTCCTTCTGGATGAGAGGAACTTTCACTGGGTTCACACGGTAAGGAGGCAATTTAATAGGCTTTGCATCTCCAACATCGACATCATGCATCAACACAGTGGTTCTTCCTGGAGTAGCACGGAACACTTGCGGGTACTGCTGCAGTAATGCCGAAAACTCCTGCCTTTCCTTGGGAGGTAGATGAGAAAGCTTAGTCTGGAGATCATTCATGATATCAGGATTCTTCCCCAAACTATCACTCAGGCTCATGCTGCATAGAAGAACTTCACTTGCAGACTCGGGTGGAACAGCTACAGTGCAGACTGGGTTATTTTCGTCCCGCCTGTGATATAACTTTAGCATGTTGATGTGACAAAGTTGCTTGTTCTTTCTACGATCTGGTGTGGCGATGACATAGTTGACATCACTGAGTTTCTTCTTCACGAAATAAGGACCACTAAACGTGGCTTCAAGAGGTTGCCCATGCACCGGTAGCAGAGTCAAAACCTGATCTCCTGGCTGAAAGTGGCATAACCTGGACTTCTTATCATACCAAGTCTTCATCTTCTCCTGAGCAGCTCTTAAATTCTCTCTCGCCAGCTGTAAAGCAGTGGACAGCCGTTCTTTGAACTTCATCACATACTCCAGCAGGTTGACGTCATCTTCCTTCAACAGCCAGCATTCCTTGAGTAGCTTAAGGGGTCCTCTTACTTCATGGCCAAACAGTAGTTCAAAGGGTGAGAAGCTCAGTGATTCATTTGGAGATTCTCTTGCAGCAAATACAACGAATGGAAGACCTTTATCCCAGTCTTTCTGATGTTCCAAACAGTATTTCTTGAGCATCGATTTGAGTGTTTGATGATATCTCTCCAACACTCCTTGGGTCTGGGGATGGTAAGCTGAAGACGTGATCTGGGTGATGCCCAACTCTTTCAGAGACTGCTTGAAAACATTTGACATGAAATTACTTCCCCGGTCTGACTGTACCTCCTTGGGCAGACCAAACTTTGTGAAGAACACTAGCATTTCCTTAACCACGTTTTTTACTGAGATATTTCTAAGTGGAATGGCTTCAGGATAACGAGTAGCCATATCAATCAGGGTCAACACATAAGAAAATCCTGAAGAAGTCTTAGGAAGAGGGCCCACAATATCCACCAACACACGGGTGAAAGGCACCTCAAAAGGAGGAATGGGAACTAGAGGTGCAACCTTTTCGATCTGATTACACTTCCCCAAAACTTGACAGGTGTGACAAGACTCACAATACCAGGAAACATCCCTGAAGATATATGGCCAGTAGAAGTGTTTCAAAATGCGTGCCACAGTCTTCCTCACTCCAAGGTGTCCTGCCAAACTGGAATCACGAGCCACTCTAATGATATCCTGCCTACAAACACGAGGGATGACAACTGATGTACAACCTCCCATTCACAGTCGGCTGATGCTGTTGGGGGTCTCCACTTTCTCATAAGTACTCCTGACTTTATATAATAACAAGTAGAAGCACCGGCTGACTCTTCCTCACTGCAAGCAGAGTTAGCTAGACCTTTCAACTCAGGGTCAGCAACCTGCAACACAATCAACTCTTGAGACAAATTATCAACACTACGGGGTACTGCCTCATCTGGTGAGTGGTCCAAATTAGCAAGAAAAGTGTCAGCTAGGATAACATCATCATCATCATTATCCTCTAAGTCACCAGTAACTTTAGACTTAGCCCTAGTGACAGCACATGCAGAGAACACACCAGGGACATCACAATCCTGTGTCGCAGCCACTGGCTCACTAGACAACTGAGGAGCTGGACACACTTGACTTCCACCAATATCATTTCCAAGTAAGAAAGTTACACCTGACACTGGGAGTGTCTCAACCAACCCAACATAACAGAACCATTAACAAAACCAGACTCTAAATTCACTCTGCACAGAGGGACAGAGAAGTAATTATTCCCTACACCTTGTAAGATTACAGTTTCATCAGAGGAATTAACATTAGAGCCTAGAACACTGGTCAGCATAAGGGATTGGCAAGCACCTGTATCACGATATATTTTAACTGATTTCCTGTCATTACTGTCCAGAGGACTGACAAAACCATCAGACAGGAAATTAGCACATGAACTCTTGAGAGTGTCACCCACGTTACTGCTCAAAAGAGGAGCTTCATCATGAGAATTTAATTTACCCCTCAAAGCAGGTTCAGTTAACTCAGTTAAAGAATTCTGGGAACTCTCAAGGGTGGACACTAGACCAATTGACTGAATATTTAAAGACTCCTTTTTGTTTGTCACGGGGTTTTTATAATATCACTGTGTTTTTAAAATAAATGCTTAAATATTATTTGATTGATAATAATATTCAATAATATTGAATAGCAGAGACAATGATTGTCTTGCTACATCAAGCAACGATTACTTTACGCTGACTTGCTACGATTCTCTAAGAACGAGAATTTATAACTTTCTCAACAGTACACAGCAGAGACTAATTACTCATAATTGCTGAATTACTGTATTGTTAGCCTCTGGAGAAAGTTACTTCACCCCTGACAATAAATAACTAATACTAATAATAATAATCAGGTCCTTGCTGATGCTTTAACTCTTATGGCACAACGGATTTTAAGTTAATACAACAAGACTGGTCTAAGTTCCAGTTATGAATAGTAAACGTTTATGCAAGCTAGGAGCTATATGGAAAATAAGCTTAATTTGGAGAAATGAAACAAGATTTTACTTTACATTGAGCTCAAGAAAAAGAACTGTTAAATTTATTGATTACAAAAAAATAAATTTAACGTTACATTTCAAATCAAATCAATGAGACGCACTCACTCACTCACACAAAAGCTAAATACTTACGCCTAAAAAAAAAAACACCTTAACTAAACTCTTAAGACTACAAAATACAAAAAGGAAATACTATAGTCGATGAATGCTTTGTATCACCAAAGTGGGAGTTTGGAGAAACCGTACTCTGTGGAGCTTGGGCGCTAGCGACCTCTTCTCTCGAACTTCTGGAGCACAGGACCCCTCTCCGTCAAAGCAACAACTAGACTGAATTCAAATAATGTATAGGCAGGACGCACAAGCCACCGGAAGAAGGCATGGCTAACGGTTGAGGGAAGCAGAGGCGAACAATAAAGAACAATAGTATCGCTCAGTACAGCACTTAGTGAAGTGCATCAAATCGGTCACTTTTGAAAACAGTGACGAATGTTTTGGAAAGTATACCCCGAAATGGAGGGAGAAACGGTTAGCTGAGTGATACACAGTGAGTTTTCCACTAATAATTCGTGGCTTCTCACAAAAGGGAAATGTCGCGAATTGATTCGTGACATTACGCCCTTACAAAGTTAAATTTTTACCCTATGGGAAAAAATTTGTGGATATATATATATATATGTACACATCCTAAGTCATTCACACAAGATTCACACTGTGGTGTGTGTGCTATCCTGCTACAGGAGAAAGTCGCAGTCACCAGTGAGCGAAAAAAAACTCGTATTTACGTTAATAGAAGCAAGCTTGAGGGAAAAACTCCGTGACGATGGTGAAAATCCTGTACTCAGGCAAACTGAGCGAAAAGTCGCTACATTTACACTGACAACTAATTGTTGTGTAGCGTGATGTATGTAATACACGGTGTAGGTGTGACAGTTGTAGTGTAACTGTACCTACGTGTAAAATGACATAGTAAATAATAACATGGCGACGACGAAGGCAGAGGAGAAGAGGTGGCAGCGTGCGGCAGATGATCAGCTGGTCCGCACAGCAAAACTGCTACACCCATTGCTGAACCTGCAAAACCAATTGAGGTGGAGCATCAAAAGTGTCAATGAGACAAAATTTTATTATGTTACAATTACTCTCTCTGCCTAGCAGTCAGTTCTACGACGTTCATTCGAGGTTGCCATTAATTATAGCACACGATTATGGTCCGCACAGCAAAACTGCTACACCCATTGCTGAACCTGCAAAACCAATTGAGGTGGAGCATCAAAAGTGTCAATGAGACAAAATTTTATTATGTTACAATTACTCTCTCTGCCTAGCAGTCAGTTCTACGACGTACATTCGAGGTCGCCATTAATTATAGCACACGATTATGGTCGGCAAGTTGAGAATCCCTGTGCAAACTCGGGTCTTCCATAGCCTCGAACTGCACACGGGTCCTCAACCTGTGCCTTAACCTACAATACTTATATTAGTATCGGGAAGCTGAGAATCCTTGTGCAAACTTGGGTCTTCCATAGCCTCAAGTCGCCTCTGCGGAGTTCTCTCTCGAACTTCCCCCTTAACCTACAGTACTTATATTAGTATCGGGAAGCTGAGAATCCTTGTGCAAACTTGGGTCTTCCATAGCCTCAAGTCACCTCTGCGGAGTTCTCTCTCGAACTTCCCCCTTAACCTACAGTACAATACTTATATTAGTACCAGGAAGCTGAGAATCCTTGTGCAAACTTGGGTCTCCCATAGCCTCAAGTTGCCTCTGCGGAGTTCTCTCTCGAACTTCCCCCTTAACCTACAGTGCTTATATTAGTATCGGGGAGCTGAGAATCCTTGTGCAAACTTGGGTCTTCCATAGCCTCAAGTCGCCTCTGCGGAGTTCTCTCTCGAACTTCCCCCTTAACCTACAGTACAATATTAGTATCGGGAAGCTGAGAATCCTTGTGCAAACTTGGGTCTTCCATAGCCTCAAGTCGCCTCTGCGGAGTTCTCTCTCGAACTTCCCCCTTAACCTACAGTACTTATATTAGTATCTGGGAGCCGAGAATCCTTGTGCAAACTTGGGTCTTCCATAGCCTCAAGTCGCCTCTCAACTTCCCCCTTTACTTACGGTACATTATATGTATGTACAGGCCCTAGACATAATGTGTCCTGTGGGGCCAACAAATGAGACATCAGGTCTACACTCACTTCACCACTACCCTATCTCTCAACTGACTCAGAGATTACAGGTGTGGTTACAAATGGCACAGGAAGGGCATGTCCCTGATTAGTGGTGTTACTTTGACACACACTGCAGGAACGGACAAAACTATCTATGTCCCGTCCCATCCCTGGCCAGAAAAAGTCAGCTCGGATATGGCCCTGGGTCTTCCTTTTGCCCATGTGACCTCCTGAGGCTGAACAATGACCCCATTGTAACACTGCTAGGCGGTACTTGGCGGGAACGACAAACTGCAATCGAACCTCGCCCTCGGGTGTTCGTGACTCACGGTAGAGCAGTCCTTGTTTGTGAAGGAACTTGGCTCGACCTCCCCGTGAATACTTAATCACTCGACCCTTTTGTTTGTTCCGCACGGTAGCAAGTGTCGGGTCAGAATGTTGTTCTTGTACAACAAGTTGGCTACACATCAGATCTTGCGGCAATTCAATGATCACTGGGGTGACACAGTCTGGAGCCTCAGTCATGGCTCGTGTTACCGCAGCAGCCGAAGTCTGAGTAGCGCCATCATCGGAGCAACTATCCTTGACTCCATTAATATGTCCAATGATGAGTTCAAATAAGGGTTCTGGCATGACAACTGCAAGTGTCATACCAGTATAAAATGGAGATGCCACCTGGATACATGCCTCAGGGAACAATCTCACTGATCCATCAATAAGATTTGCATGGATCTGTCGACTTGTATACTGCTCAGGCCGAACTAGACTCTGCTTGACAGAGCAACCTGAGGAACCATTGTCTCTCAGGACCTTCACAGGAATGCCTCCCACAAACCCTGGCTGTACAAGGAAGGTACTGTCACCTGTGGTGGGGCCTGCAGAGGAAGCAGCTAGCCACTCATGAGGCTGCTGAATTGATGTGGCAAACATTGTGCCTTGAGGGTTATATTGGGGAGATGGAACATTGGCCATCTGTTGAGGGGGGTTCACTGTCACTGTGGGACTAGTGAACTTTGGGGAAGTACCCACATTGGTAGGGACGTGACCACCAGGCTGCTGCTGAGGAATGAAGGCTGCATTCGCTTCCTGCCTCTTTTGAGCCGGTGGTGAAAAAGTTTGTCCCGACGGTCGGTTGCGTGGCTGATACTGTTGTTGATTAGGGTACTTGTTGTACCTCTTCCACTCAGGTTTCTGAGTGTTTTGCCCCTGGTCCTTCCACTGCGGTTTTGGACCTTGGCCATTATTCTGAGAATGGCCTTGTTGCTGGGGTTCAGTCTGAGACGGCTTCCCAGAGTTAGCAATATCTTTTCTGCTCCAGGTGTTTTGCTTACTAGTTTGGTACCCGTATGCAGTAAAGAATGCGTCAGCCTTCTCTGCCATTTGGCTGGCATCTTTCACCTGGCAGATCTTAAGCTGTGCTATGAGCTCAGCAGGCCACGACCTCTCTAGCTGTGTACGCAGCATAAGGTCAATTATCCCCTCACGCGTGGAAGGAGTTTCATCTTTCTCCATCCACTCATTTAAGTAAGCAGTGAGACGATCAAGGAACTGAACAGCTGTCTCCTTGTCTTGGAGACGAGCTCGCATGAACTGAACTTTGGCGTCGTCTACTGTGAGACCATACGCCTTAATGAGTACAGCTTTCATCATCTCATATGTGAGATTGTCTTCACGAATTCTGTGGAGAATATCGAGGGCAGGGCCCTCAAATAGGCTAAGAAACTGAAGCCGCTTAGCTGCCTCATCCAGTTGATACATGTCTGCCATGTCCTCAAAACGAGCTATGTACGGCTCGATTCGCTCGCTTTCCTTATATGAAGGAAGCTTGATGCATGGGGTCACCAGGACATGTGCAGGGAGAACGCTCGTGGACCTTTGACCAACTGCACCAGACGTGTCTGAAGCCAAGGAATCTCGCTTGAGCTTCAGCACTTCAAGTTCATGTTCTCGTTCTTTGTCTCGTTGTTCACGCTCGTATTCGCGCTGTTCTCGCTCGTGTTCGCGCTGTTCTCGCTCTTTTTCTAACTCGAGCTGGCGCTGTTTCTGCTCGTGTTCGCGCTGTTCTCGCTCGTATTCGAGCTGAATCTTACGCTCTTCACGGGCATCATTCTGACGCTGCTGCTCCTGATTATGCCGTGAGAGTATATACTCTTTAATTTCGGTTGGGTCCAAAAGACCCATATCTTTGGCTTCCTGTAAAAATACAGTAGTAGCCATGGCGCTAATTTATTAACCAACCGAAACTGAGTACTGACTGCTTCGCAAACAAATGCTAATAAACACAAGTAAAGAGTACAGACACAAGTTAGTGGTGACCAGTCTTATCTAGTTAAGTGGCAAAGATTAAAGCAAAAATGCGAATAGCTAAGAACTCTCAATAATTAACACAATGGGTACGGCGGCTACCCAGGAGCGAATAAAATCGTCTGGCGTTACCAAGAATAAACTAGAGTTAGGTACTCTATTGATTAATAAAGCAAAAATTCACTTGCTAAATTAACGGTAACCACCAGTAAACTTGTGCCTATAAACTTTAATTATAAATACCTAAATATGAATGAGTGAGCACTATCTCGTGAATAGCTTTAGAGCTAGGAGTTAATATCCTGGAATGAGGTCGCCAATTGTCACGGGGTTTTTATAATATCACTGTGTTTTTAAAATAAATGCTTAAATATTATTTGATTGATAATAATATTCAATAATATTGAAGAGCAGAGACAATGATTGTCTTGCTACATCAAGCAACGATTACTTTACGTTGACTTGCTACGATTCTCTAAGAACGAGAATTAATAACTTTCTCAACAGTACACAGCAGAGACTAATTACATGCTTAAATATTATTTGATTGATAATAATATTCAATAATATTGAAGAGCAGAGACAATGATTGTCTTGCTACATCAAGCAACGATTACTTTACGTTGACTTGCTACGATTCTCTAAGAACGAGAATTAATAACTTTCTCAACAGTACACAGCAGAGACTAATTACTCACAATTGCTGAATTACTGTGACTTGCTACGATTCTCTAAGAACGAGAATTTATAACTTTCTCAATAGTACACAGCAAAGACTAATTACTCACAATTGTTGAATTACTGTACTGTTAGCCTATGGAGAAAGTTACTTCACCCCTGACAATAAATAACTAATACTAATAATAATAATCAGGTCCTTGCTGATGCTTTAACTCCTATGGCACAACGGATTTTAAGTTAATACAACAAGACTGGTCTAAGTACCAGTTATGAATAGTAAACGTTTATGCAAGCTAGGAGCTATAGGGAAAATAAGCTTAATTTGGAGAAATGGAACAAGATTTTACTTTACATTGAGCTCAAGAAAAAGAACTGTTAAATTTATTGATTACAAAAAAATAAATTTAACGTTACATTTCAAATCAAATCAATGAGACGCACTCACTCACTCACACAAAAGCTAAATACTTACGCCTAAAAAAAAAAACACCTTAACTAAACTCTTAAGACTACAAAATACAAAAAGGAAATACTATAGTCGATGAATGCTTTGTATCACCAAAGTGGGAGTTTTGAGAAACCGTACTCTGTGGAGCTTGGGCGCTAGTGACCTCTTCTCTCGAACTTCTGGAGCACAGGACCTCTCTCCGTCAAAGCAACAACTAGACTGAATTCAAATAATGTATAGGCAGGACGCACAAGCCACCGGAAGAAGGCGTGGCTAACGGTTGAGGGAAGCAGAGGCGAACAATAAAGAACAATAGTATCGCTCAGTACAGCACTTAGTGAAGTGCATCAAATCGGTCACTTTTGAAAACAGTGACGAATGTTTTGGAAAGTATACCCCGAAATGGAGGGGGAAACGGTTAGCTGAGCGATACACAGTGAGTTTTCCACTAATAATTCGTGGCTTCTCACAAAAGGGAAATGTCGCGAATTGATTCGTGACATTGTTCACATCACGCTGTTTCCTGAAACATTTCTCCGTAGTATGACCAAGCTTACTACAATAAGTACATTTACTTTTCTGAAATCTAGAGGTGAAGCTGGTATTTACTTCCTGAGAAACATCATCTTTATTCTCTTTCCTGTTACCTGTACTCTGAGTAGAGGCAACGTACTTACTCTCAGCTTTCCTTTTTTCTTTAGAATATCTCTTGTGAGTGAGAACATATTCATCAGCTAAAACTGCAGCATGAGACAAATTATCTATTCTTTTCGCATCAAGATATAGGCTTACATCTTTATTAATACACCTTTTGAAGCCCTCCAGCAAAATCATCTGCTTAAATTTACCAAAATCAGAATTTACATTCTTAGAATTTAACCACTGCTCTAACAGATCTTCTTTGATTTTTGCATTCTCAGCATGGGATTGCTTATCTTGGTTATAAGTTGTCCTAAATTTTACTCTATAGGCTTCAGGAACAAGCTCATAGTCCTTAAGAATCAAGCTCTTAACTACATCATAATTATCAGATTGATCCTGAGGCAAAGATGCATAAGTTACTTGAGCTTTACCGGTGAGAACAGTTTGAAGGAGTACTGGCCAATATTTTTTGGGCCAATTAAAACCTGTAGCTACCCTCTCAAACAACTGAAAATACTTTGTTAAATCAGATTCATTAAAAGGAGGGACAAGTTTAACATTTTTAGCCACATCAAAATCATCAGAGCCAGATGATCCAGTTCCACCTTGTTTCATGCGATACTCATGGTCTGTCTGAATCCTAGCTAGTTCAGTTTGTGCCTGAGCCTGTGCCTGTGCCTCCTGAATACAAGCCTGACACTCAGCCTTCTTAGCCTCAGCCTCCTTAGCACGAGCCTGAAAGTCAGCCTCCTTAGCACGAGCCTCCTGCAGGGCTAGCTGTAACTTAGCTAATTCAATCTGCGTTTGCTCATTTGAAGGAGTTACATTAAACAAGCTTTCATTAATCATGTCAACAATTTGATCTTTGGAATGATGAGAGCGAACAGCAATTCCCAATTGTTGAGCAACAAGCTTAAGTTCATTCTTTGTTCTGTTTTCTACATCACACACTGTTTGCACATTTGACAAAAAATCTTTGGCTTCATCAAGCGTAGTAATAGTAGACATCATGAATAAATCACAGTCACAAAATATCAAGCAATATCCTTATGATAATATCCCGAATATCCTGATAAGAGGTCGCCAAATTTATGTTACGAAACAGAGAAAACTGTCCCGCAAAGTTCCAGGTTCAAAACAAAAGAGTTAGGTAAAATTACAAGTTAAATTTTGATGCACAAACTAACAACTAAACATTCAGGACTCATAAGGATAATGTAATGGCAAAAAACAGGTTATATGGTTAATTGCAATAGCCTCTATTAACACGAAATTAGCAAGAGTAAATTTATCTAAGTCAGCCCTGATAAAATGAGAAAACCGGATAATGCTCAGTGAATGCAAGATATATTATTACAGATACAAAATATTATTACTACTGGCTGACACCAAAAACACATGAATCACAAAAACCTCACTAGGCCTACGAATTAACACCTTATGGTATACAGCACAAGAAAAATGTAATAACACTTATACTCAAATTACACAGCTGCTAGATGGTTGGAGACTTCCTGAGCACTCACAAAAATAATAACTGTACAGGGGAGGACAGAGATGTGAGCAAAATGAGGAGTAGATCTAAGTGGCCATTAATGCAGAGACTGAGCTCATTATATAGGGGCCGGCAGAGCTTGATACAACTTGTAAGAAGGACGCGCAAATGAAGCCACAGGGGACAAAGAGTTGACATTCCTGCTCTGAACGACAGAAAGAACGACTTACTCTACTGTAAGGGTAGAAGGGGGGAGTGAGGTAGAACACGCTCGTGATTAAACATGCGGCATACTGAACATTAGAATTATACAAAGGATGATGAAATCATAGGCTATGTAACAATATATATATATATATATATATATATATATATATATATATATATATATATATATATATATATATATATATATATATATATATATATATATATATATATATATATATATATATATATATATATATATATATATATATATATATATATATATATATATATATATATATATATATATATATATATATATATATATATATATATATATATATATATATATATATATATATATATATATATATATATATATATATATATATATATATATATATATATATATATATATATATATATATAACTGATAAAAGCAGAAATAGAAATATCGACAGAAAGTACTTTCGCAATGAAGATGTAGTATGTGAAATTCCTTCTTTCTCTATATTAATTTTTCCTATGGTCCATCTGCATACATTTCTGCACGGTAAAGTGAAGTTCCTGCATATCTATGTAGATATATATATACATAATGATCCACAGGTATACATGGCAAGTAATGAGAAGGGTGGGTGGTGAACTGAATGAAAGGAAGGTAATGATTGATTATGTATGTGTGGATGAAAGGATGCGAAGATGTGTAATGGATGCAAGAGCTTATAGAGGTTGGGGGAGTGGACTTTCTGACCACTACTTGGTGACGGCTAGAATCAAGATCCAAGTAAGATGGGGAAATAGAAGAAGGGAAAGACAAGAGGAAGGAGTAGTTGCAAGGAGACTGGAAAGGTTACAAGAGGATGAGAAAAAGGCAGAATATAAGAGAGAAGTGGAGGAACGATAGAGTAAATATGAATTGGAGCAGATGGAGGACGTGGAAGGTGTGTGCAGGATATTCACAGAAGAAATATGTGCAGCATGTGATGTGGTGTGTAGGGTGAAGAGAAGACGGAGGGGGGTGCAAGGAACAGCGTGGTGGAGTGGAGAGGTGAGACAGGCTGTGGCACAAAAGAAGAAAGCATAAAATGAATGGATGAGCAATAGGGGCGTGGAAGAAGATGAGAGGCAGAAGAGAGAGTTATATGCAGAAAGGAAGAGAGAGGTGAAAAGATTAGTAAGAGAGAGTAAGAAGAGAGTGGATGAGGAATTTGGAAGGACTTTGAATGTAAAGTGGAGGGACTGTAAGAAAATGTTATGGAAAGAGGTGAAGAGAGTAAGACAAGGTGGCAGTGAAGTTAGCAGGGGAGTGAAAGATAAAAATGGCAGATTACTAGTGGAGAAGGGAGAAAAAGTGAGCAGATGGAGAGGAAACTTTAAGGATTTGTTGAACATAGAGGATGGAAGTAATGCGAGTATAAGTAGCTGAGGAATGGCTGGGAGAAGGAGGTAGGTAAGAAGACAGGAAGAAATCAGTAGGATAGAAGTTGTGGAAGAAATGAAGAAAGTCAAATTGGGGAAAGCCCCAGGAATTGATGGAGTGTGTGGTAAAATGCTGAAGCATGGGGGAGAGATAGTAGTAGAATGGATGTGGAAGATGTGCAGATTGGCCTGGGAGGAAGGTAGAGTCTCGGATGATTGGAAGTCAGGTATAATTATCCCCTTGTACAAAGGAAAAGGGGAAAAAGAAGTGTGATAATCATAGGGGCATTTATCTTCTTAGTGTAATAGGAAAAGTATATGATAGGATTCTTATTGACCGAGTTAGGAAAATAACAGAGGAATTAGTTGGAGAAGAACAGGGAGGCTTTAGGAAGGGAAGAGGTTGTGTAGATCAGATATTCATTCTTAGATCTTTAGTGGAAAAGTTTCTAGAGAAGGGAAAGAAGCTGTATGTGGCTTTCATGGATTTGGAGAAAGCATATGACAGGGTGGATAGACAAGGATTGTGGAAAGTATTAAGAATATATGGAGTAGATGGGAAGTTGTTGAAAGCTGTGAAGAGTATGTATGATGGTGCTAAGGCTGCAGTGCGTGTGGATGGTGAACTGAGTGAATTTTTCTCTTTGAAGGTTGGGTTGAAACAGGGATGTGTCATGTCTCCATGGTTGTTCAATCTGTACATGGATGGGGTAATAAAAGAGGTATAGTCAACCAAAAAAGTTGTGTCATCGTTCTGAACCCCGCAAATATTCGAAGAGATAAGTCGAAGCAGGAGGGATAGTTTCACAAGTCTGGCAACTGTCAGACCAGACTGTGATGGGGGTGAGTTGTTTGGGTGTGGAGGTGGGGTAATGAAGTATGTGTGTGCTGTAGTTGTTGTTGGCAGTGTAGTCTAGCATTACACCTCTGAGAAAAGGTGCTAAATGTGATATTACACCTGATTTCATACCTGCAAATAATTAAATGTATCGTCAATCTGAAATAATGCCTCGATCGTGTAGCCAATCAAACAAATGAAACGACGAGGTGCAACCCCGCCCCCGCCCCACTTTCCTCCCACACCCTCTCTGCTGGGTATCAACCAGCCATATGACATCGGAATAAAGGACAGAAAGCTGTGTTTTTACTGTATGCTTACCTTCTGAACATGGCAGGATATATTATATATACCATGTGTGGTGTGGCAGAGGCATGTGGTGCCTTCACAGAAATAACGCGAAAAGCATTCCGCAGGTGGTTAGTGTTTTGGTAAAGGGGTAAGGGAAACCCATAGATATAAATAAGCCTAGATGCCGCAGGACACTACTTTAGAAATGTCTACCAGGCCGTCATCTTGCAACGGTCGAGGCAGACAATGTCATGTTTCTGACGATGGTCCAAGTTGACCACCATTTACCTAGCAATGCAGCAACACTGTGCTGCTTTTGGGTGTAGAAAGGGTCGGAATATATCTACAGTATAGTGACACCGATAGCATGAGCCGCTCAAGTCTCTGATTATGCAAACGTCCCTCAGCTGCTTCCCTATCCCCCGAAAGGAGGATGGTGGGTTCCAGAAGGGAAATTTAAACCTGCAGTCCACCGAGTTCACGTTTCAGATGAACCAGGAACCACAACCATTACCACCACAACAACAGCCACCACCATAACAACCACCACCACAACAACCTTCACCATCACAACAACAACCACCACCATCACCACAACCACTATCCCCTGAAGCACCACCATCACAAGAATAATCACCACCACCACAACCACCACCACCACAACCACCACCACCACCACCACCACCACAACAACAACAACAACCACCACCACCACCACCACCACAACAACAACAACAACAACAACAACAACAACCATCACAAACACCACCACTACAACCACCTCCACCACAACAACAACCACAACTGCAACAACCGTCAACACAACAGCCACCACAACCATAACAACCACCGCCACAAGTCACCACAACCACAACAACAACCATCACCACCTCCACAACAACCACCACCACCACCACCACCACCACCACAACACCATCACTACCACAACCACAACCACCACTACAACACCATCACTACCACAACCACCACCACCACCACAACAACAACAGCAACAACAAGCATAACAACAACCACCACCACCACCACAACAACAACAACAACCACCACCACCACCACCACCACCATAACAACAACCACCACCACCACCACCATAACAACAACCACTACCACCACCACCATAACAACAACCACTACCACCACCACCATAACAACAACCACCACCACCACCACCACCATAACAACAACCACTACCACCACCACCATAACAACAACCACCACCACCACCACCATAACAACAACCACTACCACCACCACCATAACAACAACCACCACCACCACCACCGTAACAACAACCACCACCACCACAACAACAACAACCACCACCACCACAACAGCAAAAACAACCACCACCACAACAACAACAACAAACACCACCACCACAAAAACAACCACCACCACCACCACCACAACAACAACAACAACAACAACCACAACAACAACAACCACCACCACCACCACCGCCACCACCACCACAACAACAACAATAACCACAGCAACAACAACAACAACCACCACCACAACAACAACAACAACCACCACCACAAGAACAACAACAACAACAACAACAACCACCACCACCACCACAACAACAACAACCACCACCACCACCACCACAACAACAACAACAACCACCACCACCACCACCACCACCACCACAACAACAACAACAACAACCACCACCACCACCACCACAACAACAACAACCACCACCACCACCACCACCACCACCACAACAACAACAACAACAACCACCACCACCACAAGAACAACAACAACCACCACCACCACCACAACAACAACAACAACAACCACAACAACCACCACCACCACAACAACAACAACAACAACAACAACCACCACCACCACCACAACAACAACAACAACAACCACAACAACAACAACAACAACCACAACAACAACCACCACCACAACAAAAACAACAACCACCACCACCACAACAACAACAACAGCAACCACCACCATAACAACAACCACCACCACCACCACAAGAATAACCACCATCACCACTACCACAAGAATAACCACCATCACCACCACCACAACAATAACCACCATCACCACTACCACAAGAATAACCACCATCACCACCACCACAACAATAACCACCATCACCACTACCACAAGAATAACCACCATCACCACCACCACAACAATAACCACCATCACCACTACCACAAGAATAACGACCATCACCACCACAACAACAATAACCACCATCACCACTACCACAAAAATAACGACCATCACCTCCTCCACAACAACATTCATTTTCATAGTCTGACTTCACTCTAAAACAAGCCCCACTATTACATGCTTGACCGCTCCAAGATGACGGCCGCACAGACGCATGGCTGCTGTACTTAAGAATGGTCAATGCGACATCTAGTCTTACTTCTATCTATGGGGAAACCCTGCCACAGGTGTTACGCAAGGTGATGAAACCAAGATGTACACCCACCAACATATAGTCATATCTTCAATGTCATTCAGTTATTATACTGGACGACGGGAAACAGAGGGGAGATTCTAGTTATCATTAATAAACGTTGTTTTATATTATCATAATCGTGATGTTTCAATAAATTCCAAACACTCGTTATGAAACGTATTCCACCGTTATTCCGTCCTCTGTAGTATTCTAAATATCAAAGATGAATTAGACATGACAACCCATGTATATGAAACTGCAGTATATTCTGATTACATGTAAATTCATGATGATGGATATGAAGACATTTAGTAACATAAGTGATAAAAGTTGAGTATAACCGTATTACCCAGTATATTCCCAACAATTTCCACTCGACAGTAATACATGGCACCCCAAACCACTCACCCCCACCACCGTTTGGTCTAACACAGTTGCCAGACTTGTGAGTTTATCCCTGCTGCTTCGACTTATATGTTCGAATATATACTGGGTTCGGAACGATGACACGACTTCTTTGGCTGATTATACAAGGTAGGGCAGTGGATGTTGGAGTGGCT
Source organism: Coenobita brevimanus (assembly GCF_032717465.1). Classification (NCBI taxonomy): domain Eukaryota; kingdom Metazoa; phylum Arthropoda; class Malacostraca; order Decapoda; family Coenobitidae; genus Coenobita; species Coenobita brevimanus. Next base: position 5,057,525 of record NC_137026.1, on the reverse strand, counting down.
CTGGTGAGAGAGGGAAGTGTTTGGAAGTTCCCTGTGCTGTTGTTTACAGATGATACTGTGTTGTTGAGTGAAGACGAAGGAGAGCTGCAAGGCTTGGTGGATGAGTTTGGGAGAGTGTGTAAGAAACGGAATCTAAAGGTGAATGTAGGAAAGAGTAAAGTGATCATCTTTGAGAGAGGTGAGGTCAGTGAATGTACAGTGAGGTTGGATGGTGAGGAATTGGAAAATGTGATTACGTTTAAGTACTTGGGTAGTGTGATAAGTAAGGATGGAAGTTTGGAGGGGGAAGTGTTTGAAAGGGTACAACAAGGAAGAAAGGTTGCTGGTTCCTTGAAAGCAGTGATAAGAAACAGGGAAGTGAGCATGGAAGTGAAAAAGTTACTAATGACAGTACTGTGATATCAACTCTAACGTATGGAAGTGAAGCTTGGACGTTGTTGGAAGGACACAAGTCAAGAGTGAGAGCAGTGGAAATGAGTGATTAAAGAGGAGCCTGTGGAGTCCCATGGAGAGACAGGCTGACAAATCAGGATATAAAGGAGAGGTGTGGTGTGGATGTGGATGTAATAGGAAGCGTTAGGAGGAACACACTGAGGTGGTTTGGCCATGTGGAGAGGATGGAGGGTGAGAGACTGATGAGGAGAGTGTGAGAGAGTGAGGTGGAGGGGGAGAGAGGGAGGGGGAGGCCGAGGATGAGATGGAGGGATGGGATGGAGAAGTATACGAGAGAGGGGGCTGTGAGTTGGGAGGAGGGGAGTGAAATGGCGGGGGACAGGGCGACATGGAGGCGATTTGTTTGTGGCCACAACGTACGGGATTGAGGCGTCTGTCAATCAATATATATATATATATATATATTGTTACGGTCGCGCCAACCGGGGCTATTACAAAAAGACAAGTCAGCCTTAGATGATCGGCCTCCACTGCGTTGCAAAAATAACGCAGACCCCGGCACTGACACTCCGCAAACTAGAGAAAAACTGCGCAACGGAAAAGTACTTACTTAAGAACGCAACACTCTGTACTTTGATAGCAAAACGGAACAGCCTACCTATAGATCTAGCCTACTATCGTCACTACCGGAAATAATACCGCCCGAGACAGTTTACAGGAACACCTCCCACTTATTTCCGGTGGTGACGACTTTCTACTTAACCCGTGTCTAAGGGGGAACGCAGTTAATGGCTCACGATAGTTCTCACTAGCCTTGTGCAAGTAGATGGGATTGAACTGTGTAAGGGTTAGGGGTGTGTGTGTGTATGTACGTGTGTTGGGGAACGTTAATTAAGGCAGCGAGAGGACTACGGTGAGCCAGACTGGCCCTCCAAAGACAACAAGGTAACAAAAACAAAATAAAATAACTACTTTCCTCAGTCAGCAACAAAAGAATAAAAATGAACTTAAATGAAAACGCCAGCTCGGCATAAAAATGACTAGGGAGAGAGAGTGTACAAACACCCGATACTGAAGCTGGCTGGGAAGACACTGGACTGATGCTAGGCTCGTGTGCAGCCAAGCGTGAACGCATGAATCAGATTAATTAATAAGGAACTTAAATTCGTGCCCCTCTCTCTCTCTCTCTACAATGAATTGGTACTTCTAATGCAAGCAAAACATCATTAAATATACTGGTAGCTCACATAAGACAATCAAAATAATCAAATGCATTCTCAGCATGGTATTAAATAAAATTGCCCTCAGTGGCAGGAACGAAAGAAACAAAAGAACTTGTAACACTCGCTAATTTAAACTCCGCGAATGACACGGATATATACTGCATAATCCCCTAGCCCAGCTGTAACGGCTGCACCCGTGGGAACGGAAAGGCGGACAGCGTAACACGCCCTTCCCCAAGGGAAAATTTTGAGCCCTGGATCAAAATTTTCGAATCAAGACCCTGACCCCTCCCTGGATAAGCAATCAGCAATTACGTTATCAATCCCTTTAATATGCCTAACTTCTAAGTTGTACTCTTGCAAAAGCAAACTCCAGCGGGTCAAACGCTGGTTCTTAAATTTAAACTTGTTCAAAAACTGCAGGGGATGATGGTCTGAATAAATCTTGATCACAGGGCCAAAAGGGGGCAGGTAGACAGCAAAGTGTTGCAGGGCCAGGATAATCGCTAATAACTCCTGCTCTATGACGGAATAGTTCTTCTGGGCTCTATTAAACTTCTTTGAGAAGTATGATATGGGATGTTCAACCTGGCCCTCATCCGGCTGCATCAACACTGCTCCTACCCCTACTCGGCTAGCATCAACTGCCAGCACAAAAGATTTGTCAAAATCTGGTGCACGCAATATAGGGTGGTGGCACAGCAGAGACTTAACAGTAGTAAAAGCTTGCTCACACTCGGCTGTCCACTGCCACTTCTTATCTTTGCGCAATAACTCAGTAAGAGGGGCAAGCACTGTGGAATAATTCCCAATAAATCTTCTGTAATAGCCGATCATGCCCAAAAATTGCTGGAGGGCACGGCGACACTGGGGTGCTGCAAAGTTGGAAATGGCATCCACCTTAGCCCGAGGTGGAGCCACTTGCCCATGTCCTACAACAAATCCAAGGTACTGGACCTTAGCACGTACGAACTCGCACTTGTCCAAATTGACTACTAAGCCAGCTTCCTCCAACCGCTTAATGAGCATTTCCACATGATCAAGGTGCTCCTCCCACTTGGTGTCATACACAATGACATCATCGATGTAAACGACACAATTAGGTATGCCATCCACCACTTTATCCATAAGCCTCTGGAAAGTGGCTGGAGCATTCTTCAATCCATAAGGCATCACCTGGCACTGATATACTGCACCACTGACAACAAAACTAGCCACTTGTTTAGCCCGTTCCGTCAGCGGGACCTGCCAGTATCCTTTTACTAAGTCAAGTTTGGTGATATAAGTGGCATTTCCCACCTTGTCCACGGAGTCATCGACCCGAGGCAAGGGATAAGCATCGGTCTTAGACAGTGAGTTAACCTTCCGGAAGTCCACACACAACCTAACCTTCCCATCTGGCTTCGGCTGTAAGGTAACGGGTGAACTCCACTCACTGAAACTCCTCTTGATCAATCCATGGGCCAACATATACTTGATCTCATTATTGAGAGCTTTCTGTCTGATAGGGTTGATGCGGTAGGGAGCTAATTTTACAGGCTTACTATCCCCAACGTCAATGTCATGAGTAGCCCAAGTTGTCAATCCCGGTGAATCTCCAAAAACTTTCGGATGTTTCCATAATCTGTTGCACAGCTCTTCTCGCTTTACTGGATCAAGGTGTCGCAATTTCTCCACCAGAGCTGCATAACCATTGCCCTCCCATAGGTCAGCTAGTAACATCTCACCACGACTAAGCACTTCCTCCTGCTCCTCCAACTCACTACCAACCGCCAAAACTACAGGAGCGCTGTTATCCCCGGTTCCCTCGACGTCCACTCCAAAGTCACCTTCCAGGGACTGTGGCTGTAATCCTGGTCCACTATTCACATCACCGGCACCAACAGCTCCCTCCACAGCACGTTCCTTTGATGCCACGTTCTCCCTTCCCCGTCCTTCACATCCCAGGTGAGAGACATCAGCAGTCATCCCACAATGAGAATCAACTGGGCGGTAGTATGGCTTCAACATATTAATGTGGCACAACTGAGTACTCTTCCGTCTATCTGGGGTAACAATTAGATAGTCAAGTTCCCCAACTCTCTTCTTCACAATTTAAGGACCACTGAATCTAGCCGCCAGAGGTTTTCCTTGCATGGGCAGCAGTGCCAAAACTTCATCTCCTTGCTTAAACTCACGACTTCTGACCTTCTTATCGTAATGAGCCTTCATTTTCGCTTGAGCCCCGATTAGATGGTCACGGGCAAGCTCTAAAGCGCAATGCAGTCTCTCCCAAGTGCGGCAGACATAGTCAAGCATGGATTCCTGGTTGCCAGATTTGTTGTTACTCCAGGCCTCTCGCACCACATCCAAGGGACCACGAACTCTGTGCCCAAACACTAACTCATTGGGTGAAAACCCTAACGACTCAGTTGGTACCTCTCTCACTGCAAACATAACAAAGGGTACCGCTAGGTCCCAATCCTTTCCACTATCATAGCAGAAGGTGCGCAGCATTGTCTTTAAGGTCTGATGATGCCTTTCCAGGGCACCTTGTGACTGCGGATGGTAGGCACTGGACAAAATGTGCTTGATGCCCAACTCTGTCATTGTCTGCTTAAACAAATTAGATGTAAAATTCACTCCACGGTCTGACTGCAACTCCTTGGGCAGGCCAAAACGAGTAAAGAACAGGATGAGTTGCTTGACTACTGACTTCGCCTGCATGCTTCTGATTGGTATAGCCTCTGGGTATCGCGTTGTAACATCCATTATGGTTAACAAATACTTGTTTCCAGCAGAAGTAGAAGGTAAAGGGCCCACGATATCAATGATTACCCGGGTAAACGGAGGTTCAACTGCAGGAATGGGAGTCAAAGGGGCCACAGGAAGAACTTGATTAGGCTTGCCCACTATCTGACACGTGTGACAGCTCTTGATGTACGCAGCAACTTGTCCCGGCATACTTGGCCACCAAAAGTTATATCTTCAGCGCTGCACAGTCTTTCTGTTTCCCAAGTGACCTGCTAAAGGTCCCTCATGTGCTAACTGTATTAACGGCACCCTATACTGCACAGGCACCACCACCTGCACTAACTCACCCACTCCTCCATCCACCGTGGCGCCAGTGGGCGTCCATCGGCGATGTAAAACATTATCTTTAATCAGGAACTCCTCCTTACCACACTCCATACTTCTTTCTTCCCCTACTCGAGCAAACAAGGGCTTTAATGTTACATCCTCATGTTGCTTCACCCTCAATTCTGCTGGCCTAACACCCGCCAGCTCTACTGAGGACTGAGATAGGGGACTGGTCGGAACACTGGATTGTGAAGGGCGATCAATCACAGCGCCACCTCTAGTACACTCGACAGGGGGAGGAATGTCAGACTCCACACTGACATCATCATCACCTCTACCCTCAACAGTGACACTCTGTTTCTCAGGCGCGTTTGACGGTGGTCCTGCATCCCCACAGTCGACCCCAGCGTCCTGAAATTCTTCTAATTCAGTCGGTGGGCTGGGTTCAGTCTCCACACAGACACACTCAGCACCACCTCTAGTGTCCTGAGTGGGAAGTGGGGCGGCGCCCATGCACGCATTCTCACTCTCCTCACCCACCACAGCAACACTCTGCTCACTAGGTTCCTCCATTGGTGGCCCTGCCTCATCACAGTCGACCCCAAGAACCTGTGACTTCACCAGTTCTTCCTCCCGGGCTGCAACCTGTGCCATAGATCTTGTAATTGCACAGACCGGGAACATGGCTTCCACTTCTGCATCAACTTCAATACCAATTTCTGGGGCGTCAAAACACTTCTCTGCCACAACAACTGGTGGGGGAAGAGATGGAAATACTTTCTCCCCAACCAGGTCATTCCCCAGCAGAAAATCAACCCCCTCTACTGGCATTACATCAGCAACAGCTACTTGAGCTGCAGCCTGAACAATGGGGCAATCGAGTTCCACATGAACATAATCATAGTATTCATCTGAGTTCATGCCTCTACACAGCACATACTTTCCTGAGTTTACAGGCCCTCCAGTCACGTTTCTGCACACAGACTGTTGTGCACAGGTATCACGAACCACAGTAACTGGATAACTGATCCCATGAATTTTCACGGTGCCGTGACACATAAAAGGTTTACACCAGTCTAGGGACGATTTCTGAGGCAGTTCATCCGGAGGTGGCGTAGCATGTTGGGTAACTTTTTCAGCCTGAGCGGGCAGCGAGCACAGCCGGCTACACTCCAGCTTTCCACAGACTTCTCCCTCACCGTTACCACTCTCCCAACTCCTCTCGTTCACCTGACTCGAACCTACAACTAGTGCCACTGGTTTGGCATTTTGGGAGGCCTTCCACTTAGGGCAGTTAGGCTTGATGTGCCCACTCTGTTTCCAAAAGTAACAAACTAGCTTCGAACTGGATACAGGGCTCTTTCTCCCTGAATTCTTTTTCTCCTCTGTACTTCCCTTGGACTGATTCACGGGAGATTTATCCCAGGCAGGGCCACTCACAGTCCTCTCCCTGGAATACTGAAAATTAGCATACTTGACCCCCATACTCCGCAAGGCAAACACCCGGTCATCAGCTCACGTCGCTGCTTCCTTCACGGTCTTAAATCTCTTCTCCCTAATTTTAACACCAATTTCTTTGTCAGCCATGTTGGTAAAATGTTCCATCAAAAGCAGTTCACGCACCTCGTTATACGAAGTGGCGCTCTCACTCAGCAACCACTCGTCTAACCTCTCCTCCAGATACCTGGCGTAGGCCATATAGGTGTCAGCAGGTCTTTTCCGAGCACCACGGAACAACAACCGATAAGCCTCTGGTCTAAGTTCATATGCCTTCAGGATGGCTGTTTTAAATTCATCATAATCATCTACATCCTCAGGGCTCAACCTATTATACACTTCCAAAGCTTTTCCCTTTAGCACATTAGATACCAAGCCCACCCAGCGCTGCCTGGGCCACTCAAACTCCCTAGCCTTCTTCTCAAACCTGACAAACCATTCTGTCACCTTCAACTCATCAAATGCTGGCACTAATTTTAGACTCCTTGAGAACCAATTCTCCCTATCCTCTGCACGGCCTGAGGTTTGGGTATCTGAAGTTGGTCTATTAGCAGTCACCTCCAAGCGAGTCTTCTCCAGCTCAAATCGCATTTTTTCACGCTGCATCTCCAGCTGCATCTCCATCTCCCTCGCTTCTTTCTCTCTGGCACGCTGCATTTCCATCTCCCTCTCTTCTTTTGCACACTGCATCTCCCTCTCTTCTTTTGCACGCTGCATTTCCCTCTCTTCTTTTGCACACTGCATCTCCATCTCCCTCTCTTCTTTTGCACGTTGCATTTCCATCTCCAACTTTTTCAACTCCAACTGCAACTGGGCCTCCAGTGACAAGACTCCAGGGTATATAGGAGTGGAATGAACAGCTCCAGGGAAAGCACTAGACATACCTGGGGGACCTGCTCTAAACTGGCTCGGCGGCATCATAGATGGTAATGGTGGGGTAGCGAAACGAGGCAGCTCGGCACCATGGTTGAACACAGGGCTCACACGGGGAGTACCTTTGCTATGTGCCTCTCGTTGTTCCATATTTTCCTTATCCACAGGTGACTCAGCACGTACGCGATCTGGTGTAGACACGCGTGACTCCATGGCAACAAATCAATGGCAGTACTGAATAATGAAATACTAATCCTGACTGAGAAACTACACACACATCAACTTCACCTCAAAGCACAGAGAACGCCAAGGTAACGATATCCTAGCAAGAAGAAGGCACTGTTAGGATATCCTGGCGAGGTCGCCACTGTTACGGTGGCGCCAACCGGGGCTATTACAAAAAGACAAGTCAGCCTTAGATGATCGGCCTCCACTGCGTTGCAAAAATAACGCAGACCCCGGCACTGACACTCCGCAAACTAGAGAAAAACTGCGCAACGGAAAAGTACTTACTTAACCCCTTAACCGCGGGTATTGTTTTGGTCTGACTGTCCTCTCCCGCGGGGGTTTCAGCCAAATGTAAACAAACCTTTAAACCTTAATAACTCTGCACAGAATAAAGCTAGAGAAAAAAATAAGGTACCATTAGAAAGTACAAACCTTCAGCTTTCCATTGATGTAGGTTTCATGACTTCGTTGACTTTCACAGGACGGGGAGAGCCGTTAGAAGTGAGGGGTGTGAAATAACTATTTTACGCCCCACACACAAGTACCAAATGCCAACCACTCTCTCATAATAGTAATATAAACATATATGAACACTGTACATACGATAAACACCCACTCTGTGTTCACTGAGGTAGGTAAAAGGCACTTCCCTGCGGCTGCGCCCGCTCTTCACTGCGGCTGCGCCTCACTTCACTGCGGCGGCACCCGCTCACTGACGTTTCCTGCGATCTTTTCATTCTTTCTAACTTCTAATATTATTTTACATATAATATGGGCAATGTACATTATATTTACAATGCACTTATTACTATATTGCGTCACTGGCGCATCACAGAATTACGTAAGTGCTGCAGAATTCCACAAATGCCGCAGATTCTCTTATTACAATATCACTTATTATACTGGCCAATATTTCCTTTATTTTCTAGGCAAAATATCCCTTATTACTACATTATCCATTATACAATTATTGGCAAAGCACGTCACTGTCGCATCACTATATATCACTGTCACTTTCAGTATTTACTCAGAGAGTGGTACTCGGCAAAGCACGGAGTTACACATAGAGCGACTTGGCATTCAAGGCACTGGTGTGTGCTCATTTTTCTCATCGTAGGCCTTCGTGTGGTGGTTGAACATACTCTGCAGCGGCCCTGTGACAACCTGCCGCCTGCTTTAGGAGGCAATTTCACAAGCTGGTGCCAGCTCATGTAATTGCGGCACTCAAGACGGTCAGGTTGTGTGTCAGAGTGTTGCCTCGGGATCAATGCCGTCACCTGACCAAATCGTTCAAGTAGCTGCTGAACGACAGTCTTGGAAAACTGTCTCAGTGATGGTTGCCTTATGCCCCCGACTTGTGTCTTGTAAAGAATGAAGGCATTGAGCATGCACATATCGAGCATGTGCAGGCAAGCCTTCCTGTACCATCGGGTGTTTCTCCTGAGACAGTCTATTTCGCCAATCATCATATCAGACTTATCAACGAGTCTCATATTTACATTATAATCAATGACGGCATCAGGCTTCATGATTGGCTCTCCCGTCCTGTAGCTGACCTTCCCAGTTCTCTTCATTTCCCCCTTGTGGATGGTGCTGATCATATTGACAACCTTCTTGTCATGCCACCTGATCGCAAGAAGCTTTTCTGACTTCTTCAGGTGAACATCTCCCCTGGATGATGATGATGCTTCGGGGAAACTAGGCCACTCTTTCCTATAGCTCCGTACAGTGCCAACAGTGCCAATGCCGTGTTCAGCAAGGTATTTGGAGAGTTTCGGTGCTGTGTAATAATTGTCTGTGTACAGCACATGATTACCACCAAAATACCTCTCCATCAGCACTTTTACAACGGAGCCAGAGAAGCCAAGGGGGTCTTTCCTGTTCACATCCATTGTGCTAGCCGAGTAAATGACAAAATCCATTATATACCCCGTCTCACAGTCACACAGCACAAAGAACTTTATCCCAAAGCGGTGGCGTTTGCTGGGGATGTACTGCCTGAATTTGAGACGTCCTCTGAACAATACCAGGGACTCGTCTATGACGACTTTCTGCATAGGCCTGAAAAATCGCATAAATCGATCCCTAATCTTGTTGAGGAAATCCCTCACTTTCCACAAAGGGTCAGTTTGGGACGGGTTGTCATTATCAGCGAAGTGCAGGTATCCAAGCAGCTGTCGGAACCGATCTCGTGACATATACTTCCCGAATATGGGGATAGTAGTTATGTCATCCACGAGCCAGTACTCCTCCAACTCATGTCTCTTTATATGGGGCATCAAAAACATGAGTGCAAAAAAAACATACAGCTCTCTGATCCCGACAGGCAACCACGACACTTGCTTTGGCGAGCCAATAGGTCCCAGCCCTTGTGCTGCACACTGAGTTGCATACCTATTGGTCTCATCGCTGACATGCTGCACAATTTCATCATCAAGGAAGGCCAGGAAGTAATCAACAAACTCATCACCTGCGTTGCATGGGAAGGCAGGCTGTATTCCAGCATTTGTCATATCAAACGGTGGATTGTGTGGCTGGAAATCTCCACCGTCAGTCCAAACAAATGCATCAACTTGCCCTGTGCGTGGTTCAGTGGCAGGGGCAGGTTGCATTTCACTCGTTTCCCCGTGAGAAGGAGCTGATGTAGAGGCAATGGGTGAGGCAGGAGGTGAGGCAGGAGGCAAGCGGGAGGTGGGTGAGGCAGGAGGCAACGGGGAGGGGGGTGAGTGCGGGGGCGGTGAGTGGGGGGGTGGCGCGGGTGAGGGAACTGAGCGGGGGGCAGGCGGGGGGGTTTCTGACCTGGTGCGTGGTGAAACTTGACCCTTTCTACCCCGCTTATCACCTCGCTTATCGCCTCGCTTATCGCCCAGCTTTGCCCTCCAACTGCCACGCATCCCCTTTGTTCTAGGCCTGCCTGCACGGCCTGCACGGCCTGCCTTCCCTCGCTTTGCAGGCTTTGGTAATTCGTACTCCTCAGATGATGTAGACTGAGGAGAGGGCACGACAGACGATGATGATGATGATGTGAGGGCAATTGGGCTAGGGGAACGGGAAATTGATGGGAAATGCGTACTAGGGCCTGGTGTGGGAGACGTGAGCCTGCGCTTCACTCCCTTCCCACGTGCAATACCAGATTTGCCCATAGGAGCCTTTCCTTTCCCAGAGTAAGTTGGGGGTGGTGGGGGGTAATCAACACGATCACTTTCATCACTGTCACTATCAATGGAAAATGGTTCACCACCAATCACTGCCAAATCATCACTGCTTGCTGTGAGTGTGTCACTTTCACTGCCACAATCAAGAGTAGTACTTACTGTTTTGTCCAGCTCAGTTCTAATTTCAGGAGTGCTCAACCCCTTCTGCCTCGCCGTTGGCAGTTCCTTTACCGGTGTAGAGGTAGAGGGAACACTAGCACTAAACATTGTAGAGGAGGAAGCGAGCGACGATGAGTCGGGACGGAGCGCCATTATCACGCACAGAGCTGGACAGATACTGACTGACGCGGGTCAGGGCAGGGGTGGGGGGGGTCCCCTCGGGGTTGGAGGAGGGAGGTGTGGGATGGCTGGCGTGAAAGAACTCGACAGCTACTCTTGCGTGAGAATATTTGCGCGCCGGGAAAACGCGCGGTGTTCAAAATATTCACGATCATTCCAGAATGCCACCCGCGGTTTGGTCCAGTTTTGTCGCCGTCATTCTGGAATGACACCCGCGGTTAAGGGGTTAAGAACGCAACACTCTGTACTTTGATAGCAAAACGGAACAGCCTACCTATAGATCTAGCCTACTATCGTCACTACCGGAAATAATACCGCCCGAGACAGTTTACAGGAACACCTCCCACTTATTTCCGGTGGTGACGACTTTCTACTTAACCCGTGTCTAAGGGGGAACGCAGTTAATGGCTCACGATAGTTCTCACTAGCCTTGTGCAAGTAGATGGGATTGAACTGTGTAAGGGTTAGGGGTGTGTGTGTGTATGTACGTGTGTTGGGGAACGTTAATTAAGGCAGCGAGAGGACTACGGTGAGCCAGACTGGCCCTCTAAAGACAACAAGGTAACAAAAACAAAATAAAATAACTACTTTCCTCAGTCAGCAACAAAAGAATAAAAATAAATGAAAACGCCAGCTCGGCATAAAAATGACTAGGGAGAGAGAGTGTACAAATACCCGATACTGAAGCTGGCTGGGAAGACACTGGACTGATGCTAGGCTCGTGTGCAGCCAAGCGTGAACGCATGAATCAGATTAATTAATAAGGAACTTGAATTCGTGCCCCTCTCTCTCTCTCTCTACAATGAATTGGTACTTCTAATGCAAGCAAAACATCATTAAATATACTGGTAGCTCACATAAGACAATCAAAATAATCAAATGCATTCTCAGCATGGTATTAAATAAAATTGCCCTCAGTGGCAGGAACGAAAGAAACAAAAGAACTTGTAACACTCGCTAATTTAAACTCCGCGAATGACACGGATATATACTGCATAATCCCCTAGCCCAGCTGTAACGGCTGCACCCGTGGGAACGGACACACGGACAGCGTAATATATATATATATATATATATATATATATATATATATATATATATATATATATATATATATATATAATGGGAACATAAGTGTTTTTGTGTCGAGAAGAAATGTGAATTGTCTGTAGAAGGAATCTGCACTTTGCAAAAAGCTTTGTAATGGTCTTAATTAAATATCATTTTATCCGACCCCCAAACACCAGGTATGATGTAAAGGCAGCTATGAAATGAACACACACATTTCCAATACTACTCGTATTTCTCAGTGCAAATGGGCAAAATTCTTATCGATCTAGATTTACCATTAACATGGGGCTTTTCTGGAGCGAAGTTAACTAAAATTCCTCACACAGACAAAAGCTGAACAGCACATTTTTTGGCTGCATTATGCCGTCAGCCTCTCCATTAAAATACATTTACAAACTAATTAGGCAGCGTAGTTGTTGCTCACATCACCATCAATGTTAGTTAATGAGAAGTCTTGTGCTGGTAATACATGCAAATTATTCCCTCACACAATGTGCCTCATTAAAGGTGTTTTGGCAGTGGTGTGCGGCCGTCCATCGCCCCAGCCACCCTCCAACAATGCCATGGCGTGTAAATGGTGCCATTATGTGCCGCCAAAATGACCTTTGTTCGGCATCCAATTGAAATGTCATGTAAGGGTGCCCTGCCTCCACTACCACCACCACCACTGTCCATCTGTGCATCTGTATGCTTGCTTATGCTAATCTGTGTGTGTGTGTGTGTGTGTGTGTGTGTGTGTGTGTGTGTGTGTGTGTGTGTAAAACCCACAAAAACAACCTTTCTTACACCCTTAGAAGGATAGGGACCCGAGGCTAGGCTAACGTAATCCATTACATTTAAGGATGGACAACCATCATACTTCCCAAGGCACCATTACGTAATTAAAATACATCCAGTCACATCTTGAGGATCGAAACTACGCAAGGCCGTCATTCCGAGTGGAGCGTCCGGACCTTCAGACCACCAGGCGTCTTGTACGTACCAACGCAGAATAAACACCATATTTAATCTATTACGGGTAATGTCTTTTTTTATTTCCTTATTGCTGTTTTCAGACGTGTATAGTCAACTTAGAAGACAGCTTTGAAAATTGAGAGGCTTAGTATACTCGAAGCCTATGTCTGTATTTCCCACTGCCTACGATCTCCAGTCTTTCAAATGCAGTGTGTCCGGGCATCTTGAAATGAATGGATCTTGAATTTGTCCCTCTTGTTTTTGTTTATTTCTTGGAGGGAACAACTTGCGGGCTCCTGGCCTTTGGATCTGGTTCCTTGATCTTTGCATTAAAAAAATAAATAAATAAATAAAATATAATAAAATCACTGTCAGGATGCTCAACTGACCTGAAGAGAATTGTGTCGGAGAAGCAAGAATAAAATTTTAAAATATGTCACCACGCATGTGTACCTGTCGATGTGTGTGCATGTGGATGTGCGTGTTTGCGGATGTGCGTGAATTTACAGTTCGAGGAACTTTGTAAATAAAGCTATCCCCTTCAGGCCTAGAACGAATACTTCATTTTATTTTTATCGCCAGACGTCGATTTTTAGGTAAAGAAAGATCCCAGCAATTGAAACTTGAAAGAAGGCTGTGTCTGTCCCAGTCCAGTCTTACCTTTAGCAGATGAAATTGGTCTGCTATACTCTCATCACTCTAACTTGGTCCAGATTTTTTACCCTTAGCAGCTTATTTCACGCAGCATTAATGACAGACAGTACTATGACTCTAGGCTATAGCCTTTCCACAGCACTTCTTCGTGACCTGCACTTTAATGTTAATCTATTGTTACCAGGCATTCAAGATGGAGATGTGATAATGGGTGGTGTGGTGATGAGTGGTGATGTGGTGATAAGTGGTGATGTGGTGATGGGTGGTGATGTGGTGATGTGGTGATGGGTGGTGATGTGGTGATGTGGTGATAAGTGGTGATGTGGTGATGGGTGGTGATGTGGTGATGAGTGGTGATGTGGTGATGGGTGGTGATGTGGTGATGAGTGGTGATGTGGTGATGGGTGATGTGGTGATGAGTGATAGTGTGATGACTAGTGATGTGGTGATGAGTGGTGATGTGCTGACGAGTGGTGAGAAGATGAGGTGTTGTGTAATGATATGGTGTGGTGTGAGTGGTGATGTGGTGAAGTGATGATGTGGTGATGAGTAGTAATGAGTGGTAAAGTGTGGTGATGTGGTGATAATGGTGGTGAAGTGATTAGTGGTGATGTGGTGATTAGTGATATGGTGATGATGGTGATAACTGGTGATGAATGGTAATACGGTGATGAGTGGTGATGTGGGGATGGGTGGTGATATGAGTGATGTGGTGATAAGTGATGATGAGTGGTGATGGTGATGACTGGTGGTGGTGGCGGTGGTGAGGTAATTTTAGGTCAAGTTAGAGTAAAAACAGTACTTGGGTGAGGGAGTTAGTGAAGTGCCGACGCGAAGGAGGCCAGAGTGTCATTCCGAGATCACCCACGTAACTGCAGGAGCACCTCTTCCTTAGCATTTTTTTTTTTTTGGAGAGGGAGAATATGGCCGGTCAGTATCCTTCTGCGCGTTAACCGTGAAGAAAATGGTGATATTAGAATGATTTATGTAACACAGGAAGGACAGTAACGTGTAATGAAAAAAATACGTCGCTTAGGAAAAAGTGTTAGGGAGCTTCCTAAACCGACAAGAATACGAGCCATGGAGAATGGCCATCGCCTGAACACCGTATTATTAGCGACTTAATTTCCATCAACTATTTTATACTCCGCTAGCACAACGATTTTGCTGAGCTTTGAAGGAACTGTTTTCATAGGAGGAGGTAGATGCTGCCTTGATTAACTTCTCACCGATGTATGTCTAATTCTGCTCCGTTACTATATTCTTGTATGTTATTCATGCAGTCTGTGTCAGTATTAAACAGACATAAGAGGTAAAAAAAAGAACATATTAATGGGCCCTTTTGGGAAATAAATCGTTAAGGAAGAGATGTAAAGGAGACAAGATTATTGGCCAAGGAGGTAGACGGGAAGGTACGGTATGATGTTAGGTACGAATGTAAGTAGGTAGGGAAGTGGGTAGGTAGGTAGGGAAGTAGGTAGGTAGGAATGTTAGTAGGTAGGAATGTAAGTAGGTAGGGAAGTGAGTAGGTAGGTAGGTAGGTAAGAAAAATACAAGAAGAGGTGTAACTTAATCATTTATATGGTAAAGGAATAACCTACACTTTACCACCTCCTCGGAAATGGATCACAGTCTGATAAAGTGGTTGTAAATCCTTTAATCAGCGCAGAACGAAGAATCCGCTGCACACGGCAAGGATCGTGCCCCTAACACCTCTTCCTCAGTGATTTATTTGAAAATCTGGTTGGTTCATAATTATCTTTTCGCACGTCATGTATGCAAAGTGAGGCGATATTAGATGAATTTAAATAACGCAAAAGGGGACAATAAGGTGTAATATGAAAAGTTAATCGTTAAGGAATGGTGTATGGGAGTTTCCTTAACCGATGAGAATACGGGGCCATATGACAGTCTGCGGGACCCTGGGGTGGCGTATTATTATTATTATTAAAATTATTATTATTATTAATTTTCTGTTGTGACCGGGCACCTCGCTGGATGGTAAACGGTCTGTGTGATTTCCCTCTCTCTCTCTCTCTCTCTCTCTCTCTCTCTCTCTCTCTCATCAGGGACACTAAAAGTACAGTTAGATCTCACTGTTACCCTTGTTCTCTCTCTCTCTCTCTCTCTCTCTCTCTCTCTCTCTCTCTCTCTCTCTCTCTCTCTCTTTCCTAGAACCAGAGAGGTGACGGCAAACCTCACCACTTCAAATGACACAGATTAAAGCCAAATGATTTTACCCTGAGACGACCTGGGCCTGGGCGGCGGGCCTGGGTTTGCTGACGAAGCTGGTTGTGGCTTGAAAGGCGACTGGTAATGACCCCTGGTGGTGGAGTTGATGTGGTGGAGATGTGGTGATGGAGACTGCTGCTGCCAGGGAGGGAGATGATGGAGGCTGGTGCTGCGAGTGGTGATGGTGGTGGTGGCGGTGCTGGTGGAGATTGTGGGGATGATAGTAGTTGTGGAGATGGTGTTGGTCACGATATGTAGACGAAGACAGACGCACAGGAGTCTTAAAATCATCACTCAAGCGAAAAGTCTGAAACGCTCAAAACATTGACGGGTTGTGACGTCACGATACAAGTTACCACGGTGCTCTGTAGTCTGCAGACCCAATAAAAATTTAAAAAAAATAAAAATAAAACGTCCTTCTCATCATAAGTTAGTAGGTAGGCAGCAGTTAAAGAGATATAATGACTTATTAAAATAATTACGTAATTTCGATATTTCATACCGGCACATAATGGATTCCTAAGGAATTATTAAAGACAGTGTCAGCTGACAGATAGGCTAGCTAGAACAATCGTGGTAGTGGCTGTATGTCAACCTGCTAGGCTAGCTAGAACAATCGTGGTAGTGGCTTTATGTCAACCTGCTAGGCTAGCTAGAACAATCGTGGTAGTGGCTTTATGTCAACCTGCTAGGCTAGCTAGAACAATCATGGTAGTGGCTTCATGTCAACCTGATTAGCTAGCTAGAACAATCATGGTAGTGGTTTTATGTCAACCTGATAGGCTAGCTAGAACAATCATGGTAGTGGCTTTATGTCAACCTGATAGGCTAGCTAGAACAATCGTGGTAGTGGCTTTATGTCAACCTTAATAATGTTAATGTTATTGTTATGCTATCAAGCAGGGGTTCTACTGGACTGGTCTAAAGTTTTTCTGGCCCCAGTCATTTCGGCCTCCCACCCTTGCAATTCCTGCTCCTCACCAAAGTTCACTGGTCACAGTTAAGCTAGGTTTTTTTAAGGGTTCCCTTAGTGAGGATAGGTTAAAAATTAGGATAGGTTAACGAGAAAAAAAGAAAGAAAAAAACACGTTTCATTCGATTTTGAGATTCCGGTAAGTGGCATTCACAGACAGGCCTAATTAAGGTTATGTTAGGGGTTCCCCCAAGTAAGGATAGGTTAAATTAGGTTAAGATAATGGAAAAAAAGTGTTTACTTCGATTTTGATATTTTTATTCCGTATTTGACACAGGTAATCATGCTGGCAGGAAGTACTAGGGTGGGGGGCCAAAGTTACTAGGGCAGGAAAAACTTTAGGCCGCAATGACTTGAAATTGGCTAGACTAACCTAACCTAACCTACCACCATGCTGTATACAGTAGGCCTAGGCCTAGTCTCACTCCCAGAGTCCAAGTCCCATAAATTATAATATTTGTCAACTTATGTCAGATTTTGAAATTCATACAAAATTTGGCACAGTAGGCTACTAGGCCTAGGCCTATTTTATTCTGGTTCTAAACTGTGGTGGTGAAAATATTCATATTTATTATTAGGCCTAGGCTAACTTAGGCTGTTACTTATAGGGATTTTATTTAGGCCTAGCTTACGCCTCAAACATCAGACTGAGCATATGTTAAAATCACATTTAAGCCTAGTTACAGCAAGCTCCAGGAAATATCAAGTAAATCTAAGTTCTCTTACCTTTGTAAGCTGCATGAAGGCCAACTCCATCCTGGTGTCTTGGTAGTGGCAGATGTTGATCTGGCACTACATCTTCTTTAAATATCTTAAATTCCGTAGAATGCTATACCCCAACAGCTCATATTTCAAATGTCTTAATGTTTGTGCTGAACTGAAATGGTTCTGGCAAATGATTGCTGTTTTAACATTAACTTTATCCAGCCTACGGCACTTATTCAGCCACACCTTAGCTAAATTATCATTTTGGGGAATTTGTGGTACTTCAAGTCGTTGTTCTTGGCAGGCGCACAACCGTACACAGCACAAACTCTAGGTTTTCCCATAGCTTAGTACAGTCTCCAGGTTATTCACGCACTGCACAAGAAAGGCAATTGATAATTAATGCAAATGAATAACAAGTTAAAGCCAAAACACAGGTCGATCACACGTGCCACACCAACACAACCTCGGATGTTTACTGTACAATGTGACGTCACAGCAAGCCCTTGGTTCCAATAATGTCCACCGCGCGTCTACCTCTCTCTTCGTCTATATATCGTGGTGGTGGTAGTGATGGTGATGTTGTTGTGGCTGCTGCTGAAAGTAATGATGGTGGTGGTGGTGGAGAGTCCTGAAATGGATGGATAATTACTGCTGTGACATGTGGTGGTGATTGTTGTTGTGGTGGATGATTGATGACGTAGCTGAAGTGGTGGTGATATGGTGGACGATTATTGCTGTGAGCATTGGGAAAGAAAACTGAAACAGAGTGGCATAAGTATTTCTTGTCGCGGTGCATTATCTGGGTTAGGTTCTTTTTTTAGTGACATATCTATGCTACAGAGGGTTCTAATGGGAGAATATTCTTTTTTCTGCTACATAATAAAAACAGTACTTCTGGCAGTCAGTATCTTGTAGGAAAGGCATTCCTATTTGTGAGTCAATAGGCCATAACAGTGGTGGATCATTACATAGGTCTGACGCTAATTTGCCTATACATCTCTGGGCTGAAGTAGCGTCCTCGACCTCTACATATACTCCTTCCTTTACACAATTTTCTTGGTTCTGTTTTCTATTACTTTTTATCATCAACTGGTTCTTTAATTACAATACTTTACTCTAATTTGCCTGTCATTCTGTTGCCTGAAATCGCATCCTTGATATATGGACCCCAGGCCTTTCTCCCCCTACACATCTTCCTCCAACTACGTATCACTAGTACTTATACTCTGTGTAGTCTCGTACGTACAACTGCGTATCCAGCTACTACATTATATACAACCAACTCACTGTCCTACAACCTCTTCATAATTTCATTCATCTGGCCAAATCACCGCAAATTACCTCTCTTTGAGCTTCCTACACACTTCACTCCACTCACCACTTATCTCGCAAACACCCATCACTCGAGTTTTAGACAGCAATTGCCTGTATAAGAAAATTGCCACTAAACCCCGATGTCCCATGAAAAATTGTCAGATGTAAAAGTTGCATTTACGTTTATGACTGCGTTCGTGTCCAATGATCTCTATAAACAACTTCCTTGGCGCTGAATCATCGCTGGAATGGTCAAGTGCCCCCAGTCTGCATGCTGTTATCCGTTTACAATGCTATTACGAAGCAACGAGTATACATAACATAATCACACTTGGTATTACTTGAGGGCTTTTTAGGTGGATCCAGTATTCATCTAAGGGAGGGATATCTGGTAGTATTATATGCATTGACAATAATCATGAATAAATTCTAGAAAACTGGGAGGACAGGGAAGCTGGAGCATCACCATCACCTATATCCAAGAACAAAAATGCCTGTCCACTTGTACGCATATTCTTCCACTTTAATTTTATTCCACATAATCCTCCATCACTCCTAGAAAGTTATAGATTCTCTTTATTCTCTCTTGCTCAGCCCAACCCTAATTATACTGCTTGCCCTTCATCCCCCCTTCAGTCCTCTTCTCTCCATCTTTATTTACCCTACCTTGTCCCCCCCTTCCTTTTTCCCCTTTTGCTTTCTCTGCTCTGCCCTCCCACTTCCTCATCTCCTTCCCTTCCCTTCCCTTTCCTGCCTCGTACCTTTCACCTTCCCTCTTAACCCCCTCACTCTCTTTCCCACCTCCTCCCTCTTCGCTCTATCTCCCTCACTTTCTCCCCTAACCAGCCCCTCTCCCCATCAGTAATTATAATCTTTTCGATCAGCCGCCTACCTTCCATCCCCTTCCTTCCCCATCCCTTCCTCCTTTCCTTGCATCCTTTTCCTAGCATTCCTTCTCTGTAATAATAATACCTTCGAACAACCCCCTACCTTCCGTCTCATTCCATCCCCCATCCCTCCCTCCCTCCCTCCATTGCATCTTCATCCCTTCCCGACCACCTCCTTCCTAGCCGTCCCATCTCCTGTTACCCCCATCCTTCCTCTGCCTCTTCCATGCCTCCCTCTCAGACCCATTCTCTCTCTCAACTTCCTTTCCATTCACTTCTCTTCCAACTCTTCCTGTCACTGATTCTCTTAATGCCCCCCCCCTTTCTTTCTCCTCCCATTGCCTCTGCCCCTTTCCCATCACTTCCTTCTTCCTCCACAACCCCCAAACTTTCACCCTTTTCCCTCCCCTCCCCTCCATAATAACCTTCCCTTCAAGCCTCCATCACTTTAACCTTACTCTCCCATTATTTTCCTCCTCTTCTCTTTCCACCCATCTTCTTCATCTCCCCTTCCTCTCCCTCCTCCCTACACTTCCCCTTCTCCTCCCCTTTCTCTTCCTCTTCCCTGCACACCCTTTCCTCTCCTCCGCCACCCTCCCATCTCCTTGCAGGGTTCAGGTAATAATCTCCCTCTGATCCTCCAGTAAGCTCCAAGATGCAAACTGCGGACCTCCTTGCCTTCCACTCTCCACTAAGTCCGTAAAAAATATATCATAAATAAATAAAGGCTAGACAATGGCAAATACAGGAAAGGGTTAGGTTAGGTATGTTAGGTTAGGTTAGGTTAATTTGTTCAAATTTATGCCAGTAAAACCCCAGTCACAAGCATGTATAAAAATGCAACGTATAGGAACGTAAGCCCACGTATTTCATTAGCAGCTCATTCGTGGCCACAAAATACGCACGTATGACTGACGTTATACTCATGAACTATTCTTGCATGATTAACTACAATACATACCCTTAAATACTCTTAAATAAAATACATACCCTTGTCTGTTACCTTAATTGGAGACCCATGTCTTCATATAAAATATAGAGCGACCCCTACAGGATAAAACACTGACCCCAGAGCCTGCTAAATAAAAAGTGTCACCCTGCCCTCCCCACACTGATGGTAAATGCACCGGGTCTCCTGCCAAGCGACACAGTGTTCGGGGTTTCGAAGCCTGGACCAATACTCGGGTTGGAAATTATTTATCCCTGTATGTCCACGCTCTGAAACTTGGATGCCAGAGATTGGGCCGAGAGGGGGGAAAGAGAAGCAGTCAAGCCTCCTGTAGCCCGTTTATTCTGACCTGGCAAAGTTTCCTAACCTCTCTTCAGCTCAGCTGATGGCCAAGTGTAGTCAGACTGGAGGGTACACTTGACCAGTAACCAAAGACATTCAGTGATCAGTTGATGGCCAAGTGTAGTCATACTGAAGGATAAGTTTGACCAATAACCAAGAAGACTCAGTACTACCTCATAACGGTATCCTCGTCGGTTGAGGAAGCTCCTTAATACCTCTTCCTTAGCGATGTATTTTTGGGTATGGGTGGTCAATATCATTCTGTACGTCATTTATGCAGAGTATGGCGTTATAGGAAGGATTTATGTAACACGGAAGAGTTGAGTAATGTATAATAAACAAAATAATTTGATTAGGAAATGGTGTTAGGGAGCTTCCTTAGCCGACGAGAATACGGCCCTAGGACATCGAATTTCATGGAATTGGCACAGTTCCGTCAGATGAAAACATTAACACCGTGGTGGTGTTGATAACGGGTGCTAGCCAGTCCTTCATCTACAGTAGTTCCATTAACCCCTTCGACACGGCGGCGTCTACATATATTCTCGCTACTATAAGGGACTTTACTCAGGTTACGAGTGTCCTATAGTATTTTTACTTTAACCTGGCCTAAAATTGCCATCTCTCCATCACGAATGCTGAGTTGTAGGACATCGGCACTAGAATACGATGCTTGTCACGAAGAAACGCTATGGGTAGGATGTAGACCCATAGCATTCTTTTTGCCACTGAGCTACGTGAAATAAGATTTAATAGGACGAAAATCTGAGCCAAATTACAGTGAAAAACACATAGCAGTATATGACCAATGAAGTCTTTATCTAACCCCTGGTATTCACAAAAGCTCTCGTAACTTATAAAATCGCCTAGAGATAGGAAGAAAAAATTACGTCACCACATTGAAAGTTTGCCAAAAGATGTATTATATTGCTTAAGTCATCGTGTATACAGTAGGACTACTAATTAAGAAAGTTTGTGAATATGGTGCCTGGGATGCAAAGGAAAGGAAGGGGTGGAGTGAAAGGGTAGGTTTGGTTGAGAGAGAGAGAGAGAGAGAGAGAGAGAGTAAACACGAAATAACATGCAAACAGTAATATAGGAAATGAATTAGTCTCCCTTCCCCCCTCCTCCATTTCCTGTTCCGAGATATACAAAATAAATAGATAAAATTAAATACATAAGTGTGAAGAGCGAGAGACTAACAAGAAGAGTGTATGCGAGTGAGATGGAGGGGTGGAGAGGGAGAGGGAGGCCGAGGATGAGATGGAGGGATGGAGTGGAGACGTACAGTATATGGCAGAGGGGTGTGTGAACTGGGAGCAAGGCAGTGAAATCGCATTGGACAGGGCGACATGGAGACGATTTGTTTGTGGCCACCCCTTACGGGATTGAGGCGTCTGGTAATAGATACAGATAGATAGATAAATAGACAGATAGACAGGTGTGACCCTAGTAATGACGGAAATATATACAGTAAAAAATAAGGTAAAAAGAAATTCGAAATGTTAAGAAAAAAAATGGACCAGTTTCGAATTTTGGGCAATACGGATGTTCCAGAAATCGACAGTGACAATTCTCGATGATTTTCTGAGAGGAATCTTGACAATGAGGAAGCTAATGGTGTCAGTAATAGGAAAGGAGGTTGGAAAATGATGATGGTGATGATGATGATGGGGAGGAGGAGAAGGAAGATATGATGATGATGATGATGATGAGGAGGAGGAGGAGGAGAAGGAAGATATGATGATGATGAGGAGGAGGAGGAGGATTACACAGGATTACACAGGAAAGCAAACAGCAACAGACCTTATGGTCCTTTCGAGGCTGCTTGTTAGAGAAAACTATGACTACAAGATCTAACTCTACATGCTGAAGGATAAGGATAGTAAAGCAAGAAGGCTCCCCCCACCACCAAACCCTCCAGGAAAAAGTGAGAAAAACCACCATGCAGCATGGAAAAACTGACATGGAAATTTTATAGGAAACACTGGAAAGGAAAAGTCACATTCTATAATACTTTATCTATAAGCTACCCGATAGAGTAATCTGAAAGAGAAAGTAAACAAATAAAATAATAGTTATGGCATGACATTATAAACCAGTACATTGAGTTAATGGGAAGTCTGTGGACATAACGTGGAAGCTACACACTGCCCAGTGTGGATGTTTAGGGGTGGTGCGGCAGCCTTGCCTGGCGCTTTTTAGGTAGGCAGCAGTCAATCAGGCAATAGCTCCGTTCACTCCACTGAGACAAGGAACTCTCCCATGTGGGACAGTACACAAGTTTCATCCTGAAGCAGTGACCCCTGGTACATTAAAAAAATCCCGATGGTGGTCACTTGACTAACAGGGACCCTCAGTGATCCACATCCCATCACAGGTCGAAAGTAAAAGTAGTGACCGTTAACTCAGGGTTATCTGTGCAGATCCTAATCTGTGCTTACTGTATATTACCTCATTTGCTTTGGGTAAATCGAAAAACGTATAATGATGTGACGTGACGCTATGTTAAGTTTACGGGGTGTCCTGTAGACACGAGCGGACTGCACAGTGTGGATGTTTAGGGGTGGTGTGGCAGCCTTGCCTGGCGCTTTTAAGGTAGGCAGCAGTCAATCAGGCCCTAGCTCTGTTCATTCCACTGAGACAGGGAACTCTCCCATATGGGACAAGTACACAAGTTTCATCCTGAAACAGTGACCCCTGGTACATTAAAAAAATCCCGATGGTGGTCACTTGACTAACAGGGACCCTCAGTGATCCACAGCCCATCACAGGTCGAAAGTAAGAGTAGTGACTGTTAACTAAGGGTTATCTGTGCAGATCCTAATCTGTGCTTATATTGCTTTGTTTGCACTGAATAAATTGAAAATATATAATATCGTGACGCAACACTATGTACGGGTACATTGTTTACGGGGTGTCTTGTAGACTAAAGGGGCATGGACTTACATGTACCGTAGCTATAAAAACAAGTTATTCGGACAGAAAAAGAGTCAGCTGAGGATTCTCGTGCAAATACTTGTCTAATTTGTTTTTGAATGTCTCAGTTGAGATACTGTTCACGGTATCTGAGGGTAATCTGTTCCAGATATTTACAACTCTGTTAAAGAAGAAGTATTTTGCTTCGTGGGATTGGAATCACTTTCCCATGATTTTGCAGCCATTACTTCTGGTTTGACTCGACCGGTCTATATCAAAATATTTATTCATGTCTAAGTTGTCATATCCCTTCATGATTTTGAAAACTTCAATAAGGTCCCCTCTTAACCTGCGCTTCGTTAGGCTAAATAATTTAAGTTCCTCAAGGCGTTCCTCGTATGGTTTGTTTCTAAGTCATGGTATCATTTTTTTTAATCTTCGCTGAATTTTCTCTAATTTTTCAATGTCCTTTCTGTAGTACGGAGATCAGAATTGCACACAATACTCAAGATGGGGGCGCACTAGCGAGTTGTACAAGGCAAGTATGACTTTTTCCGATTTAAACTCGAAAGTTCTTCCAATAAAACCCACTAGCTTGTTTGCAATTTTAACCGCATCGGTACACTGCTTGCTTGGTTTTAGGTCATTTGATATTATCACACCAAGATCCTTTTCAATGTCTGTACTTGATAACTGAATATTGTTCATTTTGTAATTTGCATGGACATTGTTACTTCCAATATGAAGTACTTTACATTTTTCTGTGTTGAATTTCATTTGCCATTTTTCTGCCCAGCTTGCTAAAGTATTAAGGTCATTTTGTAACTGCTGCCACTGTAATTTTGAAGTGACTTTACTGGTTATTTTAGTATCATCTGCAAATTTGGATACTTTACAATTTAGACCCTCATCAATGTCATTTATATAGATGATAAAAAGTATCGGTCCAAGTACTGAGCCTTGGGGAACGCCGCTGATCACATTACGCCATTTGGATTCCTTTCCGTTTATCACAACTCGCTGTTTTCGGTCTGAAAGCCAGTCTTGTAACCATTTTTGCGTCTTTCCTTTTATTCCATGTGCTTCTATTTTTCTCATGAGACGCTTGTGAGGGACAGTGTCAAATGCTTTCTGAAAGTCGAGGTAAATTATATCTATTGCTCTTGAGTCATCGTATGATTTGTAAACATCATGGAAGAAGTCCAGTAAGTTAGTTAAGCATGAACGACGATGTCTGGATCCATGCTGCGAGTCTTTAATTATAATATTTTCTTCTAGATAATTAACTATTTAGGAGGAGGAGGAGGAGGAGGAGGAGGAGGAGGAGATGATGATGATGATGACGATGAAGATGATGATGAATGTGGTGATGATGATGATGATGATGATGATTAGCATTAACACTTCGGTTTCTTTAGTTAATACACACATCGGGTAAGAAGGCTTCCCAATTCCTGCTCCTTAGCGATTTATTTTTGGATAAGAGTCGTTAATATCCACTTGCACGTTATTTATGCTGAGTATGGCGATACTGGAAGGATTTATATAACACAGAACGGGACAAAAAGGAGGAATAAGCAAAACAAATCGCTTAGGAAAAGGTGTTAGGAAGCTTCCTCATCCGGGGAGAGGGTTAATGGAGCTTTTTTTTTTTTTCCTATCTTCGTTACTAAGCTTCTCTCTTAAATTGGATAAAATATCTTGGATAGAGGAATAAGAAAAATATAAGCAAGTCATCGCACTGACGGGATTAAGCAATATTCCGTGAACTTTCTCTCTCTCTCTCTCTCTCTCTCTCTCTCTCTCTACCAACGCATCCTCTACTCTCCCACACTTATTTCCTTTGGTCTCTCTTTCTCCCACTCTTTCCGCTTACTTACTTTCCTCTCTTCTCTCTCTCTCTCTCTCTCTCTCTCTCTCTCTCTCTCTCTTTACCAACGCATCCTCTACTCTCCCACACTTATTTCTCGGCATATTTTCCTTTGGTCTCTCTTTCTCCCACTCTTTCCGCTTACTTACTTTCCTCCCTTCTCTCTCTCTCTCTCTCTCTCTCTCTCTCTCTCTCCACAACCAGTGTTTGTAAACCATTACGTCTTTCCGCTTGACAGAAGAAGCAGCGTTACTTACTTCCGTCTGGGCTTGGGGTCTAATTCTCTCTCTCTCTCTCTCTCTCTCTCTCTCTCTCTCTTAATCCTCTAAGACTGTTGATGGAACGGCAAGATTTATGGAGAAGAAAATAGTGAAAATCAAAATCGTTCAACAGACTCTGAGGTTATCTTGGGTGAAATATATACAGTAAGGGTGTGTGAAATTTAAAGAATGAAATTGAATTGCCAACGGCCATACCACGTCGAGTACACCGCTTCCCGTCCGATCAGCGAAGTTAAGCAACGTTGGGTCTGGTTAGTACTTGGATGGGTGACCGCCTGGGAACACCAGATGCTGTTGGCATCCCTACGTGTCAAGTGGGGTTGGTGGAGGATTAGTGCCCTTCCCTGTAAAACAGTTAACTCTAAGCCCTTGGCCACCCCGTTTGGGATACATGGCGTCTGGCAATGAATGAAAAATACTGAATTATAGGAATGTGTAAATGGTGTCAGATCTCCTAACCACGCCACACCACTACCACACTGTCATACCCTCAGATCGCTCCACATCAACCTAGCCACACCATACCTAACTGCATCACAGCACACCATAGCATACCAAACCACAGCACACCATACCAAGCCACATCATACCACTCTCCCACACCATCCCACCTCACCACATCAGTCCTCACTGCACCACACCACACGACACCATATCACTCTCCCATACTATCCCACCTCACCACACCCTACCACTACCACTCCACACCACACCTCACCACGCCATACCACACAGCCTCACCATCACTACATCAACCACAAATGACACGTACCCCGCTTGTAAAAAATGTATATTAAACTTAACCCTCATCTCTGTACAGGGAATCAATGGAACAGTCCTATAGGGGCAGTTGCTTAAATGTGGTTGACGGGTCTGCCGGGCAAGGCATGACGGGGTTTAAATGGCAACAACAACAACAAAAACAACACAACTCACTACACCATACCACAAGAAATCCCGCCTCATCACACCCCACCACATTTAACCATTACAGACCAATCCATGGCTTCTGTACACCACACCTCACCACACACCTTGCGACACCACACTACACCACTCCACTCATAACCATACTTAACAAATTAAGCGCTATTAGAGAGAGCATACCTCCGCTAACGCCTAAACCAAACAGCTCAGATCACCACCAAAATTTAATCAACTCTTCCTTGGCCCACGACCCACATATCCACAAAATTTCATTAAAATCCATGAATAACTTTCTCAGATATTTTATGGGCAAACAGACAAACAGAGATGACTACCTAACTTCCTACAACTTTTCTGGCGGAGGTAACCATACCACATCTTACCACACCACACCAACCACAGCATACTAATTTACTGTGCATTACTTGGCCATTTCAAACCAACCCATATCCCCACCACACCAGACCCAGCCACACCACAACATGCACACTGCACACTACACCATACTGAACAACAAGCACCACATCATACCCCAACCCGCTCTTTTATTCCCTATTATACCCAATAACACCACACCACACTAAACCTTGGCACTGCTACATCCACTCCACCACACATCACATCACACTACACCACACCACACCACACCACACCACACTACTCCTACCTACTTCTAGCCACACAGAGCCAGAGCCAGGGGAGGGCAAGGGCCTATAGGAAAGGAAAGGTCTCTGAGGGACTGAAATAAAATAAGCTGTCATCAAAACTTTCATTAGCAAGATGGCCTCCTGAATTGGCCTCGGGGATGATGCTTATTTTCACCCCTTACCTCAGTCTCTCTTCCCTCTTTTCCCTCCGCCAAATTCTTTCCTTTCCTCCGCCAAATTCTCTTCTTTCCTCCACCAAGTTCTCTCCGTTCCTCCACCAAATTCTCTCCTTTCCTCCGCCAAATTCTCTCCTTTCCTCCACCAAATTCTCTCCCTTCCTCCACCAAAGTATCTCCCTCCCTCCGCCAAATTTTCTCCTTTCCTCCGCCAAGTTCTCTCCCTTCCTCCACCAAAGTATCTCCTTTCCTCCGCCAAATTCTCTCCTTTCCTCAACCAAATTCTCTCCCTTCCTCCACCAAAGTATCTCCCTCCCTCCGCCAAATTCTCTCCTTTCCTCCACCTCTCATTCCTCCTTTTCCCTCAGTTCCTTCCCTCTGTTCTTGCTTATATCATCTTCTCCTATCCTTTCTTTTCAACTTATCTCTTTCGGCATGTCTTCCTTACTTCTAGCTTTCTTCTCTCTTTTTTTCTCAATTTCTTCTCTCTCTTTCATTGTCCCTCCCTTTTTTTCTTTATTTCCTCCTTTCCTTTCTCCCCTCTTGCTTAATTGCATTTCCCTCCCTCCTTTCTTTGTTCCCAGCTATGCATCTCTCTCTCTCTCTTTCTGTGTGTGTGTGTGTGTGTGTGTGTGTGTGTGTGTGTGTGTGTGTGTGTGTGTGTAAGGCACATACACATCAAGCAGCACATATACTGTACATTTAACACTACACGTACAGTATGTACACCACAAGCACGGCACTCATTCATCTCACCTGCATTTCTCATCGTTCATGCATTTCGTCTTACACCCTATGAGGACAGGAAGGCATTAAAAAAACTACATGTGTGTGTGTGTGTAAGAGAGAGAGAGAGAGAGAGAGAGAGAGAGAGAGAGAGAGAGAGAGAGAGAGAGAGAGAGAGAGAGAGAGAGAGACTAAGCCGTTTAGGAAGGAGTTCTGACACTGATGTAATTCTGACGGAAGAGAGGATTTCGTGAAGGCAGGAGAGAAACGAGCCAGGAGGAGGAAGGAGTTGAGGAAGGAGGAGGAGGAGGAGGAGGAACAGGAGGAGGAGGAAACCCCCCCACACACACAGAAAAGAGAGAGAGAGAGAGAGAGAGAGAGAGAGAGAGAGCGAGAGTCCTTTTTCATACCTTAAACATTCTAACCTAATCAAAGTGTTAGCATATTTTTTAAATTATAAACGATGTTCAACCGTAAAGATTGTCATTTTTATCACTTTTCATTGTGTTAATACCAAACTAGAGGGGCCCGCAGTGAAGCGTATCTCTCCGACAAGGGCAGCGAATTTCCAAACCACTCTTCATAATGGGTTAGGTTTTCTCATCACTGGTTAGGGTTTCACAGAAAATGTTTTACGGATCCAGAATCTGTAATACGATCCGGATCGGTCCCAAAAGTTAATCGATTGTTCCCTGGGACATGGGCTATCTACCCACCAAATTTGGTCCAAGTCGCTCTTTTAGTTTTTGAGTAATCCTGCAAAGAGACAAAAAAACATCGGTCCCAAAGTTAACTGATTGTTCCTTGGGACATGGGCTATCTACCCACCAAATTTGGTCTTAATCTGTCTTTTAATTTTTGGGTAATCCTGCTAACGTCCTGCTAACAAACTATCAAACAAACAGTCAGGACTGAAACCATACTCTCTTTATCGGAGAACAAGCGATGATTAATGCTACTGGTGAAAAAAATGAGGATATGTTTTCGTTGCCCCCCTGTACACAAAAATGCACATCTTCCTCAATCTGTCAAATGCAGTAATTATTGTTAGAATGGACGCACAAAATAGTTTCATATTATTGGTCTTTCCAGCTTGCTAGACATATATTTGTCTTCCGTCTAGAGAGGTGATAATGGTGTGTGTGTGGGGGGGGGAGGCGGAAGCTCAGTCGATAGAGAGGTGGCCTGCAGTCCTACTGGACCCAGGTTCAAATCCCCGCTGGGGCAGGGAACAGTTTAGGGATTTGAATTTAATAACAGGCAGACTTTACTGATATACCAGAAGACCCGCCGACATGTAGCAAAAATACCCCAGCTAATACCAATACACCAGTCCTGTATGAGACAGCCCTAGCATGTATTCAATATGACAGGTGGGTGTTAGTGCCGAAGTGGTGACATGAAGAAGCGTATGGTATGAAGGAGAACTACTGGGCCTTGGAAGCAGGCTGTGAAGCCTATGCCCAGAGTCGGACACATAAAAAAAAAAACATACATACGTACATACACACACAGCATGCATAAATACATATACATACATCCATACATACAAAGACACAAACAAACATGCATACTGTACACACACACACACACACACACACACACACACACACACACACACACACACACACACACACACACACACACACACACACACACACACACACACACACACGAGCGCGCGCGCGCGCGCGCATGCATACACACATACATACATAAACACAACATACATAGATACATACACATCATACATAAACACATACACATACATACATATGTAAACACACGCACAAACACAAACATGCATACTATACACACACACACACACACACACACACACACAAACACACACTCTCTCTCTCTCTCTCTCTCGTGCTGTTCGATCATAAACCACAGTACATCATCCAATCAAGACTTTCCTGCCAATTAGCCATAATGAGGGGAATGAGAACTTCGACATTGCGAATCTAGGCAATTAATTCCACGCGTATGAAATTCTGCCCGAAAAACAAAGAAAATAATATTAATTCTGGCAACACATGACGCTATGCACAAAAAACACGTCATCTGAAAGTGAAATTACTGATAAACTCTCTGGTAATGTATGTCTGAACGCCTGTCATTATTTTCGAAAATATTTATGCCTGTGCCTCCAGCTTGTTATGTATACGTCATATTTCCCTCTTAATCCTTCCACAAATGTCCAAGGCCAAGATGTACAAGCGTTATCAAGCATGAGGAGATCTGCAGCAAGCCAGGACACAGGCCCAATAGATGACGTCACCAGCCACCGGAACCCAGCAGCCAACCAGAGTGCAGCATCCTAATTAAGCTTCACCTCTGATTCGCCACCCAGGTATATAAGGATTCTCACCGACCACTGCTGCCCATTCCTACTGGAGGGCCCAAATTCCGGAATCCTAAGTAAAACAACTTCATAACAGCTGACACCACAACAACCAAGGACATGGCCGCCTACGGAAAAATCACCGATAGGCTTCAGGGAGACGCAAAATGAGCCATCAGGCAACAAGATAGCATTGCAAAAATTATGTAATGCCCAACCTGCAATCACGTTTAATAAAGTACGTCTTAGAGATAATCTACTGCCCGTATATCATAGAGAGAGAGGGGGGGGGGAGAGAGAGAGGTAAATATGTCGTTCGTTGCTCGTTATATCGCGTTACTGGTATCATTAGTAGTAGCCTAGTTGTAGTAATAATCTCATTATTACTATTCAGTAGTAGTAGCAGCAGTACTATTATTGTTATTAATATTAGCATTATTTTTCCCTGCCAGCGTTAATAGCAAGAATGACCCTGCAGGGCAAAACCGTGTCCAGATTCGCTATTTTTACGACGTGGCCGCTATTTACGACGCCATTACCTGCATCCCACTGACTCCCTCCCTCTATTACCCCCTCCTCTCCTCCTCCTGCACCCCCTCCTTTCCTCTCCCTTTCCCCCTTTTCCCCTCCACCCGTCTCTTCCTTCTCCCCCCCTTCCACACAATTTATTCATCCCTCTTGTTTCCATCCCCAGCCTATTTCCTCCCTCTTACTTCTCTGCTGCCTACCTTAAAAGCGCCAGGCAAGGCCGCCGCACCACTCCTAAACATCCACACTGTGCACTGTGTAGTTTCCACGTTATGTCCACAGACGCCCCATTAACTCAAAGTACCCGTTTATAATGTCATGCCGTAACTATTAATTTATTTTATTACTTTCTCTTTCAGGTTACTCAAACGGGTAGCTTATAGACAAAGTATTATAGAATGTGACTTTTCCTTTTCAGTGTTTCCTGTGAAATTTCCATGTCAGTTTTTCCATGCTGCATGGTGGTTTTTCTCACTTTTTCCTGGAGGGTTTGGGGGTGGGGGAAGCCTTCTTGCTTTACTATCCTTATCCTTCAGAACGTAGAGTTAGATCTTGTAGTCATAGTCTTCTCTGTAACAAGCAGCCTCGAAAGGACCATGAGGTCTGTTGCTGTTTGCTTTCTTATATAATCCAATGTAATCCCTCCCTCCCTTCCCCCTTTCCTCTCTCCTCCCCACCACTCACCTCCCCTACCCATCCCTTCCGTCACCTTCTCTGGCCTCCCCTCCCCTCCCCTCCTCTTCCTCTCTTTAACATAACTTAATCACCCTGTCTCCCCTCCCCTTTCCCACATTTTTCTCTTCGTTTACCTCCCCTTCCTTCTCCTTCCCCCGCCCTGTCCTTCCCCTTCCCCCTTTTCCCTCTTTCCTCCCTTTTACAGACCCCCTACCCTTTCATTAACCTCCCCCTTCCATTTCTTCATTTATATGCACTTCTCTTCCTAACTTCTCCCCTCCCCTCTATTTCCCTCTCTCCTCCTCCTCCCTCCCCCTTTCCCTCCTACGCATCTCCTCCCATCCCCATTCACCTCTCACTCATCCCTCCTACGCATCTCCTCCCCTCCCCATTCATCTCTCCCCCTTCTCCTTCCTCACCGCAAAAAATCCATGGTGTTACGGGATTCCAACTGGGGGGTCACCGGGTAATTGCCCTCCCCATGCCTCAATTACCTTTATATAATGAGGCTGGACAAGGTGCACTGGGGTTTGATGCGGACGTGGCTGTATCATCATCATCATCATCACCATAATCGTCATCATCATCGTCATCGCCATAATCATCATCGTCAGCGTCAACGCTATCACTACTGTATGCGTTGTTTTCAGAGTATTCACTGTCCTGCACCCTTTTTATAGCACTTCCTCGTGACTAGCATCATGGTCTAGTGTTCATTTTTTGTCACAGTTCGGTGGCAGAATAAGAATAATGCAGTCCTACATCCGTTCCATGGCACTTCCTCGTGACTAGCATCATAGTCTAGTGTTAATCTGTCATAGTTGCTCGAATTGTAGCAAGAGATTAACACTGGAATATGATGCTAGTCATGAAGAAGTGCTATGGAAAAGATGTAGAGCTACAGAACTGTCTCTTTCTGCCACAGAGTTTCGTGCCTTAAACTGTAAAAAGACGAAAATCTGGGCCAAGTAAAGGTGAAAAAAGTATAGCTGTGGTCAAGCCACACCCCACACTGCACAGTGTAATAAGCAACAATGTAGAAAATTCAGACTCTTTTATCATCATCATAATGCGTTTGAAATTACCGTAAGAGGAGGGGGCCTGACCACATTTTCTTGCTCTTGGTTTTAATGATAGAATCCAGCTGGGCAGACAACAGCGCTGCCTGTCGCTGGTACGTACTGTGTAGATCATCTGTAAATAATAATGATAATAATAACAACTATGATAATAATAATAATAGTAATAATAATAATAATAGTAATAATAATAATAATAATAATAATAATAATAATAGCAGAAGTAGTAATAGTAGTAGTGATAATAGTAGTAAAAGTAGCTGTATTTGTTTTTGAAGCTGTAACAATAGTAATGATTATAATAATGAAAATAGTACCGTAGTAGTAGTAGTAGTAGTACGGATTACGAAGCTACAGTGGTCGAGAGTCGCATAGACCAGCGAGTCCAATAGTTTAATGTCTTTATTTACACTGTAATATCAATAAATAAAAAATAAAATAATAATAGTAATAGTAGATGGTTGGTAACCACAGCCGTTGGCGTGCTTGGGGCCAACGGATTGTAATATGAGGGTTAGTGTTAACCTTCACATTACAACTCCAAATGGTGAACTGTATTAGCAAGGTTGGTGCTGATCTTCACAATATAATTCACCAATGGATGGAGGTGATTTTATAAAAAAAAAAAAAGTAGTAATAGTAGTAGTAGTAGTGGTAGTAAAAGCAGCAGCAGCAGCAGCAACAGCAGTAGTAGTAATAGTACTAGTAGTAGTAGTAGTAGCAGTAGTAGTTGCTGTTGTTTTTGTAGCAGATATAATATAATAATAATAATAATAATAATAATAATAATAATAAAAATAAGTAGTAGTAGTAGTAATAGTAGTAGTAGCAGTAGTAGTAGTAGTAATAGTAGTAGTAGTAGTAGTAGTAGTAGTAGTAGTAGCAGTAGTAGTAGTAGTAGTAATAGTAGTAGTAGTAGCAGTAGAGTAGTAGTAGTTGTTGTAGTAGTAGTAGTAGTAGTAGTAGTACTACTACTACTACTACTACTACTGTATTATTATTATAACAACAACAATAGTAAGTGAAAATATAAATAAATAAGGTAACTCATCCTGACGACGTTGTATAAAATTCACTCTCACATCAAGCGATTTAATTCAGCTCTGGCGAGGCTTTTCGCACCGGAGTGGGTACACACCGCTTTATCAACCCTTTCGCTGCCACGGCACACTTCTAAGCTGAATAAAACCGTCTGGCAGCGGCGAGAGCAACCCATATAAAGACAAGACCGCATCGATGTGCCTAGGAACAGTCGCAAGAAACCCTAAGAAATATTGAAGGTCTGGGAGCAGGGCAGTGAAAAGGCGGGGAACAGGGCGACATGGAGGCGATTTGTTTGTGGCCACCTCTTAAGAGATTATGGCATCTGTCAATAGATAGATAAATTATTATTATTATTATTATTATTATTATTATTATTATTGTCACTACTACTACTACTACTACGACTACTACTATATACTTCAAAAGCAACAACAACAACAACAACTACTACTACTACTACTTTTACGATTATATATACGAGTAGAGTGACTGAAAGCATAATTGACAATAATTCTGCTACTCACACTGCCCGACACACTGGTCCGTCTTCTAGTCGCGTAAGGAAGCTCCCTAACACCTTTTCATGAGTGATTTATTTTGCTTATTACACTTTACTGTCCTCCCCAGTGTTGTTTGTTTGTTTGTTTAAAGATTTCCTGCACCTATGGTGCAGGCCGGGTCATACATTAGCCCGGCCAGTGGGGTATGGGCTGACCAAAAAAAACAAAAAAAGTAGGAAGGGGGAAGACAGGGCCTGGGGATTGCCCAGCACACACGCCCTGTCTTCTGGCTGGCTTTGTGGTGTGTGTGTCCCCAGTGTTACATAAATCTACCTAATATTTCACCTTACTGCCCTCCTCTCTGTTACATAAATCCAACTACTATCGCCATATTCTGCATAAATAATTTATAAACGGCTACTAACCAGACGTATCCGAATATAAATCGCTAAGGAAGAGGTGCTAGGGAGACTCCTTACCCGACGAGAATACTGTTCAATTTCTTGGCTTTATCTCCAGTTCTATGTCACTGCTCCGACTGTAATCTCTCTCTCCCTCCCTCCCTCCCTCTCTCTCTCTCTCGCTCTGAGCCATGAAGCTCCCTAACACATCTTCCTAAGCGATTTATTTTGCTTACTATTCGTCACCATCGTCTTTTTTGTCACTTAGGTAATTCTAATAGCTACATACAAATGATATCAACCGGCCAGATCCAAAAATAAATCACTGAGGATGAGGTGCTACGGAGCCTCTTTACCGATGCGTCTCTGCCCATACATACGGCTTGTATTCTCGTCGTATAAGGAAGTTCCCTAACACTTCTTCCTTACCGATTTATTTTTGGACACGGCTAGCTAATATCCTTTTGTACGTTATGTGTGTCGAGTATAGTGATATTAAAATGATTTCAGCAGCACAGAAGAGGAAGGCCATGTGTAATAAGCAATATAAATCGCTTTGGAAAAGGTGTTACGTGGCTTCCTTAACCAACAAGAGCCTTAGACATGATACGTAAAAGAGGGCTATTTATTCATTGAAATATTTATTTCCACCTCCGGAATAAGGGACCGAATAGGGAAGGCTGCCAGAGATCGAGCAGTGTGGAGACCTGCCATTATGTGACCAAGGCCAAGGCATGGAAGCATACTGGAGACTTTACAAACGAAACAATGCGATGCAAAGTGATGAATGGAAAGAGTTTCGATGGTAAATCCCTTGGTGGGGCTGCATCAACTCTCTCAGTCTGATGCTTTGATTATTTCCATATCAGTACTGCCATCTCCGGCGATTTTATTCGTCTTAGGATAAATTATTATTATTATTATTATTATTATTATTATTATTATTATTATTGATTTTTATTATTATTATTATTATTATTATTATTATTATTATTATTATTATTATTATTGTTATTATTATAGTTATTATTATTATTATTATTATTATTATTATTGTTATTATTATCATTAGGTATTGTTATTATTATCTTTGTATGGGGGGTGATCGAGGGAGTTAAATACAGCTTTCTCTAATCCGTTCCCTGCCCTCCGTCGTGGGCCGAAGAAAATATTAAGATGGCGAGAATTAGGTGGAAAAATACGTAATCAGGCTGAAAAGGTTAATATACAAAAAAAGGGTCGCTGGATGGAACTGATTAACCTGCCTTAAACAGCGGGTCAGCGATGCCCAGGTGACCCGCAGTTGACCCCAGACTGCCAGAACAACAACAGCAACAACAACAACAACAATTACAATTACAACAACGACGACGACAACCACACTACTACTACTGCTGCTGCTGCTGCTGCTGCTGCTACTACTAGTGCTACTACTACTGCTACTACTACTACTACTGCTTCCGCTGCTGCTGCTGCTGCTACTACTACTACTACTACTACTACTACTACTATTACTACTGCTACTACTAATACTACGATATCTTTCAAGGCTCTTAAATTGTAGCGTCACAAGGCAATTTTCGTTGACTTGCTTCCCCACCGCGAAGACTAAGGCTCAGTTGGGATATGTCAGTGATGGAGACTCGTTTGGCGTGGATTTGGGTCACACAGGCCTTGGTATCTCGCGGATGTCACTCACCCCATCCTTGTGTGGGGAAACAGGTGATGATGATGATGATTATTATTATGATGATGATGGTAATGGACGTGGTGATGATGATGATGATGGTGATGATGATGATTATGATGATGGTGAAGGTGATGATGGCGATGATGGTGATGATGATGACAATGCTGACGGTAACCCAACGCTGATTCGGGATGCCATGTTTGACGCGGATTCTCATTATGGTAGCTTTCATGGTTGGCGTAATTCCCTCAACCATTTTTAGGCAGGAAAGAAAAAGTTATAATAATAATGAAGACAATTTACTACAAAAACGAAGAAAATTTTCTCACGTCACGCGCACGTCCGAACTGACATGCCTGAGTTTCGTGTGACCTGGGTTCGTGCCGTACAAGTTCACTAATGTTTCAGTTTTCTTTACCGTAGATCTGATGAAACTAGGTCATTAGGGACTTGTGAACCAGTAGGTTCGTCGGTCGAGAAAGGTCTCTAACACCTTCTCCTAAACAACTTAGTTTGCCAATTACAGCTTACTGTTCATCTCCGAAGTACGGTAAACCACCCTAATATCGCCATACTCCTCACTAGTAACGTGCAAAAGGATATGAACTAGCCGTAACCAAAAATAAATCTCTGTGGAAGAGGTGTTAGAGAGCCTCCTCAACCTATGAGAATACAAGCCTTGGACAGCTGATATACAAGCTTTCATAGTGGGCAGAATTCCTTCATACTGTCTTCCGATTGGAAAAATGTCATGGTGATGATGATGATGATGATGATGATGATGATGGAACATTTCTACACTAAAGGCCTGATGGCACGTTCCCACTCAGAATGTGACATGCAACGTGGATGTGAATAACAGAAGCTTTTATATCTATCTGAGTCTATCTCATCATGGATCTGACCATACATACTTGTACGAAATGTGTCAGGCAAAGGAGACTCGATTAATGTACCGTACACTCATATTGTAGTCTTATTTTCCAGACTTGTACACCGCGGATATGAAGAAACGCGCTAGCCAGAGTAGTGTTCAGTACTGGAGACCCGCCTGACTGGGATTCGTATCACATCCTCTTCTATTTGCCAAAATTTCACAATATGCACTGACTGGGATGTGTCAAGCTTTGGGGACTCATTGGACGTAAATTCCTCCAGTTTCAACAGTTTGCATACAAACTCTTAAAGCTGCTGAAACTCCTAAGCCACACATCTCATGATACACGCTTATTTGAGATGTGACAAGCAACAGACTCGTTTTACATGGGCTGGTATCATATAGGCTTATATCCATTTGCAAATTCCTACAAGCTGATCCAGGAACATGTGATGATCTCGTTCAACGTAAAATTGAATCTTGCATTTTTTTTTTATATTCTGCCGTCTCCTATACCGCAGATCTGTGTGTGTGTGTGTGTGTGTGTGTGTGTGTGTGTTGACATAAGTGTCTATATTTCCTTGCGTGTCTTGCTAAGTTTATACGGTGCTGCTGGTCTTGTGATGCTGCTCGCTCTATGTGGTGCTGCTGGCTGTACAGTATGCAGTGCTGTTACTGTGTCGCCGCTGCTGTTGTTGCTGCTGCTGCTGTTTCTTGCCTATCACAACAAGGCAAACAGACTCGTGTTTTCCCGCCTCTATGAGAGAAAAAGTAAACACGGCCCCTGCTTTAAAGCCGGCTCATATAAAGCGAAGGTGCAGCTGCCGTTTTTTGTAATTAATGTTGATTACGGTAAAGGGAAGCCCCATAAACCACCCAGCCAGGCCCTAATGGCTACTCCGGTCAACCTGAGTCAGCTAAAAACGTTTTTCTGGTAAACGTAATTGAATGGATTTTTTTCTTCTTCTTCTTTTTATTATTATTATTATTATTATTGTTATTATAATTATTATTATTATTATTATTAGTAGTAGTAGTAGTAGTAGTATTAGTGTTAGTATTATTATTATTATTATTATTATTATTATTATTATTATTATTATTTAAGCTATTCGTTTAGAGGAAGTATTATTTCTGTTATTCCTGCTGCCCCACCACACCATTTTCCTTGGTTTAGGGAAGACATCTGACTAAGAATTAGCGAGGAACATGCCCATTATCTCCCCCTCGAAAAGTGTGTTCTAGAGTGAATAAAGTCGTGTGGAGATAGCGGGGACAAATATGAAAAGCATCAAAGGATGAGAGTACGGTAATTTATTCACACACCTGACTATCGTAAACCCAATGGATGATGGAGATAACTCACTGGACTTTAATATAGGATTTTCCGTTCATTTTTCCCTGTGAATTTTCTGTGCTGTATGGTAGTCCTTCTTACTTTTTCCTGCCTGCTTCTGGTGGAGGGATGGTTGGATGGGGAAACCTCACTACAGTACTTTCTTATCCTTGTCTTAAATATGTCGAAGGCTCGTATTCTCGCCGGTTAAGGAAGTTCCCCTAACACCTCTTCCTTAGCGATTTAGTTTTGGATATGGGTGGTTAATATCCTTTTGAATGTTACTTACAGAGTATGGCGATAGTGAAAGGATTTATGGAACACAGACGAGGAAGTTAAAGTGTAATAAGCAAAATAAATCACTTAGGAAAAGGTTTTAGGGAGCTTCTCAACTGAGGAGAACGCCAGCCACAGTCACAACCAACTGCATAAGATCACGTCTCGAAATTACCATACTTGCAGAACTAATATCTTAGGTCCTATGGCCACACCTAAAATCGCGAGATGAAATGCAGACACCAATTTTTTTTTATTTTTTGAAGTGTTTGACGATGGTGGAACTTTTCTGACTTTCCTACGTGGCAGGTGACTGCATTCACTAGTATGGGATGCTGGCTAACCATACATAATAACCATCTGAGTTCCATAAATGACAGTCAGTAATTAGGGGTTTGGACGAGACTTGGGGATTTAAGGTTTATGCATACGAACTTTAGGTCTATCATATCGTACCGGGTATTGCAAGAAAAGTCGAAAATATCAATGAGTCTTTTGCTCTCTGCCTTTCATTTTACTCCCTAAAGTCGAGAAAAAGTAATTTCACGGTACTTTTTAGTGGCAAGAGAATGTTCAGTGAAATGCCTTGGAATTGGCCGTGAGAGAGGAAAGTGAATTATCTGTGACCAAACAGAATTGCCATCGATTAGAGAGAGGGTCGGGCGGGGAAGGCAGGACGAGGAAAAATGGTGGGATCTAAGAGGCTCTCAAGAAATTTGGTGTGAGAGAGGGAACAGCTGTTTTGTTGGGCCGTGTGCCGAGGAGTTGTTGTGTGCTGGTGAAGAAGGAATGAATGAATGAATGAATGACTGAATGAAGAAACTAGATGAAGAACAAGAAAAATGAGGAGGAGGAAGAAGATTTTCGGAAGATAATATTAGAGTATGTATTGTAGAGCATATGTGTGAGAGGAGTACAACATGAAAGAAAGATTATCATACTTTAAGGAATCATAATTGTATTATTTGTAATTATTAGGGGAATATTTGCACGTAGAAGAAAAAATGTCCGTGGCACAATGGTAAATACATGTGGGAAGAGAAATGTAAATGTATCATACCCTAACGTAAATATGTACAAACACACATACACATATACATAGGTGTGCGTGTGTGTGTGTGTGTGTGTGTGTGTGTGTGTGTGTGTGTGTGTGACAGCTTGCTTGCGACTCACATCATTTGCACCGGGAATATCCCAAGACTAGTGCCGTAAATCTCGGGGAAATAACGGGATCCCGGGATCCCGAGATCTCATTTGTTGAACCTTATTGTGTGTGTGTGTGTGTGTGTGTGTGTGTGTGTGTGTGTGTGTGTGTGTGTGTGTGTACAAATATACGCTGGAGATTTAATACATATAGCTAGCTAACTTATGTATAGATGTGCAAGTAGAAAAAAAAATACTACATATAATCGTACAGCAACAAGCCATCCTGATAGTGACAAAGATGATGGCAACTTTACCAGACACATACGAGAGCTCATCACGGCTACACAGAATCATAACTGTTTTTTTTTTTTTGCTAGGAAGAAGGAACCAGAGGCCTAGAGCCTGCAAGAACTGTTCCTTCCAAGAGAAAAACAAAATACAAGAGACAGCCAAATTCAAGATCTGTTCATTTCGAGATGCCTGGACACACTGCCTTTGAAAGACTGGAAATCATAGGAAGTAGGAAATACAGAGAGAAGGAGACAGTTCCAGAGTTGCCCTGTTGCATAAATGAAGGACTGAGAGTAAAGGTTAACTTTTGCATTAGAAAGTTGGACAGAAAACAGATGAGAGTTTGCTGCTAGACGGGTGCTACGCGCCCGTCGTAGAGGTATAGGAATGCACGCAGACAGTTCAGAGGAGCAGTGACCATTGAAGCAGCGATAGAAAAGAGATAAAGATGCAACAGTGCAGCGAAGAGACAGAGGTTGTAGGGAGTCAGTAAGAGGAGGAGGGTTAATGAGACGAAAAGCCTTTGACTCCACCCTATTGAGAAGAGCTGTATGTGGGGAGCCTCCCCACACATGAGAGTTGTACTTTAAACAGGGGCGGATAAAACCCGTTTATAAAGTCAATAACTGTGCAGGGGTAAAAAAGGTACGGTACGGAGAATATGATGAAAATGTCGCCTGGGAGTACACAGGAAAAAAAAAAAATGGATGAAAAGCGGATACCGACGAGGAAGAAAAAGCACATAGTAGCAAATGATAATGATGTGAGTTGATGTGACTGTCATGGAGTGTTTTTTTGGAAAACAGAAAATGTTCATAAAACCAGGATCGGTTTTTGGTAACGAGTGAGAAAAGGTAAGTATTATGTGGACATTTGCATAACAGTTTTATCGAGCTGTGGATGTAAATAAGATGCCAAGGCTCTCTCTCTCTCTCTCTCTCTCTCTCTCTCTCCCCTCCGGAGGCATATGACCCTGGCAGTTGCGCCGCCAGTTACGTTTTAGTCAACCAGTCAGTCAGTCTCTCTCTCTCTCTCTCTCTCTCTCTCTCTCTCTCTCTTCCGGAGGCATATGACCCTGGCAGTTGCGCCGCCAGTTATGTTTTAGTCAACCAGTAAGTCAGTCTCTCTATCTCTCTCTCTATCTCTCTCTCTCTCTCTCTCTCTCTGAGCCTCCAGTGCCAGGCAAAGAAAATAATTCCTCTCCACATCCTCAAAACAAAAGCAAAACATAGTATATTTATATTTTTTCCTTATACACATAACTTACGAAACTGAAGGAAATCTTAAAAATTAACACGTCTAGCCAAATTACTTAGACATTTACGCTTCATATACTGTATATTTTCTTCCAAGATTTTTTTTTTTTAATAATTTAGACCCGTTCCGTATGCCTACAGTACTTGTAAAGAAAACTAGAAGCAATGATGTAGTGAACTATATTAACGCACTGAAGCCCCAATTAATCGCTTCAGTAATACCAAATCCTCTGGTGTTACCTGAAGAGGAATATTAGGGTAATCCCGACCGTGAGGGGGATTTATTGTACCAACTTTTTTGTTATCCGTAGCTAATTTCTTTCTATAATCCATGGTAAGAATTTATCCATGGTTTGTGGTATTAATACCGTATTTCTATAAGGAATTTTAGTCTGTCTATAATTGTGATGTCAGTGTTTTGTTTCTGTGTTTTGTGGTACCAGTGTGTTTGTATTCAAATGTCGCGTTTTCGTGAGGCTTTTAGACCGGTATCGACCGGTTTATACTAGTCTTATTGCTGTTTTGGCGAGACAATTAGACCGGTACAGACTGGTCGAAAGCAGTCCTGCCCCAGAAGCTAGCTAGCCTAGGCCAGACCGATCTGCGCACAAACGTTTGCACGTCAGCAACTGCCAAGAAGGAGGCCAGAGCGCCCGTGGCAGGATGTAAACATCGATGGTCAACCATGGCGGACTTAGGAATAAGGTTTGTTTTAAATTAGATTTTTAACGCTATTAAAAGTCCTTGATCTAGAAGGGAACCAAATAAATCTCACCATTAAGTAGAGGCTTTGCATTACTTTAGATTGCACGAATTAAGATTATTAAAGCATTAATGGCCGAAATAAAATTCGAGGGGAAGCAGAAGGATTGCTCAAAATTCGTCGAAAGACATACAAACTCAGTCATCTTCAACTTTAAATGTATTCTGTGAACCTTCATTAAGGCAGGTTTCAGCACAAATTGTTCGGGAATTCGGCAAGAATCTTTTATTTCTTACCGTAGTGACATTCTTCTAGGTCAATCCCAATCACTCTTGCAGCCAATAGGAGGTTCGGACAGGATCGGACCGACATTAGCCTGTTCTCGCGACCACTTATGAGTCCAGACCGGCCTAAACCGGTCCAAAGCGGC
This sequence comes from Coenobita brevimanus, assembly GCF_032717465.1. Lineage (NCBI taxonomy): Eukaryota > Metazoa > Arthropoda > Malacostraca > Decapoda > Coenobitidae > Coenobita > Coenobita brevimanus. Next base: position 5,014,548 of record NC_137026.1, on the reverse strand, counting down.
CCGCAAAAACGCGGCTTAAGGCAACGCTGTGTGTGTGTGTGTGTGTGTGTGTGTGTGTGTGTGTGTGTGTGTGTGTTTACAGTTTATTTGCAGCAAATAATTTGTTTGCCCCAGCCATGATATGGCGGGTTAGACTGACGTGCGAAAACAAGATTAACACTTCCCTTAAAATATTATTAATAATAATAATAATCATCATCATCATCATAAAAAGAAAAATGCACTAATACATGAAAATCTGTGGGAAGTCTAGAACCCGAGGGAGCTTTAAGACGAACTGCCAGCTCAAGCAGGCACCACTGTTTCCTCCCTGCCTCATCACTCAGTACGTAATGTCTCATGCCTCTCTTACCAAACTCGTGTTTCTCTCACTCGCGTACAGTTAGCAGCAAAAGTCATGCCACAATTCCTGCCTCTCTCAATACCTTACAGTCGCTCACAAAAGTCTTCTCATTTCCAGTTTCTCTCACCTACAGTCGCCAACAAAAATCTTGTCATATCTGTTTCACTCGCTTAGAGTCGGTAGCAAAAGTCCTGTCCTATTTGTTTCACTAGCGTACTGTTGCAAGCAAAAGTCTAGTTACGGTACATCTCCTGTTTCTCTCTGTCATGGGGTTTTTAAGTGTATATGTAATATTAAAGGATAATTTTTCAATAATACTGTGAGCAGGGACAATGAATTATCTTGCTAAAAATCAAGCAATGATTACTTTATGTGGCTTGCTTCGCCGATTCTCTAAGAACGAGAATTTATAAACTTTCTCAACAGTACATAGCAGAGACTAATTCCTCACAATTGCTGTTTGTTAGTACTGTTAGCCTCTGGAGAAAGTGACTTCACCCCTGACAATCAATAACTAATGCTATTAATGATAACAGATTCTTGCTGATGATTAACTCCTAGATGGCACAATGGATTTTAAGCTTAATACAAAAAGACTGGCCTAAGCACCAGTTATGAATAGCAAAGCGTTTATGCAAGCTAGGAGCTGCAACTCGAATAAACTTAATATGGAAAATAAAACACGAGTTTACATTACATTAAGCTCGAGAAAAAGAACTGTTAAATTTATTGTTTACAAAGAAATAAATTTATGTTACATTTCAAAATGAATTCAAACTAAGGAGATCGCACTCACTCACTCACTCAAAAGCTAACTCTTAAACCTAGGAAAAAAACGAAAAGAAATACTGGTCAAAGAGTGGACTAAGCGGATGACTGGACGTCGTTACTGGAAGGACACTGCACTCGCTAAGTCTCTCGCCAATCACACTACTGTAGGTGGAAATTCAGGAACTGGACAATGGCGGGACTGCTACGATCTGGGCCCAACCTGTTTTCGTGGTGTACAAACCTTGACTGACTTCAAATCGTGGGAAAAAGGCAAGCGTCCAACCACATTACTAATGGCTAGAATGAGCAAAACACATCCATAATAAATCGCTCAATGGAAATTTTTTTTTTTCTTTTTATGTGACCGGCTCTGGGCATAGGCTTCACAGCCTGCTTTTAAGGCAGTGCTAATGACTCACGAAAAGACGATCATTTATGACAGTGAAAAATTGTTCTGAAAACACTCCCGACCGGGTAAGTACGCAGCGATTAAACTGAACGATAAACACTGGGATTCCACTAGAGTTTGTGGTTTCCCACCAAATGATGTCACGAGCCGACTCGTGACATTACGCCCCATCAAAAGTTGAAATTTTTTTCTTCAGGAAAAAAAATTTCAATATGCATGCATATAAATCCTACTCAATCACACAAGATTCACACTGTGGTGTGTGTGCTATCCTGCTACAGTGAGCGAAAAAACCTCGTATTTACGTTAATAGAAGCAAGCTTGAGGGAAAAACTCCGTGACGACGGTGAAAAATCCTGTACTCAGGTCAAACTGAGCGAAAAATTCACTACATTCTTATGTAGTGTAATGTATGTAATACACGGTGTAGGTGTGACAGTTGTGGTGTAACAGTACCTAAGTATAAAATCATGTAATACAAATTTATAGTAAATAATGACGACGAGGCAGAAGAGAAGGGATGGCAGCATGCGACAGGGACGACCAGCTGATCCGCACGGCAATGCTGCACCCACCAGCTGCACCTGCGAAAGGAATTAAGGTGGAGCATCAAATGTGTCATTTCTCTCTCTCTGCCTAGCAATCAGTACTTATGTCATTATTAACCTGGAAACATAATTCTTGAATTCACAAATTTCTTAGAACCCTAATAGTTTACTGGTTAACGCTTATTAACTAAGAAACGTGCCAGTTCTTGAATTGCTCAAATCTCTTAGAACGGGCAGTTTACTAGTTAACCTAACAGTATTAACCAGGAAACGTACCAGTTCTTGAACTGCTCAAATCTCTTAGAACGGGCAGTTTACTGGTTAACCTAACACTACACTTACGACTAATAACAGGAAGCTGAGAATTGCTACGCAGTCTTAGGCAGGTCACGTTTTAACACCCATCGTGGGTGTGAACACTCGTGTGGATATTGTGCATTCTCCGGGAATCCTCAGAGAGCCCCACAGCTCGAGACGTTCCACAAGGTAATTCATACACAGCCTCGGACTGTCTCTGCAGGGTTCTCAAACTTCCCTCTTAACTTATGGTATACATGTATATACAGGCCCTGGACATACTGTGTCCTGTAGGGCCAACGGGCGAGACATCAGGTCTTACTGGTACACTTTTAACTGGGAACCAGGCTGGTCCTTGGATTACTCGAATCTCTGAGGACACCCATCTTACGGAACCCAGCATACAACAGTTGCCAGTGTTAGTCAGCAGTTAGCAGGCGAGACATCAGGTCTGCACCTATGTGATCACTTCCCTTGATGTATCTCACAACAAGGTTAAACTGCTGTAAATACAGTATCCAGCGTGTCAGTCTTGCATTAGCCGTCTTGGTCGTGCTAAGACTAGTGAGTGGCATATGATCAGTTTCCTGAGTGAATGGTGCCCCATATAAATAATAATAATATTTTTTAACACCATCAACCACGGCCAAGAGTTCCTTCTCAACAGTACTGTAATTCCTCTCAGTGGGTTTTAGCTTACGGCTGTGGTATGCCACTGGGAAGATTCCACCTTCCGATTCCTGCATCAATACGGCACCTACTCCATCTTGTGAAGCATCAGTGCGCAGTATGAAAGGTTTGTTGGAATCAGGCAACTGCAAGATAGGCTCCTTGCACAACATGTTCTTAAAAGTGGCAAAAGATCTCTCTTGCGCTTCTCCCCATTCAATGGTGTTTGGAGCATATTTCCATAGCACCTCGTACAACGGTTGGGCAATGAGAGCAAAGTTGGGGATAAAACTCCTATAATACCCCACTAGGCCAAGGAATGTCCTAACCTGTTTCTTGGTCACGGGTCTCGGGGCTTCTCTAACCTTCCTGATCTTGTCACCCTGACACCTGCAGCGATTGTTGCCAACAATATGTCCGAGGAACTCCACCTCACTGTGAGCAATCTTACATTTGCTAGGCTTCACAGTCATATTGAAACTCTGGAGTCTACTGAAGACAATTTCCAAGAGTCTGAGGTGCTCCTCCAATGTGGCAGAATGAACAAGGACATCATCAACAAACATCTCTACTACTACAATATCATGGAGCACTTGTCTCATGGCACGATTGAATACTGCTGGGGAATTGGTAAGTCCAAATGGGAGGACTTTATACTGATACAACCCCCTAGGAGCAGCAAAGGCAATGAACTGACGGCTCTCGGGGTGAAGGGGAATCTGGAAGAATCCTTTTATCAAATCGAGCTTCGTAAAATATTGTGACCCTGCCAGCTTGGAGAAGATGGCAATGTGGTCACCCATTGACTCAGCATCCACTTTGGTGATTGCATTGAACCTCCTATAGTCTCCTCAAATCCTGTCTCCACCATCTTTCTTGCGAACTACTACCATTGGACTGCAGTAAGGAGATGAGGACTTTTCAATAATACCTGCAATCTCCATGTCAGCAATTTCGTTGTCTACTGCACCCAGTATCGCATGGGAATAGGATATGGCTTAACCTTTACGGGAGTATCGCTGGTCAACTCAATCTTGTGACAATCAACCTTTGCAAGGCTAGGTTGGTCAGAGAAGACATCAGGATACTGACAGAGCAGTGACCTTATGTCATTCTGATCACCTAATGCTAAGTCAGCGTTAAGTAAAACATCTCCAACAGTCTCTTCCTGACGGGACTGAGCGGTTAAGGGCTCGTCATCATGGTCATCAGCTGGGATCACCGCGGCTGCCCCGGTTTCTTCCAGTGGCTGGTCACTATCATCAGCTACTCGTAGGCCAGTCTCCTCGGGGTCTGACTCATGATAAGCCTTCAACATGTTAATGTGGAACCTTTTGCGAAGATTCCCTATCTGAATTATGTAGTTGAGGTCTGAAATGCACTCTACTACATCAAATGGACCCTTCCACTGCGCCAACAACTTGTTCTGGGCAGTGGAGAGTAACACCAGGCACTTATCGCCTAGACTAAACTTCCAAAGCTTTGCCTTCTTATCATAATAGGCTTTCTGAACTTCACGCACCTTGATCAATTCTTCCTTGGCTAACTCGCATGTCGACTGGAGGCGGTCAGCTAGATCAAGGACGTAGGTGCAGGTGGTCTTGACTTCAGGGTCAGGTTCTTCATCGTCCCACAACTCATGACAGATTTGAAGATTTGAAGTGGTCCACGGAACGACCTTCCATACACCAGTTCAAAGGGTGAGAACTTCAAGGAGTGCTGTGGGACTTCTCGATAAGCAAACAGAAGAGGAGCAATGAACCACGGCCATTCCTTTGGCTGTTCGGCGGCCATGCATTTTAACATCTTCTTAAGAGTCCCATTGAACCTCTCACACAGCCCGTTACACATGGGATGATAAGGCGTAGTTCTCAGGCCTCGGATGGACAACAACCTGAATGCTTCGTTCATCATTGCAGAGGTGAACTGCGAACCCCGGTCGCTTAAGACCTCTTTGGGGATACCTATGCAACAAAACACTTCGATCAATGCCTCAGCAACAGTGACGGCCTCTATATTCTTAAGGACCACGGCTTCAGGCCACCGTGTGCTGAAATCAACAATAGTGAGGATATACCTTGATCCATCACTTACCCTAGGAGAGATTGGCCCAACAATGTCAACTGCTACTCTCTCGAACGGTTCAGAGATTACATGCACTGGTTTCAATGGCGCAGGACGGACACGTCCCCGGTCAGTGGTAGGCTGACACCCGTTGCAGGAATGCACAAGCCTTTTTATTTACTGTCCCATTCCTGGCCAGAAAAAGTCAGCATGGATGTAGTCAGAGGTTTTCTTTTGGCCCATGTGACCTCCCATGACTGAACAATGATCCAATTCAAACACTGCCCGGTGATAGTATGCTGGAACGACGAACTGCAGTCGAACCTTGCCCTGGGGTGTTCGTGACTCACGGTACAGCCGTCCTCACTTGCGAAGGAACCTGGCTTGACCTCCCCGTGAATACTTAATTACTTTACCCTCCAGCTTCTTACGCACCGAGGCAAGTGTCGGGTCAGACTGTTGTTCTTGGACAACGTCTTGACTACGAATCAAATCTTGTGGCGTTGCGACGGTCAACGGGGTGACACGATTCAGAGCCTTGGCCATGGCTCGTGTTACTGCAACAGCCAAAGTCTGAGTAGCAACATCTACGGTGCCTGGTATGTTGCCGATAATGAGGTCAAACAAAGGTTCTGGCATGACAACAGCAGCTGTCAAGCCAGTGTAGAAAGGAGATGCCAGCTGGATACGTGCCTCAGGGAACAATCTCACTGACCCATCAATAAGTCTAACTTGGATCTGCTTACCTGTGTACTCATTGGGTCGAACTAAACTCTGCTTGACAGAGCAACCTTAGGAACCATTATCTCTCAGTACATTTACAGAAACACCTCCCACAAACCCTGGCTGAACAAGAAAGGCAGTGTTACTGGTGGAAGAGTCCGAGGAGGAAGCAGCCAGTCATTGGTGAGACTGTGGAACAAACGATGCAGCAAATGTGGCGCCCTGAGAACTTGATACTTGAGGGGTCGTGCTCACCATCTGAGGAGCTGGAGCATTGACCACCTGTGGAGGAGGGTTCACTGTCACTGGGGAACTAGTGAAATGCGAAGTACCTGTACTGGTGGGGTTGGCACCACTGTACGCTTGTTGTGGCATAGGGGCTGCATTTGCATCCTGCCTCCGATACACTGGAACTGTCTCCCTCTGTCTGTATTTCCTGCTGCCTATGATCTCCGGTCTTTCAAACGCAGTGTATCCAGGCATCTCAAAATGATCGGATCTTGAATTTGGCTCTCTATTGTGTTTTGTTTTTCTCTTGGAGGGAACTGTTACTGCGGGCTCATGGCCTTTGGTTCCTTCTTCCTCGCATAAAAAAAACACACTAAAGTCGATCGTCATGACTGAGGGTTACGTGGTTTGTTCTTGCCCTGCTGCTGCTTGGAATACCGGTACTGCTGCTGGTTAGGGTTCTGCTTATCGTTCCACTACCAGTCAGGTTTCTGAGTGTTTTGCCCCTGGTCCTTCTTCTGCGGTTTTGGGCATTGGCCATTACGAGTATTCTGAGAATGGCCTTGTTGCTGGGGTTCAGTCTGAGATGGCTTCCCAGATTTATCAGGTTTCCTGTTCCAGGTATGCTGCTTGCGAGTTTGATACCCGTATGCAGTAAAGAATGCGTCAGCCTTCTCCACCATTTGGCTGGCATCCTTTACCTGGCAGATCTTAAGCTGAGCCATAAGTTCAGTGGGCCACGACTTTTCTAGCTGCGTGTGCAGCATAAGGTCGATTGTCCCCTCACACGTGGAAGGAGTTTCATCTTTCTCCATCCACTCATCTAAGTAAGCAATAAGCCAGTCAAGAAACTGAATGGCAGTCTCTTTATCCTGTAAACGTGCCCTCATGAACTGACTCTTGGCGTTGTCAACTGTGAGACCGTACGCTTTGACAAGTGCGGCCTTCATCATCTCATACGTGAGATTGTCTTCACGAATTCTGTGGAGGACATCGAGGGCAGGGCCCTCAAACAGGCTAAGAAACTGAAGCCGCTTAGCTGCATCATCCAACTGGTAAAGTTGAGCCATGTCTTCAAAACGAGCTATGTATGGCTCGATTCGCTCGCCTTCCTTGTATGGGGGAAGCTTGATGTGTGGGGTCGGCAGAACATGTGCAGGGAAAATGCTCGTGGAGCTTGGGCCAGCTGCATCAGATGTGTCTGAAGCCAAGGAATCTCGCTTGATATTCAGCATTTCAATTTGATGTTTTTGGCGTGCTTCTCACTCGGCACGTTCATGTTCTTGTTGTTCTCGCTCATGTTCTAACTCAAGTTCGCATTGTTTTCTCTCGTGTTCTCGTTCTCTCTCGCATTCCTTGCGCTCTTTTTCGTGTTCCTCACGCTGAATTTGACGCTCTTCACAAGCATCATTCTCACGTTGCTGTTCGTAATTAAACCGAGAGAGGACAAAGTCCTTAATTTTAGTTGGGTCCGTAAGACCCATATCTTTGGCTTCCTGTACATAGACGCTGGTGGACTTGATGCTAACTCAATCTAATAAACTAATGACTCAGTACTGAGTGCAATTTTTTTTTTTCAGAGAAAGATGTAAATAATCGAGCATAAAGAATATAGGCACAGGTTAGTGGTGACCAGTTTTATCTAATTAAACTGGTAAAGAAAGAAAATTAAACAAACAGCTGACTGTGAAAACTATTATGTAAATTAATAAAAATGAATCAATAATCACCAGTAAGGTAGTGCCTATAGACTTTAATGATAAATACCTAAGTATGAATGAGTGAGTATTATCTAGTGAATAGCTTTAGAGCTAGGAGTTAATATCCTGGTGAGGTCGCCAATTGTCACGGGGTTTTTAAGTGTATATGTAATATTAAAGGATAATTTTTCAATAATACTGTGAGCAGGGACAATGAATTATCTTGCTAAAAATCAAGCAATGATTACTTTATGTGGCTTGCTTCGCCGATTCTCTAAGAACGAGAATTTATAAACTTTCTCAACAGTACATAGCAGAGACTAATTCCTCACAATTGCTGTTTGTTAGTACTGTTAGCCTCTGGAGAAAGTGACTTCACCCCTGACAATCAATAACTAATGCTATTAATGATAACAGATTCTTGCTGATGCATTAACTCCTAGATGGCACAACGGATTTTAAGCTTAATACAAAAAGACTGGCCTAAGCACCAGTTATGAATAGCAAAGCGTTTATGCAAGCTAGGAGCTACAACTCGAATAAACTTAATATGGAAAATAAAACACGAGTTTACATTACATTAAGCTTGAGAAAAAGAACTGTTAAATTTATTGATTACAAAGAAATAAATTTATGTTACATTTCAAAATGAATTCAAACTAAGGAGATCGCACTCACTCGCTCACTCAAAAGCTAACTCTTAAACCTAGGAAAAAAACGAAAAGAAATACTGGTCAAAGAGTGGACTAAGCGGATGACTGGGCGTCATTACTGGAAGGACACTGCACTCGCTAAGTCTCTCGCCAATCACACTACTGTAGGTGGAAATTCAGGAACTGGACAATGGCAGGACTGCTACGCTCTGGGTCCAACCTGCTTTCGTGGCATACAAACCTTGACTGACTTCAAATCGTGGGAAAGAGGCGAGCGTCCAACCGCATTACTAACAGCTAGAATGAGCGAAACATGCCCATAATAAATCGCTCAGCAAAGTGCTAATGTCTCGCACAAAGACAATCACTTATGACAGTGAAAAATTGTTCTGAAAACACTCCCGACCGGGTAAATAAGCAGTGATTAAACTGAATGATAAACACTGGGATTCCACTAGAGTTCACGGTTTCCCACCAAATGATGTCATGAGCCGACTCGTGACACTCGCATACGCCTTCAGTCGACTCGGTAAGAAAAATTCTGTTCCATTTGTTTCTCTAGTCTACAGCTGGTAACAAAATCCCATCAATTCTCCGGCATCTCTCAGTCTCACACTTGGCTGACTCTTACCATGTGTCTCTCTCCGTCTGTGCGGTCTTCTTATAGGCTACTTGTTACAGACTATTCAGTGTACTCGTATGTCGATATATTTTCCCTTACCATTGTGCTTTCCCACTTTCTTTCATCATGCCTACGTCACAGGAAATAGACTATAATTTATACCTGTCATGGGGATAAAGTTCAAGTATGTACCGGTATGTGTTTATTTATAGATGGATAAAGGCGCCTAACATCCTCTGACTCACGGTGATTCTACATTGAGTGACAAGCCAAATAATTTCCTATATGCCGGGAAATCATTTAACACGCTGGGTGGTAACCATATAACTAACCCATACGTGTTCCCTACGTGTCAGCAAGTGAGCTGGCGAAGGATTAATGCCCTTCCCCACAAAAAAAATAAATAAATAAAAAATAAAAAGACAAACAAAATGCCTCGGACCCGGACGGACCTGCAGGTGATGACCAAGGACCTGACAAGGGACACGAAGAGAATGGTAACATGGTGGTTTGGCCATGTGAAGAGGATGGAGAATGAGAAACTAACTAGGGGCGTGTATATCAGTGCGGTGGAGGGAGGGAAAGAGAGGGGGAGACCGAAAATGAGGCAGAGGGATGTAGATAGGTGTATGAGAGAGGGAGGTGTAAGTTAGCGGGAGGACAGCAAAATGGCAGGGGACAGGGCGACATGAGGGTAATTTGTTTGTGGCCACCTTTGATGGGATTAAGGCATCTGCCTATAGAGAGATAGATAGATGGATTTATAGATAGGTGGCCTGCCTTCCTGTCATCAATATTTATGTGCTCACGTCAGCTTTATTAACTTGTATATTTATTGATGATCATTCTCCTGTTTTTATGTCCTCTTTATAATGCTTGTGGTCTGTACTCATCCTACTTATGTCCAATGTGGAAAACACTACAGTATATAATGATGATGATGATCATTGTTGTTACCGGTATAATAATAATAATAATAATAATAATAATAATAATAATAATAATAAGTAGTAGTAGTAGTAGTAGTAGTAGTAATAGTAATGGTAGTAGTAGTAGTCACAGCTGGGCACCGCAAAGGAAAATTCACTTCTGCAAATGCAAATGCAAACGGAAACCATTTGTATCCCTTTCACTACCACGGCATCAGTTTCATTTTATTCTGGATACCATTAGAGAATTTTGTTAAGTTTAGGATGATAATTTATGTAATTATAGGGCGAGAAATCATCTCTAGTTACTCATTCACTACAACTGTATCTTTATTTACTCAGTTCTGACTAACTACGGGTGACTTTACGAAGTTTGGAAATTGTCTGTAGCACTGAACGGGATACCGTATATAAATTTATATTTATAGTAAAACTAAAATATATACGGTAACTCCCCAAACTAGCGAGGGCTACATTCCAAACCCCCTCGCTAATTCTTGACGCCTTCCTGAAAATGACATTTACCAGTAACTGTGTAGCCAATGAACCACTGATACTGCAATGCATTACCCATGAATAAACGTTTCTTGTTAAATCGTTTTCCCGTTGTTTTTAGCTGTTCGGCTGTGCCAACTCTTGCTTGATTCGTCAGTATAATGGCGGAAGGTACTGTCCTAAGTGTTTAACTAAATCTAACTTAACCTAGTTTAACTATACCTAATAATTTAACCAAACCTAACCTAACCTACAGTTGGGAAATTGGGAAACGAAATCCACCTTTCAGTATGTAGAGTTTCTTCCACTGCGCCGGAAACAAACAATTGTAGGTACGGCTTAACGGCTTAACCCGCCTTGGGTTCAGAAATTTGTGTGCAACCCTGGCTGGCCCCAGAACGATGTTCTATTGCTACGGCCACGCCGAACGTGACAAGTGGGTAACGTCTAGCGATGAGCGGCGAGGTAAGCGTCAATGCGATGATTGTCCAAAATAAATAGTAAGCAGCAACCTAGTGGGCGACAGATAGTCAGAAGCATACCTATAGCGAAATATCCACTGGGCAGTTCACTATCTGCTGATTTTTATTTCATAGATTTATGTATTGATAAGTAATAAAATTGTCGATGTTCATTACATATACTGTATACATATGTAGTGCCATAAGTTAGGTTAGGATATAAGTGTAATTTAGATGTAAGATAGTTGTAATTTAGTAATTAAGAACAATTTAGTGTAAGTGTGAATAATTATAATCTACAGTAGTATAAGTGTATTGTAGTATATAATAAGAATGATTTTTTGTATCGTAGAGATAAGATAGAAGTGAACATCTACGTATCATGTAATTCGCATTTTTACATCAGCCGACCACACTCCCTCCTTCCCTCCATAAAACACGCGGGTAGCGGAGTTGACGAACATTTACAGAGGCTCAATCTTACTAACCTCTTACACTCCCTCCTTCCCTCCATAAAACACGCGGGTAGCGGAGTTTACGAACATTTACAGTGGCTCATTATTCATAACCTCTTACTTGAGTAAATTCAAAGATACCTTTCGGTTTCAATTCATTTTAGTGTTAGAAATGCTAATTGAGGAAGTGCCAGAAGGGGAGAAACAGTCCATAATATTCTATATATTTAGTTACCTCGAAATATCGATCATTGTGCGTTTCCCCGTTGGTTAACCAATGAAATAGCATCCGAACATCATTACGAAGGCATGATATTAAGTGATGTGATCATTCTCGACACTACTCAAATTTTCTCCATCGTCGTGTAATCTTGGTGAGATACGATAAGCTCTAAAGAAGTCAGTTCCCAAAAGGGGTAATGTGAGACATACTTTTGAACGTGAAACTTGTAACCTAAAGTTAACATCCTCGATTGCAATCGGACCAGATCTCCCAGCTTATATAAGGCAGGGCATGATTTGTGTGCGTAACTCAACCACTGCTTTTCATCTAGTCCACAGATTTTAACATCAAATCAAGTCGTAATCTGCCAAACGTGTCACCACACTTACATACCACACACTTCCCCCCCCCCCTCCCATTCATTGTGTTAAGCAAAAAATCTAAATCATTGTATCTTAACCTAAGGCGGGGAGTTATCTGTATTATAAGTCACCAGAGAAATAATGTAATCAAAGTATATTTCATTAGTCTGAAAAAATAATCTCATTCTCAGAAGTTATGTGAGTATTAAGTTAGGTCATTTTGGGTCTTACCATTTATTGAAGTGAGTGTTATGATTAAGTCTCATCACTGAAGTGAAAGTGTTATTGTAGGAGAGTGGTGCAGGATGTATTATTAAGTGGTCTTTAAAAATTTTTGGTACAGTCCCTCTTCGAGTCCTTCAGTGACCAAGGAGAACGACATCCACTCATAACTAGTATGGTCCTTCTGTTTCCAAGTGGTATTAGTTCAATGTTAACTAGGGAAGTGAATCTGTGGATTTAAACATTTATCTAATTTTGAGTATGATTAAAATCAATGTTATATTCTTTAAATTTTTCCAACTACCCTACTTTGATGGCTATGTTGGGGCAGCCCACGAGGCGTACTAGGGAGAATAACAACTCAAGAACCTAAGCCTGCCTAAATTCATGCTAACCCATTCCGTATGAAACCTGATCCTTCAGTTTGGACACAAGCCGAGTAAGTCATTGGTATCTATTTCAGAGTAAAAGGGACGTTAAACACCCCAGTTGGTGTGGGGTTTACAATGAAAATAGGCTCGGTAATTTAATGGCAGCCCCGTTGGTGAGTAAACAGTGTTGTGCTCAAGGTCAGTTCAGTGACGGCTAGCCATAAAGAATATCACGCTACCACGCCATCCTCCATAAATTCTAACACAACCTTGAATTGATTAAGGAAACTAGAACCGGTATAGAAACTTCACATGATACTAAATTCCCATTTCCAATGGCCACCCTTGTAATCTCAACTTTAAATACAGTGCGCATCCTGGTGATTTACACTCCAACACTAAGCGGTGATATAATAAATTGTTGCAAGAGGAGAGATTGTAGTGATGACAAAGTTTTGTGGGATCAGAATCATCGTAACATTATTCTGGTGAGTTAACAGTGAGATATAATTAAAAATTCTAAAGCAATACACTGGGGTTAGCGGTGGTATTCTTTAAAATTCCTACCATTACACTGGTGGCCAGCGGTGGCTTAAATGTAAAACATCCCTACCAACACACATATACACATACATGTAGTGTATACACTTAATCTGTTTATTAGTTTTAAGCCTACAGTGTCACATAGGGAATAGAGTGCCAAATGCTAGAATGAATTTTAGACAGTAATGGTCTTGATAGGTTTTATAACAACAGTGGAACAAATGTTACTTAAGCAATCGTATGACAAAATAATGCTCGATTATAATTTACCATTTGTATGCAGTTATTCACAGATGTATTCCTAGTGTTTCTTCAAGACTCCAGTATTTTTGTGGAGTGGATCATTTGAATCCCACTTCTCTCTCCTGTGGTACACTGCTCCAATAAGGTGTTCAGTAGAGCTAATTACCAGAAACCAACCTCCCCAACATGCAGTACCAGCACAACTGATTGATGGTGCAAATGCATGGGGAGTGGGGGTGTCGCTAGGCAGTGCGCGACATTTTGGAACATGCTGCGTCGCATAGCGACGAGCGTGGAGAGTGAGCGGGGTGACAAAACTCCCTGCTCATTCATTGCAGCCACCCATACAGGATTAGTGTTTTACCGTGTCGCCTCATCCCTCCCCGCTCAAGTTGCCCCACTCATCGCGTTTGGTGTTCCAAAATCAATTTATTTTCTTACAGATGTGAAGAGAATCGTCTGGCACACCTATCAGTGTGTTTTTTTTAGCTTCCTAAACCCACCCTGTGATTGGCATGATTCACGGAAGAATTCATAAATTATGCTGCATGTGCCATATGGGCGAAAACATCTGAGGTTAAGTGACCACCTGACTGCTTGGGATGGTAGCACAGGGCCGTGTAAACATACCAGTGACCTTCATTCACAGTTTCTTATAGCTCACGTTAACTCTACTAGGGGGCCCTAAGGGGTGTGGGGGAGTGTGTATGGGTGCTTGAGTACACTTGTACTGACCACAGCCAGACTTTAGGGAGTATCATACTGTCAAGAGTTACTAAAAACAGTGAAATAATGATAAATAGTGTGTAAATAATAATGAATAAATAAATAAACATAAATTTGTTAGAAAATAAGTATTACGGAAAACATAAAATAAGCCAATCTTTATTAGTTACTTTCTTGTGTTTTTTTGCTATTTTAGTTGTAATATTGTGTTCATACGGCATTGTGAATTAGTGAGAGGAACAAATACACACTCAACACTTATTTTGGTGCAAGGTTATTATCCCTCTCCCCTCCACCAATACTGCCAACACACCACTGCAAACTTGAACATGCTCAGCCCAGCTGCCACACACCGGCTCCCTTGCACCACACCACCACCTTCAAATCGCCAACAGAGAATAAGTATGCGGTTTTTATGTGTGTTTTGTCATTTGTGATTGATTTCCAATGCAAAAAAAAATAATGGGGGGGAAAATTGATTTTCCTGAAAATAACCTAGTTCTGGGACATGGATAGGTCTACCCATGCCTGGTGCCTAGGGGTTAAAATCATGCAGAGTAGGGCGTCAATGGAACCGTGAAGTGGAGCAGTGATTAATACTCATGTTGGACTTAGGGAGTTCAAAACCGATATTAAATTCCCTATTAAACATACGCTCATATTTGTCCCTGGACACATCTTCTGATTTCCCTTTACTGGCAAGAAAGCCTAGGTAAAGCGTGTACAAGGCACGAATGTTAAGTCCTGTTTGCAAATGCTGACGCCGAGGGCAACCTTTTTCCACTCATTACAGTGTGGTGTTATAAGTTTGGGGTCACCACTGTGTCGTTCTTGGTTATGGGGATATGTATTTTACTAGGGGGGCTACACCCAGGGCAAATAGTTAGGATAAATAAACGCCAATGTGTTGGGAAGAAATAGACAGGGCAGTGATTATTGACTTGGAACAATACAGAGTTATTGCATGATTTCAAAAGAGTATAAGGACATTACATTACAGCCTATGTAGATCAAGTGCATGATTAGTTACACTCTAAGAATATGAGTAATGAATTTATTGAGAAGCAGGAGTGCTGGGCAGTTGTGTTTATGTGTATCGTATGTGTAAACTTGTACCACGTGGCCAGATTGTATCAGGAGAGACAGAGAGCAAGGCAGGTAGTAGCCGGGTGAAGTTCTGAGTGGAAAGTAGGGTAAGCGAGGTCGCTCGCTCGGTTTTAAGCCCCTAAATGAGGTAGGTGGAGCACCAATAGGCCTAGGTCGCCTGAATAGGCATATTTGATTGGTTTAGGCACCACTACAGGTGAGGAGGGAAGAGAAATTGAACATTATTAGAAGCGGCACTGGTACAGATGAGGAAGGATGAGAAATCTAATATTACTGGTAGCAGAACAAGTAACCATGCTAATTCCGAGAACAAGGTGGGGAAAAGCCACGAGGGAAGGAAATCACGTATGAAGGTGAAATGCGGAAAAGCCACGAGGGAAGGAAACCACATGTGTAAGTGAAATGCGAGGTACACTACTTTGTGGTGTAATATACACCACAGCACTCCAACTCCCCCCCCCCTTCCATTTATGGCAACAAAACAGGAAGAAAAGAGAAAAAATATATGATTGGGGTACAAGGTAAAATATATACATATATATATATATATATATATATATATATATATATATATATATATATATATATATATATATATATATATATATATATATATATATATATATATATATATATATATATATATATATATATATATATAGATAGATAGATAGATATAGATATATATAGATATAGATATAGATATAGATAGATAGATAGATAGATAGATAGATAGGCAATTTTCAAAGTGAGCGAACATTGGAAAGTGATTTGAATGTGTAAATTTCAAATAGCAGTTGTTATTGACTAAGAAATAGTAGCTGAGCATAACTTTCTGTACAAGAATTTGACTAGTGCATAATTATTATGAGCAGATGAATGAGAGTTATGGTCGCCTTTACAATTGAGCTATTATATGAGGTAGCACACACACAAAAACAATTCTGTACCACACGGATGTGACGTAGGTGTGATGACTTGAAGTGTCTACGGTTTTTGGCATCAGATTATGCTGGAGTGTAAAACTGTGGTGGTTTGCTGAGACAGCCTGATTGTGTGTAGGTAAATGTGGTAGTTACTGATGTAGTTTGTAAGGTTGTGGTTAGTGATGGAGGGATTATGGGAACGACGGGTGTTGATGGGTGAGGGGTATTGACTGGGGGAGGGGTGGGGACTGGTGGGAAAGAGTGTGGGGTTGGATTGCCTGAGGTTGACGGAAAGGGTGGGTTATGGTTAAGGACTGGGTAAGGGGCGGGAGCCTGGGTTGACAGAGAGGGTGAATGAGGTGTAAGGACTGGTTGAGGGGTGGTGGGTGGGAGAGTAAGGTGAGAGGTAGGATCATGTGAGGTTGACGGAGAGGGTGGGTTAGTGGTAGTAAGGTTAGTGCTGGATGTAGGGTTTGTGGACGGTAGTGTGGGTGGTAGTGAGGGAGTGTTTGCATCAGCGATAGAAGTTTGCTGTATTGTATGACACCTGAGTTGGTGTGTGGTAGCGGAGGGTACGAACCGACAAAGGGGATTGGGTGGGTGGTGCATGTAGGTGTTGGTGCTGGGACTTGAGGTGTTGGTTGTGTGAGTGTTGTTGGTGGGCTGGCAAGGTTGGGGGATGACGTATGGGCTGTTGTCTGTGACTGGGTTTGTGGTGTAGCGGGTTTGACTCTGCAGAGATTGCGGATGATTTCCCCTGTTTGTATATCGTGACTGTTTTGTCTGAGTTTGTGATCTCAGGGTATGGGCCCTAGTATGGGGTTAGGAGTGGTGAAGTGCATTGACCCCTCCTCACGAAGACCTGTTCAGCATCTGGTAGGGAGCGTGGGATGAACGTCGTCTGGTGCTGGCGAGAACGAGGAGCGACTGGTCATAGTGCCTACATTGCCTGCTGGAGCTCTGGGAGGAAAACCAGGGCTGGCGTGCCTGGTTGCAGGGCGAACTGCCCTGTCAGCCTCAAGTCTTCCCCGTACATTAGCCCCACCGGGGAATTCCCGATGTCTTCCTTCTCCGTAACCCTCAAGTTTAGGAGGATGATTGGCAGCACGGCCACCCAATTTACTGGGTGGGGAAATGCCTCAGTGCTTCCTTTAGGCGATGATGGCAGCACTCAATCATCCTGTTTGCCTGAGGGTGATATGCGGAGGTTCTGTGGCGTTTTGCACCCAGGAAGTCCATTAGGTCCTGCCAGGCCCGAGATTCAAATTGGGGACCTTGGTCTGTGATGACCTGCGGGGTTCCAAAACGAGTGACCCAGGATGTCAGGAAGTGATATGCCACACAGTCAGTCGTAGCGTCCAGAATGGCCGTGGCCTTGACCCACCCTGTCGCTCCATCTATGCATGTTAAGATATAGCAGTTACCCCTAGATTCGGGGAAGGGGCCGAGGGTGTCAATGTGGACCGTGTGGAAATGTTGAGTTGGTGTGGGCAGCAGCTGAAGTGGTGTCTTGGTGTGGTGATGCACTTTTGCTGACTGACAAGCCATGCATGCTCGGACCCAGTTGGTTGTGTCATACCTCATCCTTGGCCATGCCACTCACCGGCTAAGTAAGCTGTGCATGTCGCAAATGCTTGGGTGCGCCATCTCATGGTAATGACTAAGGACTTGCCTTCAGAATCGTTGGGGAATATAGGGCCCGGAGGATATGTCACACCAGAGTTTCCGGGGTGTGCCGGTAACACCAAACTGTTGCAGTTGAAGTGAGGTCATGGCCTACAGCAATTCTTGGAGTTCCTGATCATTCTCCTGCTCCTGGGCCAAGGCTGCTTAGTCAAGCAGGGGTAGTGCAGGGCCGACAGCTGAAACTCCACGGAATAGGGGTCTGCAACCTTGTTCTGGTCCCCACTGATATGCTGGATGTTAGTGGAAAACTCTGAAACAAAGGCTAGCTGTCTTGCCACCCGAGGAGACTAATTTTCACCTTTCTGAGCCATGACATAAATAAGGGGTTTATGGTCAGTGAGGATGGTGAATTCTCTACCTTCCAGAAAATGCCTGAAATGTCTGACTGCCTCATATATAGCCAGCAATTCTCTGTCGAAGGCACTGTATTTGGACTGGGCAGGGTTAAGGCGCTGGCTGAAGAATGCGACAGGCCCGTTTGCACCATTGACTTGTTGTTGTAGGACTGCATCCACAGCTTCGGCAGAGGCATCTGTGGTGAGTGTGATGGGGGCATCTGGTGATGGGTATGCTAGTCTGGGTGCAGTGGCGATGTGGTTTTTGAGGGTGGTGAAGGCATGGTCGACTGTGTGGTCCATTGAAGAGGCTTGGATGATATCTTTTTTGTCCCCTTCAGGATTTTGTTAAGGGGGGCTAGTGTGGCTGCAGCATTTCTCAGGAACCTGTGATAATAACTGACCATCCCCAAGAACTCCCTGAGCCTGCGAGGTGTAGCCGGGCGTGCAAAGTCCTCAATGGTGTCCACCTTCTGTGGGAGGGGTGTGATACCTGTGGCGGATACCTTGTGGCCCAAGATCTCCAATTCGTCAACCGAGGATACACTTCACTGGGTGCACATGCATCCTGCAACCCTGCAGGTGTTGGAACAGCATTTGGAGGTGTGTTTTGTGCTGCTCATGGGAATCAGAAGCAATGAGGATGTCATCGATGTACACCATAACGAAATCTAGCTCCCTGACAACCTGGTCCATAAATCTCTGAAACATTTGTGTGGCATTTCGGAGGCCGAAATTCATCTTTGTGCATTCAAACAGGCCAAAGGAGTGGTTACTGTTGTCTTGGGGATGTCCTTCTCTGCCGCAGGAATTTGGTGGAATGCCCTGACTAAATTGATCTTGGAAAATACACGACAACCATGAAGTTGGTGGTGGAAATCCTGGATGTGGGGAATGGGGTATCTGTTGGGAACTGTCATTGCATTCAGTGCCCTGTAGTCCCCACATACTCTCCACTCACCCTCCTGTGCCTTCGGTATCATGTGTAGGGAGGATGCCCAGCAGCTTGATGACGGCCAAATGATGCCCTTGTTGAGCATCGCCTGAAACTCCTTTTCCGCTGCCTGACGATGTTCTAGGGGAAGGCATCTGGGACAGGCAAAACAGGGCGGTCCGGAAGTGATGATGCAGTGCTTTTCACCATGGTCTGTACGGCCGTTGTTGGGTGAATGAGAGGTCAAGAGGGGAAACTGGCGTATTATGGAATCGTATGAGGATTTCTGGTGAAGGTTTGTAATGAGTGGAGGATTACCAGCACAGCTGGTTACTTTGATGGATGAGTTTGAGGGTCTGTGATGTAGATTTCGTCCTCTGGTATCCATGGGCAAGTCATGTGCCTCCAGGAAGTCGACGCCAATAATGGGTTGATTAACATCTGTGGCGAGGAATGGCCAAGTAAATGACACTGATTGGGCGAGTGCCACGAGACAGTTCCGTGCCATATGTGGCTATGGGAGTGCCATTTGCTGCTATCAGGTCAAATGCTGGTTGCTGAGCCATTATGTGGTCAGAGGTAGGAGAGACTATACTGAATGTGGCTCCAGTGTCAATAAGGTATTTTGTGCTGGAGATGGCATCTTTAACCCATGGTAGTTCCCTGGAGCCAGTGGA
The DNA here is from genome assembly GCF_032717465.1 of Coenobita brevimanus. NCBI lineage: Eukaryota > Metazoa > Arthropoda > Malacostraca > Decapoda > Coenobitidae > Coenobita > Coenobita brevimanus. The sequence goes on along the minus strand of NC_137026.1, from coordinate 4,994,826 downwards.
ACATGTTGTTGCTTTGGGTGTGCTGATCCTGAGGGGACATTTGACGTGTGTGACAGGAGACACCACTGGGACTGTCTCTCGCCATATGCGTTTCCCGTGAATATGCAGGGTTGTGCACATCATCTGGCTTCCATGCCAAAGCGCTTGTGATTTATACACAACACGAAATTGTCCCTTTCTGTTTGGGGATTAGCATTACGAGCATGGTTCACTGGGGGAACACCATTGGAACACAGAGGCACTGGGGAATGAATTGCAACAATGGGGGTCTGAGTGGTGAAGCCACTTATTTTACTTACCGGCTTGTCTGTTCTATTTATTAACCTTGCTAATAAGGTACACAGCTCTGACATGGAACCTATTTTGTTCGCAACACTGTTCGCTGACACGGCTGTTTCACTAGGGGTAGCACTGGGTGCTATGACAGGGGAAAGAGAGGAGTGTGCACTTACTGGGCGATTGGTGTAATGCTGTTGAGTTTCGTATAGAGTGTCTGCTCTCTCGATGAACTCATCAAGGGACATGCCAGGGCCTAGGGATGCTAGGTGGAGTTGGAAGTCTGGTGGCATGAGCTGGAGGAGTCGGTGACGGAGGAGGTCCTCTGATAGGGTGGCCCCAGCTGCCGTGAGAGTGGCTTGAATGTGGGCAAGGAGGGCTGAGGGGCGCTGCTGTTGGGATCGAATTGCATCCAGCTCCATTAACAGTGCCTGCTTTGATTTGCTCAGGGCCCATAGCAGACTCTCCTTCAGATTTTATATTTGTGCTCTGTAGGTCGTTTGAAGAGTACGTCCTGTACAAGGGCAGCTACTTGAGTTGGGAGAGTGCGGACAACTGCTCTGAATTTGTCATCATCACTGGTATCTTCAGCCCACGCGGCATCAACTTGTGTAAACCACGTGTTAATATCGTACATGAATGTAGGAAGGGATGGTCGGATGTATGATAAGGTATCCATGTTGTTTAAACACCCCAGGAAGTCACCAATGTGGCGTTATAAAGGGTGGGGTCACCACTGTGTCATTTTTGGTTTGGGGGATATATATTTTACTAGGGGGGCTACACCCAGGGCAAATGGTTAGGATAAATAAATGCCAATTTGTTGGGAAGAAATAAACAGGGCAGTGATTATATTGGTGGGTTAGTGCCCCACCCCGTAAAAAGAACTAACTAAACAAGCAAATAAAGCACCTCGGACCTGGACGGACCATACGTTGATGACTAAGAAACGGACAAAGGACATTCTTAGGGTGGGAACATGGAATGTGAGAGGAGTGAATGATGAAGTGAGAGAGAGAGAGAGATTGTTCAGGTGCTTGAGGATGCAAAAGTGGATATATGTGGACTGACAGAAACTAAATGGGGGTAAAAGGGTGAGAGAATGGGAATATGGTTTAGGTATATGTGCGGGAGTCAATGAGAATGAGAGGGCAAGAGAGGGAGTATGTCTGATGATAAGCAAGAAGTGGAAGGGGAATATAAGAGGGTATGGAATAGTGGGTGCAAGGATTGTATGGGTGAGGATGAAAGTACTGTAGGTATACAAGCGTGGGCGATTGTATGTGTGTATGCCCCGACAGAGGATCGAGTGGCAAGAGTGAAAGATGAGTTTTGGACGAGTGTAGAAGCATGTATGGACAAGTTTGAGAGGAGCGAGAGAGTGCTGTTGATTGGAGACATGAATGGATAGTTGGGAATGTATGAGTGGATGGAGTGGTTGGTCAGTGGGGTGTGCCAGCTGAAGTAGATGGGAATGGTAGTGTTTTGGTGGACATCTGTGCTTGAAAGGGGTTGGCAATAGCCAACACCTACTTTCGTCATAAGATGATCCTTCGGTATACATGGAGAGTAATGAGGAGGATGGATGGTGAACTTGTTGAATGAAAGGCAATGATAGACTACGTGTGTGTGGATGAACGAATGAGAAGACAAGTGTTGGATGCAAGAGTGTGGAGAGGGTGGGGGAATGGAGTCTCGGACCATCACTTAGTGATGGCCAAGGTAGAGCTGCAAAGAAAGTGGTTGAGGAGACGAAGGGGAAGACAGGAGGAAGCAACTCCTGTGAGAAGAGTGGAGAAATTGCAAGATAGTGAGAAAATGACAGAGTATAAGAGCATAGTGGAAGAAAGACTGGGAAGGTATGAGCTAGAGCAGATGGAAGGGGTGGAAGACGTATGTACGATATTCACGGAAGAGATAGGTGCAGTGTGTGAGGCAGTTTGTGGAGTGAGGAGGAGATGCAAGGGTGTGCAAGGGACAGCATGGTGGAATGATGAGGTGAAACGAGCTGTGGAACAAAAGAGAAGGCATATAGTGAATGGTTAGCGAGTAGAGGTTGGGGAGATGAGAGAGAGAAGAGAGAGGTATATGGGAGCAGGAGAAGGGAGGTTAAGAGACTGGTGAAGGAGAGTAAGAAGAAAGTGGATGAAGAGTTTGGGAGGAATCTGAGTGTGAAATGGAGGGAGAGTAAGAAATTGTTCCGGAAGGAGGTAAAGAAAGTAAGGCAGTGTGAAAGGGGAAATAGTAGGGGAGCGAAAGATAGGAATAATAGATTGTTGGTGGAGAGGAAAGAAAAACTGAGGAGATGGAAGGAGCACTTTGAGGATATGTTGAATGTAGAGAGTGTCAGCAGTGCGAGTATAAGTGGTTGGGGAATGGCTGGGAGAAGAAGAGATGAGAGGAGGGAGGAAGAGATCAGTAGGGCGGAAGTAGTGGAAGCGATGAAGAAGATTAAGTTGGGAAAGGCCCCAGGAATTGATGGAGTGTGTGGTGAAATGCTTAGGTATGGGGGTGAGATTGTTGTGGAGTGGATATGGAAGTTGTGTAGATCAGCTTGGGAAGAAGAAAAGGTTCCAGAGGACTGGAAATCAGGTATAATTGTTCCTCTGTATAAAGGAAAAGGGGAGAGAGAAGTATGTGGTAACCATAGGGGTATTTGCCTTCTTAGTGTGACTGGTAAAATATATGGTAGAATACTCATTGATAGGGTTCGCGATATGACAGAGGAGCTAGTTGGAGAAGAACAAGGGGGATTTAGGAAGGGAAAAGGGTGTGTAGATCAGATATTTGTTCTAAGATGTTTAGTGGAGAAGTATCTAGAGAAGGGAAGGAAAGTGTATGCTGCCTTCATGAACTTGGAGAAAGCTTATGACAGAATAGATAGGCAAGGTATGAGGAAGGTATTAAGAATATATGGAGTGGAAGGGAAATTGTTGAGTGCTGTGAAGAGTATGTACGAAGGATCTAGGGCTACGGTGCGAGTGGATGGTGAGCTGAGTGAGTTCTTTGGTCTCAATGTGGGATGAAACAGGGTTGTGTGATGTCTCCATGGCTGTTTAATATATACATGGATGGGGTTGTAAAGGAGGTGCAAAGTAGGGCAGTGGATGTGGGGGTGGCTCTAATGAATGAAGGTGAGATTTGGAAGATTCCGGTGTTGCTGTTTGCTGATGATACAGTATTGTTGAGTGAAGATGAGTGGGAGTTGCAAGGTTTGGTGAATGAATTTGGGACAGTGTGTAGGAGGAGGAATCTAAAAGTTAATGTAAACAAAAGTAAAGTTATGGTGTTTGAGAGGAATGAAGTCACAGAGTGTGCAGTGAGGTTGGTTGGTGAGGATATGGAGAATGTGAGTGCATTCAAGTACTTGGGTAGTGTGATGAGTAAGGATGGAACTTTGGAGAATGAAGTGCGTGAAAGGGTACAGCAGGGAAGGAAGGTTGTTGGTACACTGAAAGTAGTGATGAGAAATAGGGAGGTGAGTATGGAAGCTATGAAGTCACTGCATGATAGTATTGTGATCCCTACCCTGACGTATGGAAGCGAGGCATGGACCTTGCAAGAGGGCAACAAGTCAAGAGTGAGAGCAGTGGAAATGAGTTACTTGAGAGGAGCATGTGGAGTGACGAGGAGGGACAGGTTGACGAATGAAGAAGTGAAGGAACGTTGTGGAGTGGATGTGGATGTGGTTGAGAAGATTAGGAGAAATACACTGAGGTGGTTTGGACATGTGAAGAGAATGGAGAATGAAAGTCTGACTAAGAGGGTGTATGTAGGTGAGGTGGAGGGAGAGAGAGGGAGTGGTAGACCGAGGATGAGGTGGAGCGATGGAGTAGAGAGGTATGTGAGGGATGGGGGGGGGTTAGTTGGGAGGAGGGTAGTCAAATGGTGGGTGACAGAGCGACTTGGAGGCGTTTCGTCTGTGGCCACCCTTTGCGGGATTAGGGCGTCGGGCTATAGATAGATAGATAGATAGAACAATACAGAGTTATTGCATGATTTCAAAATAGTACAAGGCCATTACATTACAGCATGTACAGATCAATTGCATGAATAAATAGTTACAGACTAAGAATATGAGTGAGAAGTGGGAGTGCTGGGCAGTTGTGTTTATGTGTATCGTATGTGTAAAGTTGTACCACGTGGCCAGATTTTACCAGGAGAGATGGAGAACAAGGCAGGTAGGAGCCGGGTGAAGTTCTGGGTGGAAAGAAGGGAGAGCGAGGTCGCCCGCTCAGTGTTAAGCCCTTAAATGAGGTAGGCAGAGCACCTGTAGGCCTAGGTCGCCTGAATAGACAAGTTTGGTTGGTTTAGGCACCACTACAGGTGAGGAGGGAAGAGAAATTGAATATTATTGGAAGCAGCACTGGTACAGATGAGGAAGGATGAGAAATCGAATATTATTGGTAGCAGGACGAGTAGCCATGCTAATTCCGAGAACAAGGTGGGGAAAAGCCACAAGGGAAGGAAACCACGTGTGTAGGTGAAATGCGGAAAAACCACGAGGGAAGGAAACCACGTGTGTAAGTGAAATGTGAGGTACTGTACACTACTTTGTGGTGTAATATACGCCACAACAGTGCCTCTGACACTTCCTTGTAACCTTACGACTCAGGTGTGGGGAATCTTTCTCCTATTAAGGGCATTTTTAACATCATTCACGGGCCATACAAAATCAACTTAAAATCAAATGTAGCTCAGTACATTATATATATATATATATATATATATATATATATATATATATATATATATATATATATATATATATATATATATATATATATTCGTTCATGAGTTTATGAAATTGCATTTATGAATTGCCTCGCGGGCCTGATCAAATGGTCTTGCAGGCCGTATACTGCCCGGAGGCCGGACATTCCCCACCCCTACCTGATGTCCTTCCCCACTCGCACTACCACTAGATGACATGTTGATGTTTTGGGTGCAAAAACTGGGTAAAATAAGTTGGGTCTTAAGGTTCCCTCTGATCGTTGAGTTGGCAGGAAGACTGGTGTGAGTGTTGTAGAGGATGTAGTAGGACGCCTGTGATTGGCAGAGTCAGCCGAGGTAAACATGGGCGGATGAATGCCGCCCTACTATTGGCCCATTCGCTCGCCTTAGTGGACCCGAGTGATGGAGTTGGTACTCTGATTTTTGTCAAAATCACGCGACTTTAAACGGTATTTCAATGGGATGTGAGATCCAATTTTGCTTGGCATTTTAAAACATGCGGTACGTATACTGTAGATCTCGATACCGTGAACCAAGAAAATTCCCTTTTTCCGGATTTTGGTACTGTCGCCCTTGTAGCCCCGAATTATTTCATCAAGTATCGTACCGTTTTATGCAAATTCACGCACTAATAACTAAGGGAAATACATCACAGGCCAGTCCAGATATAATGTTTCGTAATGTTTCAGTATGTTCAGTGGGACTATGGGAGAGAACCATTTTTGAGGTCAATGCTAAGTAAATATCCACTGCAAAGGCACCGAGGATTGGTAGTATTTTAAAGCCTTCCTACTTTTAATTACAGTAGTGTCTCAGAGGTTGACATTATTATCTCACCTGGATATTAAGATCTATCTATATATCTATCTGTTGCCAGACACCTTAAGCCGGTAAAGAGTGGTAATTATATGCCAAATGTGATAAGGTGATTCTTCCACCTCCTCTCTTTTTCATTTACAGACTGTCTACAAAGTCATGCCAGGTTTACTAAATAATAATAATGATAGTAGTAGTAGTAGTAGTAGTGGCAGTAGTAGTAGTAGTAGTAGTAGTAGTATACTGTAGTAGTAGTAGTATACTGTAGTAGTAGTAGTAGTAGTAGTAGTATCAAATAATAATAATAATAATAATAATAATAATAATAATAATAATAATAATAATAGTAACAGAAATCATCATCATCATCATCATCATCATCATCATCATCATCATCATCATAATGATAGTAATAATAATAATAGAAAAAAATAATAACAATAATATAATCCATCCATCCATCCATCCATCATTCAATCCCATGTTGCCCCTGAGAAGCTTAGGAACCCGGGGCTAGGCTAGTTGGTCCTAACATTTAAGATGAGAGTGATCAGCCTCACTCATTCCAGAGTGGCATTACGTGAGCGATAAACCCCAACCACCCTTTGGATATAAACCTACACAGGTTCAATCCAACTGGAGCGCCTTACCGCTAAACCACCAGACAACATAATATGATTATATGGTTACCACCTGGTGTACAGGAAGCCATTTGGCTTATCTCTCAATGTAGAGTCACTGTCACGAATCAATTCGCGACATTTCCTTTTTGTGAGAAGCCACGAACTATTAGTGGAAAACTCACTGTGTATCGCTCAGTTAACCGTTTCTCTCTCCATTTCGGGGTATACTTTTCAAATCATTCGTCACCGTTTTCAGGGGTGACCGATTTGATGCACGTCACTAAGTGCGCTACTGAGCGATACTATTGTTTCTTTATCGTTCACCTCTGCTTGCCTAAACCGTTAGCCACGCCTTCTGGTAGCTTGTGCGTCCTGCCTGTACATTATTTGAATTCAGTCTTGTGTTTGCTGTGACGGAGAAAGGGTCTGTGCTCAGAAGTGGAGAGGTCAGCTAGAACCCCAAGCTCCATTAGTACAGTTAATCCCAGTACTCCCACCTTAGTGGTGATACATAGTATTCATCGACTGGTATTTCTTTTGTGTATTTTGTAGTTTTAAGAGCTTAATTAAGGTGTTTTTCCTAGGCGTAAGTATTTAGCTTGTGTGTGAGTGGCGAAAAGCGTCTCATTTAATTGATTTGAAATGTAATGTTAAATTTATTTTTGTAATCAATAAATTTAACAGTTCTATTTCTTGAGCTTAATGTAGAGTAAAAATCTTGTTTCATTTCTCCATAATTAAGCTTATTTTCCATACAGCTCCTAGCTTGCATAAACGTTTGCTTTCATAACTGGTACTTAGACCAGTCTTGTATTAACTTAAAATCCGTTGTGCCAGGAGTTAATGCATCAGCAAGAACCTGATGTTATTATTATTAGTATTAGTTATTTAATTGTCAGGGGTGATGTAACTTTCTCCAGAGGCTAACAGTACAGTAAGTCAGCAATTGTGAGTAATTAATCTCTGCTGTGTACTGTTGAGGAAGTTTATAAATTCTCGTTCTCAGAGAATCGTGCTAAGCCAACGTAAAGTAATCGTTGCTTGATGTAGCAAGACAACCATTGTCTCTGCTCTTCAATATTATTGAATATTATCAATTTAAATAATATTTAACCATTTATTTCAAAATTACCGTGATACTATAAAAAAAAAACCCGTGACAATTGGCGACCTCATTCCAGGATATTAACTCCTAGCTCTAAAGCTATTCACGAGATAGTGCTCACTCATTCATATTTAGGTATTTATCATTAAAGTTTATAGGCACAAGCTTACTGGTGTTTACCCTTAATTTAGCAAGTGAATTTTGCTTTATTAATCAATAGAATACTTAACTCTAGTTTATTTTTGGTAACGCCAGACAATTTTATTCGCTTCTGGGAAGTCGCCGTACCATTGTGTTTATTATTGAGTCTTCCCAGTCATTTACATTTTTGATTTATTCTTTGCCAGTTAACTAGATAAGACTGGTCACCACTAGCTTGTGTCTGTACTCTTTACTTGTGTCATTAGTATTCGTCGCTAAGCAGTCAGTACTCGGTTTCGGTTACTTAGTAAATTGAGCTAGCATCATGGCAGCCAGTGCTTATGTACAGGAAGCCAAAGATATTGGTCTCACAGACCCAGAGAAAATACAGAGTTACGTTCTCTCACGGTTCAATTACGAGCAAGAACGTGAGAAAGACGCTCGTGAACGTGAGCGAGAACAGCGCGAATATGAGCGAGAACAGCGTGAACATGAGCGAGAACAGCGTGAACACGAACAAAAACAACGCGAGCTCGAGTTAGAAAAAGAGCGACAACAGCGCGAATACGAGCGAGAACAACGCGAACACGAGCTAGTACAAGAGCGAGAACAGCGCGAATACGAGCGTGAACAACGAGACAAAGAACGAGAACATGAACTTGAAGTGCTGAAGCTCAAGCGAGATTCCTTGGTTTCAGACACGTCTGGTGCAGTTGGTCCAAACTCCACGAGCGTTCTCCCTGCACATGTCCTGGCGACCCCACGCATCAAGCTTCCTTCATACAAGGAAAGCGAGCGAATCGAGCCGTACATAGCTCGTTTTGAGGACATGGCAGACATGTATCAACTGGATGAGGCAGCTAAGCGGATCCAATTTCTTAGTTTATTTGAGGGCCCTGCCCTCGATATTCTCCACAGAATTCGTGGAGACAATCTCACATATGAGATGATGAAAGCTGCACTCATTAAGGCGTATGGTCTCACAGTAGACGACGCCAAAGTTCAGTTCATGCGAGCTCGTCTCCAAGACAAGGAGACAGCTGTTCAGTTCCTTGATCGTCTCACAGCTTACTTAAATGAGTGGATGGAGAAAGATGAAACTCCTTCCACGCGTGAGGGGATAATTGACCTTATGCTGCGTACACAGCTAGAGAGGTCGTGGCCTGCTGAGCTCATAGCACAGCTTAAGATCTGCCAGGTGAAAGATGCCAGCCAAATGGCAGAGAAGGCTGACGCATTCTTTACTGCATACGGGTATCAAGCTCGTAAGCAAAACACCTGGAGCAGAAAAGATACTGCCAAGTCTGGGAAGCCGTCTCAGACTGAATCCCAGCACCAAGGCCATTCTCAGAGTAATGGCCAAGGTCCAAAACCGCAGTGGAAGGACCAGGGGCAAAACACTCAGAAACCTGAGTGGAAGAGGTACAACAAGTACCCTAACCAGCAGCAGTATCAGCCACGCAACCGACCGTCGGGACAAACTTTTTCACCTCCAGCTCAGAAGAGCCAGGAAGCGAATGCAGCCTTCATTCCTCAGCAGCAGCCTGGTGGTCACGTCCCTACCAGTGTGGGTACTTCCCCACAGTTCACTAGTCCTACAGTGACAGTGAACCCCCCTCCACAGATGGCCAATGTTCCATCTTATAATTCACAAGGCACAATGTTTGCCACATCAATTCAGCAGCCTCATGAGTGGCTAGCTGCTTTCTCCACAGGCCCTCCCACAGGTGACAGTACCTTCCTTGTTCAGCCAGGGTTTGTGGGAGACATTCCTGTGAAGGTCCTGAGAGACAATGGTTCCTCAGGTTGCTCTGTCAAGCAGAGTCTAGTTCAGCCTGAGCAGTATACAGGTCGACAGGTCCATGCAAAGCTTATTGATGGATCAGTGAGATTGTTCCCTGAGGCATGTATCCAGGTGGCGTCTCCATTTTTCACTGGCTTGACACTTGCAGTTGTCATGCCAGAGCCTCTATTTGACTTTATAGTAGGCAATATTAATGGAGTCAAGGATAGTTGCTCCGATGACGCTACTCAGACTTCGGCTGCTGCGGTAACACGAGCCATGGCTGAGGCTCCAGATGGTGTCACCCCAGTGATCATTGAATCGCCGCAAGATCTGATGTGTAGCCAACTTGTTGTGCAAGAACAACAATCTGATCCGACACTTGCTGCCGTGCGGAACAAACAAAAGGGTCGAGTGATAAAGTATTCACAGGGAGGTCGAGCCAAGTTCCTTCGTAAACAAGGACGGCTCTACCGTGAGTCACGAACACCCGAGGGCGAGGTTCGACTGCAGTTTGTCGTTCCCGCCAAGTTCCGCCTAGCAGTGTTAGAATGGGGTCATTGTTCAGCCTCAGGAGGTCACATGGGCAAAAGGAAGACCCAGGGCCATATCCGAGCTGACTTTTTCTGGCCAGGGATGGGACGGGACATAAATAGTTTTGTCCGTTCCTGCAGTGTGTGCCAAAGTATCACCACTAATCAGGGACATGCCCTTCCTGTGCCATTTATAACCACACCTGTAATCTCTGAGTCAGTTGAGAGACAGGGTAGTGGTGAAGTGGGTGCAGACCTGACGTCTCGCCCATTGGCCCCACAGGACACATTATGTCCAGGGCCTGTACATACATATTATGTACCGTAAGTTAAGGGGGAAGTTGAGAGACGACTTGAGGCTATGGAAGACCCAAGTTTGCATAAGGATTCTCAGCTTCCCGGTACTAATATAAGTACTGTAGGTTAAGGGGGAAGTTCGAGAGAGAACTCCGCAGAGGCGACTTGAGGCTATGGAAGACCCAAGTTTGCATAAGGATTCTCAGCTTCCCGATACTAATATAAGTATTGTAGGTTAAGGGGGAAGTTCGAGAGAGAACTCCACAGAGGCGACTTGAGGCTATGGAAGACCCAAGTTTGCACAAGGATTCTCAGCTTCCTGATACTAATATAAGTATTGTAGGTTAAGGGGGAAGTTCGAGAGAGAACTCCGCAGAGGCGACTTGAGGCTATGGAAGACCCAAGTTTGCACAAGGATTCTCAGCTTCCCGGTACTAATATAAGTACTGTAGGTTGAGGCACAGGTTGAGGACCCATGTGCAGTTCGAGGCTATGGAAGACCCGAGTTTGCACAGGGATTCTCAACTTGCCGACCATAATTGTGTGCTAAAATTAATGGCGACCTCGAGTGTACTTTTCATAGCATGTACTGACTGCTAGCCAGAGAGAGTAATTGTAACATAATAAGAATTTTGTCTCATTGACACTTTTGATGCTCCACCTCAATTGGTTTTGCAGGTTCAGCAATGGGTGTAGCAGTTTTGCTGTGCGGACCAGCTGATCATCTGCCGCACGCTGCTGCCTCTTCTCCTCTGCCTTCGTCGTCGTCATATTATTTACTGTGTCATTTTACACGTAGGTACAGTTACACTACAACTGTCACACCTACACCGTGTATTACATACACCACGCTACACAACAATTAGTTGTCAGTGTAAATGTAGCGAATTTTCGCTCAGTTTGACCTGAGTACAGGATTTTCACCGTCGTCACGGAGTTTTTCCCTCAAGCTTGCTTCTATTAACGTAAATACGAGGTTTTTCCGCTCACTGACGACTGCGACTTTCTCCTGTAGCAGGATAGCACACACACCACAGTGTGAATCTTGTGTGACTGAGTTAGGATTTATATGTATGTATATTGAAATCATTCTTCTGAAGGAAGAAAGATTTAATTTTCATGGGGCGTAATGTCACGAATCAATTCGCGACATTTCCTTTTTGTGAGAAGCCACGAACTATTAGTGGAAAACTCACTGTGTATCGCTCAGTTAACCGTTTCTCTCTCCATTTCGGGGTATACTTTTCAAATCATTCGTCACCGTTTTCAGGGGTGACCGATTTGATGCACGTCACTAAGTGCGCTACTGAGCGATACTATTGTTTCTTTATCGTTCACCTCTGCTTGCCTAAACCGTTAGCCACGCCTTCTGGTAGCTTGTGCGTCCTGCCTGTACATTATTTGAATTCAGTCTTGTGTTTGCTGTGACGGAGAAAGGGTCTGTGCTCAGAAGTGGAGAGGTCAGCTAGAACCCCAAGCTCCATTAGTACAGTTAATCCCAGTACTCCCACCTTAGTGGTGATACATAGTATTCATCGACTGGTATTTCTTTTGTGTATTTTGTAGTTTTAAGAGCTTAATTAAGGTGTTTTTCCTAGGCGTAAGTATTTAGCTTGTGTGTGAGTGAGCGAGTGCGTCTCATTTAATTGATTTGAAATGTAATGTTAAATTTATTTTTGTAATCAATAAATTTAACAGTTCTATTTCTTGAGCTTAATGTAGAGTAAAAATCTTGTTTCATTTCTCCATAATTAAGCTTATTTTCCATACAGCTCCTAGCTTGCATAAACGTTTGCTTTCATAACTGGTACTTAGACCAGTCTTGTATTAACTTAAAATCCGTTGTGCCAGGAGTTAATGCATCAGCAAGAACCTGATGTTATTATTATTAGTATTAGTTATTTAATTGTCAGGGGTGATGTAACTTTCTCCAGAGGCTAACAGTACAGTAAGTCAGCAATTGTGAGTAATTAATCTCTGCTGTGTACTGTTGAGGAAGTTTATAAATTCTCGTTCTCAGAGAATCGTGCTAAGCCAACGTAAAGTAATCGTTGCTTGATGTAGCAAGACAACCATTGTCTCTGCTCTTCAATATTATTGAATATTATCAATTTAAATAATATTTAACCATTTATTTCAAAATTACCGTGATAAGATAAAAACCCCCGTGACAGTCACCCATAGGCAGAACGAAGAGGAAAGAATGAAGGAAAGAGAGAAGAGGGATTGAAAAGTCACCTGTAGGCAGAAGGAAGAGGAAAGAATGACGGAAAGACAGAAGAGGAAGGAAGGAAAAGAGGAAAGGGCAGACACCCAAAGCAGCACTTCATCGAATGAGTGGATGGTGATCGTCCCCACCTATCATCATTATAATAATGATAATAATAATAATAATAATAATAATAATAATAATAATATGTGAAAAGGGCCTAACATTTATTTCTTCTTTTCCTATATGGAAGGATGCAAAAGGAAAATCACGAGTACCTGTCTTTTACCTCCTTCGTACAAAAATAAATAAACAAATAAATAAATACATAAAGACGTCTCAGCACAATCAGTTTGGAGCACCCAGCAGGCCGTTATTTAATATCCTTTATAATATCAAACTTTTTAACTAGTCAAGGTTTTCTTAGTAAATATACTGAATAAAGAAATGTAGTGAAGTTTTATCTCCATATTGCCAGACGCCTTAATCCCGTAAGCGATGGCCACAAACAAATCGTCTCTATGTCGCCCTGTCCCCAGCCATTTCACTGCCCTCCCCGCAGCTCACACCCGAGTCCCTTATATACCTCTCCATGATAATGAATTTATGACTAAGAATTTGACACTGCAAAATGAAGTATAATATGTGTATATCTGCTTATCCACCTATCTGTCTGTCGATCTATCTGTCTATCCATCCATCCATCCATCCATCCATCCATCTACCTATCTATCTATCTGTCAATCTGTCCATCCATCCATCCATCCATTTATCTATCTATCTGTCCATCCATTCATCTATCTATCTATCTATCTATCTGTCTATAATTTTGTATACCATAATTTTCCTACCTCATCTATGTTAGAAAAACTATTTCACCTCGTCTTCTTTGACTAGGAAAACGACAATGATGATGATAATAATGTCAGTGATGGTGATCGTGATGATGATGATGATGATGACAGTGGTGATGATGATGATGATGATGATCTATATGAAGAAGGCTTTTGGGAGTCAGTGTGCCGCATCACTGTCATTACCACTGCAAAACCAGGTCATGATAATGATCACAGTACACGATCCCTTGTGAGAGATGGAAATGTCGGATGGGAGAGAGATAGGTTGGAGCATGAATTCTTTATTTTCTCTATCGTTTCGGGCTGAAGATGGGTTCTGTGTAACCCGAAACGTTACAAAAATAAAGAACTGAAGCTGTAACCTGTCTCTCTCTCCCAGCCAACATTATCATAGCGATTACAGTCTTCCGTCAGTGTCGCTGGCTGAATATATTAGTCCCCACTGCCCCGTCTAATCTCTCCTTCGTATTATTTAATCCATTATGAAATTATACTAAACTAGGAATGAGCTGTAGAGATGTAAGGAGCAATGAAGATCCTCTCGTACATATCCAGCTGGAAAAATAACCTGAATAAGATCGACTAAAGGAAGCAAAAACAAAGCAGAAATTACGTTCCTCTGGGTGTAGATGTTAACTCCTTCAGACCGAGTACGGCATTATAATTCTCTAGTCTGATCACGTGGAGAGGATGGATAATGAGAGACTGACCAGGAGAGAGTATGTGACTAAGTTGGAGGGGAGAGAGAGAGAGTGAGAAACCAAGAATGAGATGGAGGGATGGGTGGAGAGGTATATGAGGGAGGGGAGTGTGAGATGGAGAGAGGACAGTCAGATGGCAGAGGACAGGGTGACATGGAGGCGATTTGATTGTGGCCATCCCTCACGGAATCAAGACGGCTAGCGATGGATAGGAAAAGATAGCCAGTATGAAACGATTTTGTTCCATTTAGGAGCCTTTGCAAAGTGGAAGGATAGTTACAGCCTAAAATAATTCCTTAAGTTCAGTGAAATGGTGTATATAGTGAGAGAGAGAGAGAGAGAGAGAGAGAGAGAGAGAGAGAGAGAGAGAGAGAGAGAGAGAGAGACGTCCTTTCCATAGAAGCACAAATGTTTAAATTCCTGGATCTCTACGCACCTGCTGCTTTGTCAAAAAAAAAAAAAATCGGAAAAACATTTAAAAATCTTTCGGCATCATCCTACGTTTTGCCGCGTAAAGGAAAAATCTAACGCGCTTACCTGACAGCTTAAATGAATGGCTCTCTCTCCGTGCTACATTAAAAAAAAAGTAAAAGACATAATTTGCTTTTAATTACAAGGAAGTGCTGTTCCTGTCAAAACAGAGCCGTGAATATCGGCGCTACGATCCTCACAAAAACTGCACATTTATTTTTCCTTCATGCTGCCGCTCTGACACAGCTGGGATTAGGAAAAAGGTTCACTCTTACTAATGTGAAGGAAGTTATTGCTTACCGTCTCTCACCTAATCGTTGTTGTTGTTGTTGTTGTTGTGTTGTTGTTAATCCCGGTCCGTTCTTACCGAACAAACCAGTCGACCACAGGTAAACAATTGTTTCTGTGGGGCCGTCCTACAGATTCAGTAAAGTACATGCACCACGTAGGGATCTGGCGTCCCCTTGTGGCAGACAGTGCCTCACCAGAGTCGAACTAAGGTCTTTCCCATGAAGAGGCGCAGGAAAATACGGGGAGGTTCGGCTTCCGGGTGGATGCTGCAGCTGCTCCACCCATGGGTGCACAAGCACCACCATGTGTAGCTCCCCGTCAGCCCCGCTCTTAATCGTAATAAAGTATATCGATATTTACGTCTGCAAATGTACCTAGGAGGCATAGGTGTAAATGGTCAGGTGTGATGCGTGAGGGGTCCCTTTCTGCAAAACCATCAGCTGTGAGAGTATTCCTGAGTTGGTGCTGCTCAGGGTGAGGGCGGCAGGGCACAGGGGAATATAGAGCTGGTGGTGTCAGTCTGGCCGCCACCACCTGCCACTCACACTAGCACACTGTCATGAGTCACACTGCCCCTCACACCCTTAATTCAAGAGGGAACTGTGTAATGCCCACCCTTCCCTTCCCCTGCCTCTCACCTCACTCCTTTCCTTCCCCCACCCCTTTACCCTACCCCTTCACCCCTACCCTTCCCCCACCCCTTGCCCAACCCATTTGCCCCACCCCTTCACCCCACCCCTTCCACCACCCCTGTCTTTCCCCCAACGCACAATACCACATAAAACATTCGTGGGCAAGTCCTGCAGTTTCCTACAAGCTATGCATCATTTCAACCAGCCAGGAACCAAGATGATGATACAATACTGAATGAAGCATATAAGTACTTACAAATGTCCCCCTACTCTTCCTCCACACCCTCATCCCACCTCAGTACCACATCCTCAGTCCACTCACAGTACCACACCCTCACCCCACCTCAGTACCACACCCTCACTCCACTCACAGTACCACACCCTCACCCCACCTTACAGTACCACACTCTCACCACACCTCACAGTACCACACCCTCACCCCACCTCACAGTACCACACCCTCACCCCACTTCACAGTACCACACCCTCACTCCACCTCACAGTACCACACCCTCACCCCACCTTACAGTACCACACCCTCACCCCACTTCACAGTACCACACCCTCACCCCACTTCACAGTACCACACCCTCACCCCACTTCACAGTACCACACTCACTCCACTTCACAGTACCACACCCTCACCCCACCTTACAGTACCACACCCTCACCCCACCTTACAGTACCACACCCTCACCCCACCTCACAGCACCACACCCTCACCCCACCTTACAGCACCACACCCTCCCTTCACCTCACAGCACCACACCCTCACTTCACCTCACAGCACCACACCCTCACCCCACCTTACAGTACCACACTCTCACCCCACCTCACAGTACCACACCCTCACCCCACCTCATAGTATCATAAGAGATTTGAAGGGCAAAAATACTGGAAAACTGTTTAGGCTATGCAATGTCTCAACCACCATGAAGCAAAGGAGAGTAAATGATAAACAGTGCAGCATAACTCAGGCGCAGGTTTGGAAAGGTTACTGTGTGAACTGAGCTATATCTCCGTTTTTAAGATAGATACGGTACCAGGGAAGGAAGAGAGCCAGGAAGAGATACATTACAGAGACGAACAGACATTAAAAGAAGACTTGCTGTCAAAGGGTCAATAAAGTTGTAACCTTGCGATGTTTTTCCTCATGGTTCGGTACATCTGGTAATTTCCAAGAACTAAATTTCAGTAAGGAATCTTAAGAACGAAGCGTTCAGTAACCATAAAATTCCATCCATCCATCATTCCATCCTTTAAAGTCCCAATAGGAGCGTAGGGGTCCAGAGCTACGCTATTCATGTCCCTGTATTTAAAGCGAGGGTAACAAGCCCCACACTCCTCTGAGCGGCATTATGTGAGGAAGGAATCCCAACCTTTGCGGCCTTCAGTCGTTTGGAGCGCCATAACCCACTAGACTACCAGCTGTCATCTCGTTATATGGTTACACTCCAATGTAGAATATAGTTTTCTCAGTTGCAAAGAAACCATTTGGCCTGCCTTTCAGTGCAGAGTCACCTTCAGGTTACACTACATCGAGCGAGTGGATGAGGAGTACCAATACACAATGGATGGATGGATGGATAATAATAATAATAATGGTAAAAGATAATAATAATAATAATAATAATAACAGTAAAAACAACAATAACAATAATCATCATCATAATAATGATAATAATAATAATAATAATAAATAATAATAATAATAATAATAATAATGATAATAATAATAATAACATCAATAAAAATCAAGGAACATAGAACACGCCTTTTCATGGCAACAGGATTTACAGTAAAGTATCTCAGCTCTGGGAAGTATTTCAGAATGTGAAGCCAAGAGAGAGTAACACTAGCCCTCTCGCTGACAGTACATTATGCACGGTGGTCAGACATGCAACACTGCCACTGACGGGAGGGATGGAGGGAGAGGGAGAAGGAGAAGAAGGAGAAGGAGAAGGAGAAAGAGAGGGAGACGGAGTCGTGTACACATACCTCGCAGACCTCTCGATGTTTATCAGTTTCCCCCATCGAACCTGTAGGCGTTATAGCATCTTAACGTCAGGTGTTCCAGGTGCTCCAAGCCAAGGCATAGTGAGATAATTCCGGGAGCGTCAGCTAGCGTGGCCGATTTCCCGGGGTCCACCAACTTCACATCCATATGGGACTGGGATTGGAGCTACAGCCGTTACCACCACCACCATTACTACTACTACTACTACTACTGCTACTGCTACTGCTGCTGCTGCTGCTGCTAGAAAATGCCATCGTGTAATTAGCTGTCAATATTGTGTCAAGTAAAAAGTTAGACATAAACTCGTCTCTGATTACTTTTGAAGCTCGTTGTAGTTCCGAGATAAATAAGTTTGTTTTTGCTTCCTCCAGACGATTTTATTCAGCCTACCAAATCCCACATTTAGTAAAGGGATTAATTAACAGACTGAGATGCTTCCCAGTGCAAATTAAAATCGCGTGACGTTAGCTAGCTGATGGGTAAACGAGACTCTTCGTTCCCTGAGGCTTAGTGGTTAATTCTAGATGGCTTTCAACCCCCTCATACCTCGGGATGCTCTCTACAGGAGAATCAAATCGCTTGTCATTAACCAAATTAGTTTTGCAGGATGATCAACGACTTCAGAATCTTTTCCCCGTCTTGCGTTCTTTCGTCAAAAACAGTTCATGGTTACGAGAGGACAAGTGGATGGAGGGAAAATTGCCATTGCTGTTATCTGTTGTGGATGGAAGGACAAAAAAAAAAAAGAAAGAAAGAAAGAAAGAAACAGTAGAAACTTTCCCTGTCTCCATTTCATCCTGTGAAGCGAATCATGGTTACGAGATGGAATCGATCGTACGGATCACGATTACGAGAAGGAGTCGATCGTACGGATCACGGTTACGAGAAGGAATCGATCGAGCGGATCACGATAACGAGAAGGAATCGATCGTACGAATCACGGTTACGAGAGGAGTCGATCGTACGAATCATGGTTACGAGAAGCGGTCGATCGTAAGTATGTTCGACTATCCCAGCCCTGTGTCCAATAGATCCCGCAAAGGAAAGGTTGTATCAAATATATCAGTTTCGAGAAATATCTCCTGATCTAAATTTAATAACATGAAATCGCAAGAATAAAATTAAGGATCGCGTTTTCCTAATCAGTCCCATGATACCAGGTAAATTTCTCTGCTGTGAGTGTATATATACCTGACACACAGCCGCTGGTTCCTGGTTATCATTGCTTAATATATTTAGAACTTGTGGGCGAGGCGTCATCACACCTGTCCCACCTGTGACTGGCAGGTACACAAAACCCAGCCTCCCCTGTCCCTCGTCCCCTCCTCTTTTTTCCACACCCTTCCCCCTCCCCACCCTCGTTTCCCCACATCTCCCTTACCCTTCCCTCTTTACCCCACACCTCCCTGCTCCTTCCCCAAACTTTCCCTGCCCTATCAAAACACCCAGGTAACTGAAATATGATTAGTACTGTGGTCTTTGTTATGTCAGTGTGGTTGGTGCATCTGGCCGCATGGGTCCTCTAAACATTATATGAAACTAGTTTACTGCTATAGTACTTCTAGGCTAACTCAAATTTCCTTAATCTCTTATATTTCCAGAATCGATAGACAGTTGTAAATGCTTCGTTCGTTGTGTTAGATGCTTTAATGATTTAGATATATGTTTCTGTCAAGTGTATGTTCTATTGATTTAGCGAGCGTGATAGCTTGAAGGTTGCTTAATGATGGATGAAATTAGTTGCAGTAGAAGTAAGTTGGTTGGTCTATAAATGCACGCTGTGACCTGGCGGGAGCTTGATCCAGGCCCGTAAAACACCAGAAACATGCACCTCGTGGCAACAAGATGCCACGGTAAGTTGTGTGGTTGTTGCTTGTTGTGGTGGTGGCCGTGGTGGTGGCGGCGTTGTTGTTGTTGTTGTTGTTGGTGGTGGTGGTGGTGGTTCATGTGGACGAGAGCTAGGTGGATTGCCTAAAATTGCCCATTTCCTGCACTTCACTATCCTTCATGCGGGCAGTAGAGAGGATAATAAAGGATGCTTATAAACTGGGCAGTGGAGCCGCTCGGACACATCAGTGCCACCACGTGAAGGCACCCAGCTCCAGCGCAGATCAGATAGGAGAAAATGATACGTAGGAAAAACAGAGAATACCTCACCACATCTGGGTTTGGTCATTCTCTTGGAGGTTTTTCGATATTTTTGGTCTCATTCTTTTATCCCTCTCCACATCGCTCCTCTCTTGCCCTGTCCTGGCTGGCTGGCTGTCCGTCTGTCGCTGTCTCTGTCTGTCTCCTTTTCTCACCGTTGCCAAACACTGGCAGACGATGGATTCTTGAAAAACGAAAGAGTAACTGATCTCAAGATGCCACGAAAATCATCCGACTTCCTTCAGAGAGAGAGAGAGAGAGAGAGAGATTCCTGGGAGAAGTTAGCAAAGAATCCCAGCATTTCTTTGGGTGTGTTGTATACAGTCAGAGTTTACTTTGTTCCTTGTTTACGATCCTTCCTTCAGACAGACAGACAGACAAACAGCAAGACAGACAGACAAACAGCAAGACAGACAGAAAAACAGCAAGACAGACAGACAGACAGGCAAGACAGACAGGGGTGCAAGAGAGAAGCCGGGAGGAGGTTGATAATGTAGAAGTGTAACAGGAAGGTGTAGAACAGAAAAAAAACAGAAAAAAAGGGGGGGGGGAGTAGATTAGAAAGACAGACCGACAGGGAGGCGCGACAGACAGAAAAGACAAAAGCTGGGGTAAGAAAGATAAAGAGAAGCCAGACAGCCAGACAGACAGAAGTGCAGTGGAGACAGATATACAAGAAAGAGAAAGGTGGGTGGGGCGGCGACAGACGAGCACGACAGACAGCGACAGTGGCCAGGGAGACAGACAAAACAAACAGACAGGGAGGCTAGACAGACAAACAGGCAGACAGACAGGAAGGAGAGAGAGAGAGAGAGAGAGAGAGAGAGAGAGAGGGAAGCGAGGATAATACTGATAACAAATGCGAAGAGAATGGTCAGAAATGCTCTTGGAGAAAATGGAAAAACAGCATCCAGGAGGAGGAGGAGGAGAAGGTGGAGAAGGAGGAGGAGAAGGTGGAGAAGGAGGAGAAGAAGGAGGAGGAGGAGGAGGAGGAGGAGAAGGAGGAGAAAATAAGAATGAAGGGAAGCGTTCGAAGAGAAAACGATGAAGAGGAATGAAAAGGAGGAGAAGGAGGAGGAGGAAGAGAAAATGATGTATCAGGGAAAGAGTAAAAGAGACTGAGAGGAAGAAAAGGAAAGAAGAAAGAAGATTAAGATGGTAAAAACAACCGAGAAGGAGGAGAAGAGGATAATGAGGGAAGGTGAAACGAGGAAATGAAGATAATACAATAGAGAACGAACGGGAGAAACGGAAATACTTGGAGAAACGTGGGATAAAGAAGAGGGAGAGGATGATGTGAAGATGGAAATGACAGCAGGAGAGCCAACTGAGGACAGCTGTGAGCAGAGGCGCACCCAGGAATTTTCTAAGGAAGGTGGGGCCCATTTGCCAGTTTTTCATGTTTTGCTGTCATTGAAATAAATATATATAAATTTTTAAAGGACCCGGAGAGCTAAAGGGGGGGTCCAGGCCCGGTGCCCCTCCCCCCAGGTGCGCCCCTGGCTATGAGGAAATGACGAGAAAGCTTGGCAAGAGTAGAGGAAATGAGGGAGGAAGAAGAGAGTTGGGAGGATGGGAAAAAGTGAAATGAAGATGAACAGATAAGAGAAAGGAAAGAGGATAAAAACTAACTAAATAAAAAGGAACTGAATAAATAAAAAAAAAAAAGGAGTCAAGGGTGAAAGGAGAGAGATGAGAGAGAGGTGGAAATGAAATGTAAATTGCAATAGAAAATTACAATATAACCATGAGAAATGAGAGAGAGAGAGAGAGAGAGAGAGAGAGAGAGATAGGGGGGGGGAGGCAAAAACAGTGAACGCCATATAAAAAATAAAGCGAGAGATGAAAGACAGGGAGGAAAATAAAAGGAGCACGAGGAGGAGAGGAAAACTTGGAACGATGCCGCAAAAGAGAGAGAGAGAGAGAGAGAGGGAGAGGACGATATAAAGACAGCAAAAAAGAGATCAGAGAAAGGCCGAAATAAAGCGAAAAGAGTTAATGACAAAGGGAGAAAAGAGGAAGGTAAAAAAAAAAACGTTTATGACAAGGTAAAACTGAGGAAGACAGATAAAATAACAGCAACAGGAGATCGACAGTGCAATATTAACACTCCTAGACTCCATGCAAAGGAATTCTCTGACAGGAATAGTGGAGAGTGTGGTGTTAGAATCTGTTAATACTGAGGGAAATTCTCAGGTGCAATAGAGACCAAGGAATAAGAATCTAGGTATAAAAAGAAGCCAGCACTAAGAGCCAGGTCCTTATAACCCCCTTTGTAACGTAGGGACCCGAGGCTAGGCTAGGGTAGGTGACCAGGCTACTTTCCTTGATGGCATTACAGTACGTGAGCGAGAACCCTCCAGTCACCTATGGGGGATGGGGTCTACACACGTGGCTGACACTCCGACCGGGGCATCCTAACCACTGCACCACCAAACGGAGACTCCAGGAAATACACAGAAATTATACAGGAATGGGAAGCTAGAAATAAGACTTAGGGAAATAAGTTCGTATTCTAATGTATGCAGTAAAGATGCAACACCGGAGATGGTGAGGAGAATATGATATTACACTCAACTATATTCTTGGATAATAGACAGAATCTCTCTCTATCTCTCTCTCTCTCTATCCATCTACCTGTGTCTATGTCGAACAGTTATGAAGCTAATATGAAGGAATGAAAGCTATCATGTCCTCTCAAGATACCATCACTAAGCATCAGAAATCATTAACCTAGGTAGGTAATGTGGGGTCTCAGAAACCTCAGTCCCCGAAATTTGATTTTAAAAAATATGAGCATAAGGTCTACAGATCTGTCCGTCTCATTACCTTCCTGCCTAGTGATGCTCTTCATGGGGATGATGGGGTCATAGCTGTACCTGGCTCTGATTTTGCTCTATAGAGCCATTGGGGTATGTTAGACCCCAGATTACCTATAATGTAACCTCAATTGAGCCCTCTTGTGATTTTTTTATTTCAATTTGCTGTCTTTCTCCTTTTGTATACAGAAGGTCCCAACATCGGTCTACTGCAGGCCACCCAAGGAATCATTATATTACTTTTCAATTTTGCAAGATTTAATTTTAAAATTTGTATACCTAAAATTTAACCATTTTTGTATAAACTTTAAAAATATATATATATTTTTTCAATTAAACTTTATTTTTTCTGGCCCTATTTAAAGATAATGGGTTGAATTATTTGTGTATTGAAGCATTTTGTAATATCTCAAACGGAAGTATTTTTTTTTTATTTTTTTTCCGTGGGGTCCGTCAGACCCCACGTAACCTAATATAATAACAAAATCAAGATTACCTATCTAGGGTTATCTTTTCATGTTTATTTTTTCACCATAAAATGAAGCACTATATGGCCACGGCTATAAGATATATCCTAAATATATCCGGATGTATCAGAATATTCATTATTTACCCCTCCTCTCTCACCCTCCACTCCCAGACCGCTCGCACCAGAAATCAGAAATTCCAGGCTTGAATTTCACTGCTGAGGGTTTAGGTGTCTGGCTGGCGAATTCTTGATGTTGAGGCGGGTCATTCTGGTGTCCACCTCCTGTCGCCGCAGGTTTAAAGACGCCCTCTGCCTTATTCACCACACCGGGTATCATACACCAGGTCTGGAATACATACACCAGGCTAGGTATATATACGATACACCAGGAATATATACGCTACTCCAGACCAGGAATATATACGCTACACCAGGCCAGGAATATATACGCTACACCAGGCCAGGAATATATACGCTACGCCAGACCAGGAATATATACGCTACACCAGGCCAGGAATATATACGCTACACCAGGCCAGGAATATATACGCAACACCAGGCCAGGAATATATACGCTACACCAGGCCAGGAAAATATACTCTACACCAGGCCAAGGATATGCTATACCACACTATGAATATATAAGTAGCCAATTTCCATGTTATATGCACCTATATTTTGTCCCTTCATTTTGCTAC
Source organism: Coenobita brevimanus (assembly GCF_032717465.1). Classification (NCBI taxonomy): domain Eukaryota; kingdom Metazoa; phylum Arthropoda; class Malacostraca; order Decapoda; family Coenobitidae; genus Coenobita; species Coenobita brevimanus. The sequence goes on along the minus strand of NC_137026.1, from coordinate 4,971,206 downwards.
GAAGGGAAAGGAAGATTCGTGTCTTTATATATCGCTGTTTCTGTCTTTCAACGATTTTATTTAGCCTGGGGGAAGCTTATTTTGATTCCTTATTTACGTATTCACTCGTATTTACTTCTGTCTCACTTCTATTGACTTTTCGTACTGGGTTATTTAGCTGTTTCGTGTTGTACTAAAACTGACAATTTAAGCAGGTGCATATGAGTTATGTGTCTTGCAAATTTTCACACTCTGGTCTGTTTTTTCGTCAGGTAAGGAAGCTTCCTGGCACCTCTTCCTTAGCGATTTATTTCCAATCTACCCATTAATATCCCCCCTCTTCTTTTTTGTTGTTGTTGCATATATCTCTTCAATGTGGATATAGACTGCATGAACAACACACAAGAAGACAGCAATGGAGCAGAATCAGGAATAAATCGGTAAGGAACAGGTGTTTGTAAGCTTCCTAACCGCACCAGAATACCGCCCTTAATACATACTATTTAGAAAAACACGACAAACATTTAACCAATTGTCTTGTAAGAAAACTGAAGTCAGTGAAGTGAAAGGGAGGAAAGCCCAAGAAACAATAGGCCACCAGACAAACAACCCTCCCTCATATACTCTCCTCCCTTGCTCTTAGGCTCATGTTCTGGTCGGTCAAGGAAGCTCCCTAACACCTCTTCCTTAACAATTTATTTTTGCATATGACTGGTTAATATCCTGCTGTGCGTTGCTTATGCAGAATGTGGTGATATTGGCAGGATTTATTTAATAGAATAGGACTGCAAGGTGTAATGGGCAATATGAATCACTGAGGAGATGGTGTTTGGGCCTTGGACTCTCTTCTTTTAACCACTGCTATGCTACTTTCAGGGGTGTGGAGTCGGATTTAAAAAATTCCGACTCCGACGCCGACTCCGACTCCAGGAAATTTTAAGGTTGCGACTCCGACTCCGACTCCGACTCCGACTCCCCCCTCCCCCTCCCCCTCTTCTGCAGTACAGTAGTAGGCATACTGCATTACTTACAGATTTTCAAGTTTACTTCATCCATATTATTAGTGCAGGCTATATAATATCGTAAATTCGCGTTAAATCAATATTCCCACAAACACATCCCACAAATTGTGTCTTTGAAATGTCCTCCCACAAGAGCTCCCACAAAAGCCAATTTCTCCCGCAAATTTGTGGGAATTGCCCACGAAGTGGCACAGCTGGCCTGGCAGTGAACCCAAGTACTTTACACGAGAATTGATCACGTAAAGGAGTCGGAGTAGGAGATATTTTCACTGACTCCGACTCCAGTCAAAAGTATCTGACTCCTCGACTCCTGACTCCGACTCCAACTCCGACTCCACACTCTTAGCTACGTTTATTCTAACTTGGCCTAAAATTACCATCTCTCCACCTTGGATCTGAGTTGTAACAAAAACTAATGTCGGAATATGGTGCTAGTCACGAGGAAGTGCTATGGAAGTGAGACAGAGCCATAGCACTTCTTTTTTCCGACACTGAGCTACGTGAAGTTAGCTGCAAAAGGACAAAAAATCTAGGCCAAGTTGGAGTAAAATTGGTACTGTGTTTCTCACGGGTGGTAGATGGTGGCGACCATCATCCACTCACTTGATGTAGTGCTGCCTACTTTTTCCTTCACCTTTCTCATTCCTTTTCTGTGTCTGTCCTCCTCTCGTCCTATTTCCCCCACCTTTCCTGTCGCTTCTTATTACTCTTCCTTCCTTTTCAGGTGCCTTTACATGGAGTGACAAGCATAATGATTTTCTGTAAGCCAGGAAACCATTTACAACGCTAGGTGGTAACCATATTACCAACTCATACGTGCTTCCTACGTGTCAACAAGTGGGTTGGTGGAGGGTTAGTGCCCCTCCCCGTAAAACAACTACGGTAACTCAAAGATAAAAGCCAACACCCTACGGAATTATGGAGTCTGGCTAGAGATTAATAGATATATGGTTCTTACATTTCACTTAATCCGCTGAGAATGTATGAAGTAATTGAGGAATTAAAGGTATCCTCAAATACCCACACAACATTCAATTCTCATTGTGTCATTCCCACCCCCTCCTCTCTCTCTCTCTCTCTCTCTCTCTCTCTCTCTCTCTCTCTCTCTCTCTCTCAACGTCAGTCAATCAGACTGTCTCTTTTTATCTACTTATCTATCTATCTGTCTGTTTATCTATGAATCAGTCAACCTACCTACCTACGCACCTACCTACCAATTTATCAATCTATCTGTCTATCTATCTATCAATCTGTTTATGAATAAGTAAGTTATCAGTATATCTGCCCGTCTATCTCTCTCTCTGTCTATTTATCTATCGGTCAGTCAACCAATCTATCTATCTATCTCCCCCCCAGCACACAGACGAACCACCTTAGAATATGCCACCTTTTCCCACTACACAAAGAGCCAGAATTCCACTTCAGTCAGCTCACTGGGAAGGACGAGTGAGCTAAGTGAGTTTAATGCACTGGTGGGTAATTGGTGAGTGAGCTAAGTGAGTTTAATGCACTGGTGGGTAATTGGTGAGTGAGCTAAGTGAGTTTAATGCACTGGTGGGTAATTGGTGAGTGAGCTAAGTGAGTTTAATTAATGCACTGGTGGGTAATTGGTGAGTGAGCTAAGTGAGTTTAATGCACTGGTGGGTAATTGGTGAGTGAGCTAAGTGAGTTTAATGCACTGGTGGGTAATTGGTGAGTGAGCTAAGCGAATTTAATGCTCAAATGGGTAACTGGTGAGTGAGCTAAGTGAGTTTAATGCACTGGTAGGTAATTGGTGAGTGAGCTAAGTGAGCTTAATGCACTGGTGGGTAATTAGTGGGTGAGCTAAGTGAGTTTAATGCACTGGTGGGTAATTGGTGAGTGAGCTAAGTGAGTTTAATGCACTAGTGGGTAATTAGTGGGTAAACTAAGTGAGTTTAATGCAGGAGTGGGCAACTGGTGAGTGAGCTAAGTGAGTTTACTGCACTGATGGGTAATCAGTGAGTGAGCTCAGTGAGTTTAATGCACTGGTGGGCAGTTGATGAGTGAGCTACATGATCCAGCAGGCCTCAAAGTCCGGTTCAAAGTTGTAATCTAAGTGGCATCGGGAGCTTCTTAGCATCTCTTCCTAGGCAATTTATTCCTTATATTACACCTGAACGATTTTTTTAACATACCATTCACATCACTTTACTGTATAATCAACATCGACAAAGTACCAGACGGGGTGTTGAGATCTAGTGTGGAGAATTAATCGCAAAGAAATGGGTGTTAAGAAGCTGCCAGTTCCAGTTAGTTCATCCTAACCGCTAAACTCGGCTACTTGTTTCCGGCGAAGGTGGGTGGGGCAGGGGCAGGGGGGGTCATTCATCTTCGGTGGAGTTTTCATTTTTCGCCGTCTCGGGTCCTCGGCGAGGGATGGGGAGGGAAGGGGAGAGGGGAGAGGTGGAGGGGATAGGATGTTGAGAGAGAAGAGGAGGAATTGGGGGGAGAGAGAGAGAGAGAGAGAGAGAGAGAGAGGATGAACGAGGGAGCAAGAAGGAATGAGGGATGAAGAAGAAGAAGAAGAAGAAGAAGAAGAGAGAGAGAGAGAGAGAGAAAGAAATGAATTCCCCGAGCTAGGCAACTAAGGCCATATAGCCCCGCTGGGTTACAGGAGGGCGCTACCCCTCCCGGCAACGGTAGCCCGGGCGAGGCTCGAACTTGCGACCTCCCGATCACAAGCTCAGCGCGCTACCACCGTGCTACCGCCCCCCCAGAGAGAGAGAGAGAGAGAGAGAGAGAGAATGTAAAAGAAGAGGCTGACTGCAGAAATATAGAAAAGGGAGACAGAGAGAAAGGAAGAAAGCTGATAAAAGAAGAGAGGAACGAGAAGAGCCAGGAAAAGAGTGAGAAGTAGAATGGAATATTTGATAAGGCAATGGATGGATCGGTGAAGAGATAGTTGAGAGGAAAGAGGTTAGCGTATGAAAGGAGATGAAGGAGAGAGAAGGAAAAATACAAAGGCGACTGCTAACACTACTACGATGATAAGTCTGTCCTAAACTTAGTTAAATTGTCTCGTGGCCTTAAATAATAATAATAATAATAATAATAATAATAATAATAATAATAATAAAAATAATAATAATAACTTGGTAAGCTAGTGCAGAGTTTTGCTGAGGTCTGTGAGCGTCGTGCCTTGAGAGTATATGTGAAAAAGAGTAAAGTGATGGTTATTGAGAGAGAAGGTGACTCCCAGTGCGATGTCACAGTGAATGGAGAGAGACTGGAATTGGTGAGAGAATTCAAATACCTGGGTTCAGTGATAGAAAAGAGAGGAAAATATGAAAAAGACGTAGAAAGTAAAGTAACACAAGGAAGAAAAGTAGATGGTGCAATGAAGGCCTTGATAAGAAACAGAGGCTTGAGTGTTGCAGCTGCACGAGGCTTACATGAAGGAGTGTTAGTGCCAACTTTAACATATGGATGTGAGACTATGGTGTGGCATGTAAATGAAAAGTCAAGAGTAAGAACATTGGAGACAGGACTGCTGAGGAATGTATGTGAAGTACAGAGAATGGATAGGATACGAAATAATGTGATTCGTGAAAGATGCGGAGTGAGGAAGTCGGTGGACACCAGAATCGAAGAGAGTGTACTGAGATGGTATGGTCATGTGGAGATAATGGATACCAATAGAGTGGTGAAAATGGTATATCTGAGCGAATTTGAAGGAGAGAGGAGGCGAGGTAGGCCAAGGAGAAGGTGGAGAGATATGGTGGATGAATGTGTGAGGAAGGTTTGGAAGTCGGTGAGGCTAGGGAACTGACAAGAGATCAAACTGGCAGGATGAATGTTGTGAGGAGAAGTGCATGATTAGGGATTTGGCACCCCTTTTTAAAGTTGCAGCATCCGGATTGACTCAATGGGATATGTTTATGTGAAGCTACAGAACGTGGTGAATGTTTTTGGCGTATCCGATAGAGCCAGGATTCCGGGGGCTTGATGATGAGTGAATGGGAGCGTGGCTCACTGGATAGGGCAAATTTGGGCTGTCTGGACATTACTACTCCTCATCCTGCCCTAGGGTGGGAAGGGAGGTCCGGATGATGATTATCATTATTTCTAATTAATTGTTATCATTTATTAATAGTTGATAAAAAATGCCGGGAAGAAGCAAGAATGAGCTAAAAAGTCGTCCCCTCAGTTTACAAACCACACAGTCAAGACTCACACAATCACCACCCGCATCAATCAACCAAACACAGGGTCACTATCAGCCCCTCACACCGTCACCAAACTACTACAACTCACCCAGTTTCGCTCAGCCACTCACAGTCTCACTCACAAAACCACTCACATACGACCACATACTCCAAAAATATTAGAAAAACACACATAATAGTAATAGGCGGAAAATGTCAATGCAAAGGTGTTTTTAGTGATGTAAAGGAAGAGGTGAGAAACTTTAATTACTCTTGAGAAGAGTTTCAAAGATTCGAAGGGAGTATCATTTGTCTGTCTGTCTGTCTGTCCGTCTGTCTGTCTGTCTGTCTGTCTCTCTCTCTCTCTCTCTCTCTCTCTCTCTCTCTCTCTCTCTCTCTCTCTCTCTCTCTCTCTCTCTCTCTCTCACATACTGAAAAAACACAAACATGTACAGTACGCAGTGAAAACGTAATCTACACATACATGAAAGACTCCACTGAAAACCCCACACACAAATACTTACACAGGTCTACACGTGTTAATAAACAAACACTAGCGCACACAAACTTAACTATCCACAAACAAACAAAGAAAAACACACATGGGTATATTTGCAATTCATCTCATGATCATATACGTGATAACTCGCATCGAAGCTATTTGATAACACAGCATAGCATAAACACACACACACACACACACTATTTACAAATACATATTCATTTACAGAGAGAGAGAGAGAGAGAGAGAGCAATCAGAAGGCAGGGGAGGAAAAACGGAAAATAAGAGTTTGGTGGTGAAGGGTCGGGACCAACCTACCTCACATTTCCTCTCTTGGCTTTCATATTTTGTCATACTAAATCCTATCAACCTATACTCTTTCCACTCCTCGGCTGCAAATAATAGTGATGATGATGATGATGATGTTGATGAGGATGATGATGATGATGATGATAATAATAATAATGATAATAATAATAATAATAATAATAATAATAATAATAATAATAATAACAATAATAATAATAATAAGTGAAGGAGCGTTGTGGTGTGGATGTGGATGTGATGGGAAGCATTAGGAGAAACATACTGAGGTGGTTTGGCCATGTGGAGAGAAAGGAGAGCGAGAGACTGACGAGAAGAATGTACGCGAGTGAGGTGGAGGGGGGGAGAGGGAGGGTGAGGCCAAGGATGAGATGGAGGGATGGAGTGGAGAGATTTATGAGAGAGGGGGGGAAGTGAGATGGGAGCAGGGCAGCGAAATGGTGGGGGACAGGGTGACATGGAGGCGGTTTCCTTGTGGCCACCGCTTACGGGATTAAGGCGTCTGGCAGTAGATAGATAGATAGATAGAATTTGTCAATCATCAGTATCGTAATTCAGTGCCAATATTTCAACTCGGCAACTCAAAGCTTTCATATGATTTGGACCAAAATACGTGGAAGGGTTGAGGGATAGCAAAAGATGAAGATTTTTGATTCTGAGAACAATTGGCCATTTATCTAAATCGCGGGCCAGGTCAGTTAAAACGGCTTAAATCCGACTTGGACCTAACCAGGTGGGGCAACTGTGTGTATGTGTGTGTGTGTGTGTGTGTGTGTGTGTGTGTGTGTGTGTGTAAGAGGGCTAGGGATTTCTCTCTCTCTCTCTCTCTCTCTGCTAAATTCTTTCCCCATAGATGCTTCTCTTTCATTTTATGTGTCAGCCAAGTGACCTACCGTGCTCTAAGTGTAAAGGAAATGCAGTGGATCAGTAAGCTAACTTTTGCAACAGGCTGTAGGCTACAACTTGGCGACTGAGTCTGCTGTAGCCAACTTTTTATTTTTCCCATCAACACGGAAGTAATGCCCACATTTAGCTCTTTAATGGAATTTTAATCGTTGCCGGGAACGTTGTTTTATTAGCTGCCAGATATCAAAGAGGACAGAATTGGACTCTCGTGTGTGTGTGTGTGTGTGTGTGTGTGTGTGTGTGTGTGTGTTTTATAACCTCAAAATTTTGCCTGGCAGTGCTGGATACCCACGAATTATTTTTTTGCTATTAACATAGATCTCCAAAAGCATATCTACCTTTGAGCGCTTAACCGTCCGCCCATACGATAATTTTTTTTCCTTTATATCTGAAGAGAGCACCATAAAGGATATATGACAGAAATTACCTAATCCCTAAATGTTTCAGGTCGGTTGGTCTAACAGTCAAAATGGAGAAAGGCCATCAGTTGTAAAGAGTATAAAAAGAATACTGGCAGCAGAAGAGGAAGTGTAGTTGAAGACTGCAGATTATCCTTGTATAGAAAATGTAAAAATAAAGTGACATGAGCATTTATAAAGCAACAATCTCTCTGTAAGTGTCACTTCTACTACTTTTTCATGACCTTCATCTGTAACTTTATCTTATTATAGTTTGAGTTTCAGGCATGTCACTTTTTCCCCACAAATTCAAAGCACTTGCATTAACAAGACCGTAAACAGCTCCTCAGTAACCACCAGGCTTTTTGTGGGGGTAGTGCTTCCTATCTCTTCCTTCATCTTTGTCATTCTTTTCCTGTGTCTGTCCTCCTCTTTTCCTACGTCTTTCATCTTTCTTATCACTTATTACTCTTCTTTCCTTTCAGGTGGTTTTACATTCAGTGACAAGCCTAATGGTTTCCTGTAAGCCAGGAAAACATTTACAACACTGAGTGATAACCATAAACCAACCCACACGTGTTCCCTACGTGTCAACAAGTGGATTGGCGGAGGGTTAGTGCCCCTTTCCGTAACGCAATTAGCTCAAAGTCAAAAGGCCACTCCTTTAGAGATTATGGCGTCTGGCTACAGATAGATAAACAGAACTTTTGTAATTGTGTACTGTGTAGTGTAGGAGAAACTTTACATACCTGATTTTTTGTACAAAGTTTGCAAACGCACGGCAGCAAGAACGGAAAAAAAAAAGGAAGGAAATTCGGATCATGCATTTCCTTCCAAGAGGAACTAAAACTGAAATTATATCCCATGAATTTTTCGACACAAATGAAGCAAAAGAAAAAAGAATAGGTGGGGGGAGGGTTATCAATAATCCACAAGAACGACTTTACTCTTCGCTGGCAAATTTGTACCTCGTGTTGACATAGGAGTTATAACAAGCGTAGCATTAATTGAAGCGAGCAAACAGCCTGGCCCGGATTGCCCTGACAAAATATTCATAAAGCATATATGTCATTTCTGCAGACCACATGTTTCTCTTACTAATTAATCCCTTCATTCCACCACCATCCACTCACTTGATGCAGTGCTACCTTCAGTTATTCTTCAACGAGTGACAAGTCAAATAAATCAGTGAACCCCGGGAAACTATGTCACTTCTGCAGATCACATATTTTTCTTATTAATTAATCCCTTCATCCCACCACCATCCACTCACTTGATATAGTGCTACTTCAATTATTATATGTCAATTCCACAAACCACATATTCTTCTTAGTAATTAATCCCTTCATCCCACCACCATCCACTCATCTGATATAGTGCTACCTTCAGTTATTATATGTCACTTGCGCAAAACACATATTTTTCTTACTAATTAAACCTTTCATCCCACCACCATCTACTCACCTGATGCAATGCTACCGTCAGTTACATGTCACATCCGCAAAGCACATGCTTTTCTTATTAATTAATCCCTTCATCCCACCACCATCCACACAAATGTGTAGTGCTATCGTCAATTGTTATGTCACTTTCGTAGACCACATGTTTATCTAAGTAATTAGTCCCTTCATCCCACCACCATCCACTCACCTCGATGAAGTGCTACCTTTAGTTATTCTTCAACGAGTGTCAAGCTAAATAAATTCTTGAAACCCAAGGAAGCTATTCATTACGATGGATGCTAACCGTATAAGCAAATGGATACTTGGGCAGGTATTCTCGTCAAGTAATGAAGCCCCCTAACACCTTTTCCTAAGCGATTTTTTGTTGTTGATTACACATTACTGTCCTGTGTTACATAAATCCTCCCAACATCGCCATACTCTGCATAAATAAATGATGATGATGATAATGATAATGATGACTATTATTTTTATTATTATTATTATTATTATAATTATTATTATAGTCATTTTTATTGTTATTATTATTATTGTTATTATTATTATTATTATTATATTATTGCTATTAGTGTATAAATCATCACCAATCGACCCAGCTGATTTCACCCTCTCTGCTAGTCGCTAAAAAAAAAAAAAAAAAAAAATGGCGCTGTTTTGCTGGCCGGATTGATAAAATTTTGAGGCGGTCATTTTCGGCTGCTGTTCATATTGGTTCCCTGTTGTCATGTCCATTTTATTTACAGTCGGAGGCAAAAATTTCATCTGGCTACTCCACTGCGTTTACAGTATTTCACACTTCCGGCATGTCCGGCATTTTCCTCCCTGACATCACAGGAAAGAAAATCACCTAGGGGCAGAGAAGCATGCCAAGCCTCTCTCAGCTTAGGGATATTAGCCAGCGGAGGAGAGTGAGAGGCAGAGGAGGTGACATTTTAGTGAACGTTTAGTATTAGTGGAAAAAGAATCATTCTACTCCTCTCAGCTTAGGAATATTAGCCAGCAGAAAGAGGAAGTGAAATATTAGGCGATAATCTGTAACAGAATCACATATGGACTGAAATTACATCAATTTGTAAGAGATTATGAGTTAAGAATGATACGATGCGTCTCTGAGAATATAAGCCAACAGAGGAAAGTAAGAGGTGAAAGAGGTGAAAAATCAGACCACCTTCATAAGAGAATTATCTGAGGATACAGCCATGCCAAACTTCCCTCAGCTCAGGAATATTAGCCAGCAGAGGGAAGTGGGAAACGTGATGTAGAGGATCCACTGCAGGAGGTGAAACTCCCGGGCGGAGAAACATACAGGAAAGAGCTTGAATTCTTTACACTCTAACATTTCGAGCAGACCAGGGGCCGGATACTCAAAACGTTTAACGGCGCCTTTTGTGCCAAAGGCGCCATTACACATCGTCTTTTCGTGAAAGGCTCATACTCAAAACCTGCTGGGCGAGGCCATGTTGGAAAACATGGCTCGTTAGCACCTTATGGGACCGGCAGGGTCGTGGGAGCCCTAGCGAGCAAAAGGCGCCTTAACTGGACAACACCCAAGAAGTCGTGGATGATGTGTGTGGTGCTCCTCATTACCTTATTTAGAGTGGAATGGTCTGCGTCAAAAGTAGTTACTGGGTAGCAAGATATCATATTCTAGTAATAATGACGTAACTGGGGAATATGTTTGGTATGGGGATGTAGTCAACTCGGCGGTAGAGTCACATACTGTGTAATGCTGTTTCTTCAATACATTTAGCCATAATTCAAGCTGCACCAACGTGTATTTAATGTTACAGTTGTTTGCACAGTGCATATAGGTATTTATATTCAGCAATATATTAACAGTTCAGTGTGATTTCTGTTGGATCAGTCGCTCCTAGCGTAAGCCTAACCCACCAGCTTTAGCTAAAGGTAATGCAGTACTTCAGTTAATAGTATTTGAATGTTTTCAGTGTTCATCCTAACAGTTACTGATCCAAAGCAAGTCAGGTTGCCTATTTGCAGGTAATTTTTTTTATTCCAGGGATGTGTGGAAAATGTAATTTTATGAAAACCCTAGTGATTTTGTGAGATAGATTTTAACTTAGGTTGGGCTGACAATGGCTATATTAGTATAAATGAAGGTTCTAGTTAGGTGAGGTTAAATTACAATATTTTAGAAGGGTTAGGTTAGGGTACATAATGTTAGAGTAATGTTAGGTTTGGTTAGTATAGGTTTGTTTAATAAAAGTTATGACTAGGTTACGGTAAGATGCACAAAGCATAATCTAAATTAATCTAATCTAATCCAACCTAGCAATATTCAACCAAACCTGACTGAAATCTAACCAAAATCATCCCGGTCTAAAAATCCATTTCACAGATTGACTAGTGATTTCACAAAATGACTATTTTCACAGATTTCCTGTAACATTATAGGTTATAACCTGTTTTTTTTTTTTTTTTTTTTTTTTTTTTTTTTACTGTGGTTGCTAAGTGAGTACTGTGAAGAATGTGGTTAGGAATGAAGATTATGGCAGTTTAACTTTGGCTTAGCTGGCACTTTTTTTTTTTTTTCTTTCTTTTTTGGTCAGTCACCTTTCCCCCTTAGTGGTAGGTGGTGGCGACCATCATCCACTTACTTGATGTAGTGCTGCCTACTTCTTCCTTGGCCTTTATCATTCTTTTTCTGTGCCTAC
>NC_137026.1:4922274-4954774 GCF_032717465.1 Coenobita brevimanus | reverse complement strand
AAATAGGAAGAGAGGAGGACAGACACAGAAATAGAATGATAAAGGAAGCAGTAGGAAGCACCTCCATTTTATAAAATAGTCAGGCATTAGAACTTAGCCTGGAATATGATTATGTATTGGAATTTATAATATTTAGTCGTTACACCAGCATAAAATGTATCTTCAAGTATTTCACGCATCACGTTCACCAAACCATGCCTCTATAGCATTTACTCTTGGAAACTTCTACCTAAATATCTATCAACTGTATATACCTAGGCTGCTTCCCCCGAGACAGGGCTATATACTCCTAAAATACTCATCCACACCCACACATTTACTCGTATCTTAGCTCCAAGGGGAGAAGGGACAGATCCTCACCGCACCACACCGCACGAGGGAAACTTAGACACACAAAATAATCCTGATAAGAAGCTTTCGCCGGCATCTGGACATTTATGTTCTTGTGTTGTGCTGGAGAGGGATGCCTTCACGCGGTGCCATCGATATAACTGGGTGGCTCCACTGTCCAGTTATACAAGAAGAGCATGGTGGGCTGGACGAGAAGGACGAGTTCAGCCTGCAGTCCACTAGGTTCACATTTCAAGCGAACCTGACGCCACAACAACAATATTCGCGTGCAGACATATTATTTACGCTATATGTGAAGTGTATCATCAAGGAAATCACTCACAACCTTTCCCAGATGAGGACACTGTAACACCCGCTTATATATAAACAAGACATACATACCTAGATAAAGTTCACCCCACCAACTTTTTAACATTTCTTCCTCCTCTCCTACTTTCTTTTTCCCCTTGCCTCCCCCCCTTACTACTGCTACTACTACTGCTGCTGCTGCTGCTGTTACTACTACTACTAATACTACTACTACTACCATTACTACTGCTACTATTACTAGTGCAACTAGCACTACTACTACTACTGCTGCAACTACCACTACTACTACTTCTGCTGTAACTACTACTACTACTACTACTACTATTACTACTACTACTACTACTACTACCACCACTACTACTACTACTACTGAGTCTGGTATGCGAGGCAGGGTGGCGGCGGCGGGGGAGGAGGTGCGTGAGGGTAACTCCAGCACCGCTCGTTACCTGTGTGCGTCCAGGTGGAAGGCACCTTGTTTGACCTCGCTGTGCCTCGCAGTGCTACGTTCACCGCTTCATATTGTTTCGACTCCCCTGAATGTCGCTCGGCACTCCTAAAGTTTGGACGGAATGGTGAAGGGGAAATAGGAGAGTGAGAGATGGTGGGGGGAAGAGATGTGTAAGGGGAGGGGGAGAAGAGGAAAAGAGGACGGAGTGGTGAGAGATGGGGAAAAAGAGGAGGGATGGGAGAAGAGAGGAGGGCTGGAGAGAGGAAGAGAGAAGAGAGGAGGGCTGGAGAAAGGAAGAGAGAAGAGAGGAGTACTGGAGAGAGGAAGAGAGAAGAGAGGAGGACTGGAGTGGAAGAAAGAAGAGAGGAGGATTGGAGAAAGGAAAAGAGAACAGGGAAGACAGAAGGAGAAGCATAGTTAAAAACAAAAAAAGAAGAAGAACTAAGAGAGGAAGGGAACATAGGAAAGAGTAAAAAGTGAGAGGAAAAGAGAAAGTTTGGACAGAGGAGCATGGAGCCAGGAGTAGAGAAAGAAACATGAGTAAGGCGCTATGAAGAGAGAGCTAAAAAAAATAGGGAGAGGCAGAGATAGACATAACGAGGAAGAAAAGAGGAGCAGAAAATGGGGAGAAAAAGAGACAAGCACAGATCAGAGAAGAGAAAAAAGGGCGACGAGAGAGAAGGGAAAAGAGGAGAGGAGAAGACAGTAGGAAATGGTGAATAGGAAGAAAAATTAGACGAATACATATTAAAGAAAAAAACGGGAGGGGGGAGGAGAAAGAAGGGAGAAAGAGAGGAGTAGGCAGTACGAAGTGGTAAATAACAATTGCACAAAAAGGCACGGCAGAAAAAGCAGACTTAACTAGCTTTTCCTATTTAAATTACTGAAATCGAACATGGAAAAATAATTGACCTGCGTAATAACTGGGACTTAAAGTATTGGGAATATACTCGATCCCATTCTCGTGTAACTCCATTTCCCGTCACGCCATTAGGATAAAAAATGGGCTGATGATGGGCATTTGAGGCGGCTGGAAGAGTCCTGAATAACCTCCATGGGTGAAAAACAAGGCCATCATTTATAAGAACCTGGTGATGATGGTAGTCATGGATGGCTGGATCGGTGGTTGAGAGAGAGAGAGGAGAGAAGGAGGAGAGAGGAGAGGCAAAAAGTAGGAAGAACAGAAGAGGAGAGGAGAGGAAAGGAGAGGAAGGGAGAGGTGGGCAGAGAAGAGAAGCAAGGAAAGGAGAGTTATATTTAACAGAAAGACTTCATGTTTACTTACAGAGGTTTAATAAGAGGGCAAACCAGACACATATGAGACGAGAGAGAGAGAGAGAGAGAGAGAGAGAGAGAGAGAGAGAGAGAGAGAGAGAGAGAGAGAGGGAGAACATCAGAGAACCAGAAATGAATAAAGAAAAAAAAATGAAAGGAGAAGGAGATAGAGAAAACCATAAATAGGAAGGAAAAATTGACAAAAATATCCACAAAAAGAGAAGGGCTGGACTCAGATGAAGACTGACACGTCACAAGAATTCCCGGTGAGCTATTCTCTCTCTCTCTCTCTCTCTCTCTCTCTCCCTCTCTCTCTCTTAATTGACCTGCCTGCCTTCATAAATTGTCTTTAATCCTACCCTCTTCATTTTCGCTTGTTCCCTACTCCGCTCTTCCTTTTCACAATTTACCTTTATTCACTTATATATTCAGCCCTTCATTCATTCATTCATTCATTCATTCATTCTCTCTATATATTCTTCCCTAACTATCTCCTCCCTTTCTTATTAAGCCTCTTAGATACTGCCCTGCTCTTCATACATGTACAGTACTTGTCAGTGCTCTTCCCCCTCCATCCAAGTCACCTCACTCCACAGTAAACATTTTGTCTTTCACTCAGTTTTTCCTCTCCTCAAAACCCTTTTTCTTTTCCTCTCAGTGTTCCTTTTTCATCTGTCCAGACCTCCTCCTTTTTCCTCACCACCTCCCACCTTGTTAGCTGCATTAGTTTCTCTCTCTCTCTCTCTCTCTCTCTCTCTCTCTCTCTCTCTCTCTCTCTCTCTCTCTCTCTCTCTCTCTCTCTCTCTCTCTCTCTCTCTCTCTCTCTCTCTCTCTCTCTCTCTCTCTCTCTCTCTCTCTCTCTCTCTCTCTCTCTCTCTCTCTGTTTATATTTCAGTTTCATGGCAATGCACCTTACTATTTTTTTTTATATCAAATTTTACAAGCCTATCTTTCACCTTTTTCGCTCCAGTTTTTCCTCATTTCATTCAAACTTTCTTCCTTCGATTTTTTTTTTTTCACATTAACTGACGGCTACTTTTTTCTCTCCCTCTTCCCTTCAGACTCTCATCGGCTCATCTACAGCTTTTACCTTGTCATACATTTTCCATAAACCTTTTCCCTCTCCCTTTTCTCCTGTGAGTTTTTACAGCATACCATCCTTTCTTTAGAGTCTTTTATGTTTTTCCAGTATTCTGTTTCTCACTCTTCCTTTCTGTTTCTCAGCACTTCCCTTTCCTTTCAGCGTATATTTTTTCATCTGCCCTATTCTTTCTCCTTTCCTCCTTCTTTCTCTGACACAAAGCCATCTCTCTAACATCATCTTCCGTTGAAGGTTTTTCGCTATATTCTTTTCCAAAAGTCTTTTCTTATTTACGTTTTTAGCTTCAGTATTTTTCAGTGCTTCATTCATTCATTCATTCATTCATTCATTCATTTTTTTAGTGCCTCATTCACACCTTCCCTCAAAATTTTTATCGCAGACTATCTCAGAGTATTTTTTCTCCCTCTTTTTTTCCCCCGGGGGGTTTATCAGCATCTCATCTTCCTATATATATATATATATATATATATATATATATATATATATATATATATATATATATATATATATATATATATATATATATTCCGGCTCTTTATGCATATCTTCCTTTATTTTCATTATTTTAGTGCCTCATTCACACTTTCCATCAAATTTTTTAATATATGCTTTATCAGAGGTCTTTTTCCTTCCTCTTTTCCTTCATGCTTTCACCATCAATGTTTCTTTCATGACATTCTTTTCCATAAACCTTTTCCTTCCTCTCTTCCCCAGCCTCGTACCCTCGCTTTGTGCTCTGTGCTCCCCTTCGCCTCTCCCTCACAGCATATAATCCTTCCCATCATATTTTCATCCACCTCTCTCTCTCCCTAGCTCTTTCTCCTTTTTCCTGGGAAGCTCCATAACACCTCTTCCTAAGCGATTTGTTATGAAAATTAAACCTTACTCTCCTCTTCTGTGTCATTTAAATAATTCCATCACCACCACACTCAGCATAAATAACATACAAATTGCTATTAAGCAGCCATATCCAAAAATGTAAATCGCTAAGGAAGAGGTGCTACGGAGCTTCCTTAACCGACGAGAATACGGACCCTGCTTCTTTTACTCTCGTGGTCATCCAAAATCCACTTTCTCTGTCTCTGTCTCTGTCTGTCTGTCTGTCTGTCTCTCTCTCTCTCTCTCTCTCTCTCTCTCTCTCTCATCTGACCTAAAAAATTGCCATTTATCCTGCTTGAATCCTGAGTTGCAGCGGCGGATTAACGCTAGAAATACTAAGCTAGTCACGAAAAAGTGCTACGGGAAGGAGGGAGAACCGTAACATTGTGTTTCCTGCCACTGAGCCACATGAAATAATCTGCAAAAGGAAGGGAAAATCTGGGCCAAGTAGTAGTAGTAGTAGTTGTTGTTCCCCAGGCAGTCTGGCCGAACAGCCCCGAGTCCCTAAGGAAGGCCATGGCCGAAACCGGGTTTTTTCACAGAGCTCTCAAGGAGTGTATGTTGTGTTGTTGGTGTAGGTGATTGTGTGCAATGCAGTCTTCCATAATGTGCTTAATAGTGTGTTGCATCCTGGACAGGCATCAGCGACGGAGTCATCCAGCCTCTTCTGGTAACTTAAGAGGGCTGGATGATGCTCACATCTCAGCCTGGCCAGGTGAACCCTGTCCTCACGAGGGAGATAGGATTCAGAAGGGTGGATATCAGGAGGCCATGAAAAGGATATGAGTTGGTGTTAACCTCTGAAAACCTCTTAATCACACAAAACAATGGGCTGTGTGTGTGTGTGTGTGTGTGTGTGTGTGTGTGTGTGTGTGTGTGTGTGTGTGTGTGTTTATGACGTTTGGATTCTTTTGTGCTGGTTAATTTTTACTTGTGTGTTATCAGAGCGCTTATAACCTTCCTTATGTGTGTGTGTGTGTGTGTGTGTGTGTGTGTGTGTGTGTGTGTGTGTGTGTGTGTGTGTGTGTGTGTGTGTGTGTGCGTGTGTGTGTCTCAGAGAGAGAGAGAGAGAGAGAGAGAGAGAGAGTCAGTGGGATAAAGCGAATCTCCAACCAAGAGGGGCAAATCACTGCCTTGCAAGAAGCAGAAAATACCGACATTTATCATATTCACAGCATCAGCATAAGTCGCCTTCAAAACAGATAAATATCGTGAGAAAATAGTTGCGACAAAATTTCAGTTGACAACATCGATTTAGCCGTAAATATATATATATATATATAAGCCTTTTGTCGAGCAGTTTAAAAAGATGGACGGTCTTCGTTTTCGTACTTTACTAATTTATAGCAAAATGAAAGCATAGCATCGTTCAGCAAGGGCAAAATACTATGTCGAGGCTATTTTCATGCGATATTTCCTTATTTTAAACGCCATTTATGCTGATATTACGAAAATTATTGTTGTCGATTTCTTCAGCACCCTTGTACCCCAAAACTCGCAAGCGTCAAGCCGTCCATTCCAGACTTGAGCGCCAATTCATTCAAGACCTGGTTCTGGGGGCAAAGGAGGCTCCGTAGCAACTCTTTCTTAGCGATTTATTTTGAATATTATGGCTTTTTTGGTAAAGCATAAAAAATTTTGACATTTTGTTTTATGGTATTTATATCAATGTCATCTCGACAGATTTTGCATCAATCGCATATGAGATGATAGGGTTTACTGAGTGTAAGGAAGAGTTACGAGGGAGGTGGTATGCCCTCTCTGAAGACATTTAGAGGGCCCTTCGTGACTCTCCCCCCCATCCTTTATATAAGTCCAAGTGCGCCATCATACAGAATGACATAGATATTTTGACAGACATAGCGTATAGGAAATGTCTGGTCCTCCTGCGATATACACGAGGCTGTTTCGGAGGGGTGAATGCTGTGTTTACCTGGCGCCATCACACAGGTCACCAGGCCATTACATACAGCGGTGACGTTTACAGCACAGCGTCCATATGTCAGCAAAATGTAAATGGTCCATTCTGTGTAAAAAATATAATAAATAAATACAAAATAAAATAAATCATTGTTAAAAACTGCACCCGTGTTTTGGAAGTAATTGGGTGATTGACGACGATTTTAAGTCACATTTCGCTCTCACGGGTCAGTATTTTTTTCTGATACTTATTTCGCTGTGTGTGTGTGTGTGTGTGTGTGTGTGTGTGTGTGTGTGTGTGTGTGTGTGTGTGTGTGTGCTTTATTTAATGTGTCCTTTATTTCATCCCCCCTGTGGTGGAGGGGACACAATATGGCCGCACTATGGGGTGGTACTACTACTCTGCGGCCAGGTTGTGTTAGGAAGAATACTGCCACCGTATTCCCTGCGTGTCGTAAAAGGCGACTAAAAGGGGCGGGGTGAGGGGACTAGGGACCCCCTCCTCTGTTTTTTAGTTCCTAAAAAGAGACAGGCCAGAGAAAGCGATGGGAGATTGAGTTGTCTCCGTATCCTGAAGATTGGGTCTATGAGTGTGCGTGGATGTAGTACAATTGAGGCTAAAAGGGAGCAGGTTGGGAGAATGTTTGTGAGAAGAATTTGGATGTGTTAGCTTTGGGTGAAACAAAGATGAAAGGGAAGGATGAGTCTATGTTTGGAAGTGTGAATGGAAGATTGTCAGGTGTTGATAGGGGAAGGGCAAGAGAAGGTGTGGCCTTGTTAGTGAGTCCGGAAGTACAGCAGTGTATGATTGAATGGAAGGAGGTGTCATCGAGACTGATGTGGGTGAAAGCGAAATTTGAACGTGATTTGTGGGTGTTTGTGAGTGCATATGGGCCTGGTAGTGAAAGGGATGAAGAAGAGAGGGAGTCTTTCTGGAATGATGTTGATAAGTGTCTGCCGAGTTTTGGAGCGAATGTGAATGTGGTAATAATGAGAGATCTGAATGCTAGAGTAGGAAATGTAGTATTTGAAGTTGTAGTTGGTATGCATTGTGTGCCTGGAAGAAATGAAAATGGGGAACGAATGATAGGGATGTGTGGAGCGAGAGATGGTGATTGGAAATACACTGTTTGAGAAGAAAGATATTTAGAAGTATACATGGGTGAGACAGGAGGGTGGAAGGATTGTTGATAGAGCTTTGATGGACTATGTGGTTGTGTCCAGGAATGTAATGGGAAGATTGTTGGATGTGAGAGTTCTGAGAGGGGAGGGTGGAGGTATGTCTGACCACTACCTGGTGGAGGGAAAGTTAAGAGTAGGTAAGAGATGGGTGAGAGCTAGGAGGGTTAGGTGTGGGAGGGAGGTTTTGAAAGTGAGTGAGTTGGATAAAAGAGAGAAAATGATAGAGTATCAGGAGAAATTGAAATATGAGTGGAACGCAGTGAAAGATCAGGAAAATGGCAGTGTGGAGGAGGAATGGCAGTTGTTTAAGAGTGCTGTGGTGGGACATGCAGAAGAGGTGTGTGGTGTGAGACGTGTGGCTGGTGGTGTAAGAAAAGGAAATGAATGGTGGTGCGAGGAAGTAAGTATGGCTGTGGCTGAGAAGAGACGTGCATATGAAGTGTGGCTGCAGAGATAGGATGAGGTGTCATATGAGAGGTATAAGGAAAAGAGGAATAGGGCAAGAAGGGCTGTGCGTGATGCTAAAGTGGCAGCAGATGAGAGGTGGGGTAGGCGGCTGACTGAGAATTTTCAACAGAATAAGAAAATGTTCTGGAAGGAGGTGAAAAGGGTGCGAAAGGGAGAGTCTGGGAAGGAAGAGCGAGTAAAAGCAGAGGATGGATGGATGTTAATTGAGATGGATGCAGTAAGGAAGAGATGGGCAGAGTATTTTGAGAGATTGTTAAATGTAGAGGAGGAAAGGGTGGCTGAGATTGTGGAGGATGGAAGGGTGCAAGGAATAAATGTGTTGGAAGAGTTGAATGATTCTTTGATCAAGAAGGAGGAAGTGGAGAAGGCAGTAAAGGAGATGAAAACAGGGAAAGCTGCAGGTATGGATGGGTGTGCTGTGGAATGCCTGAAGGGTGGTGGAGTGACTATTGTTGACTGGTTGGTAAGATTGTTGAATGTGTGCTTTGTGAAAGGTATGGTGCCAATTCACTGGTCAAGTGCATGTGGGGTCCCGTTATATAAAGGCAAGGGCGATAAGTATGAATGTACTGCCTTTAGGGGTATAAGTCTGTTGAGTGTTGTAGGCAAGGTGTATGGGAGAGTGTTAATTGTGAAAGTTAGAGAGGATACAGAGGGAGTGATTGGTGATGAGCAGTGTGGCTTTAGGAGAGGGAGAGGATGCGTGGATCAGGTGTTTGTTGTGAGACAAGTGTGTGAAAAATATTTAGCGAAAGGCAAGGATGTGTTTTGGGCATTCATGGATTTAGAGAAAGCGTATGGTAGAACTGATAGGGAGGCTTTGTGGACTGTTCTAAGATTGTATGGACTTGATGGTAGGTTACTAAAAGGGGTGAAGGTTTTTATGTAAATAGTAGAGCGTGTGTAAGAGTGGGAAATGCTGTGAGTGATTAGTTTCCTGTTAGAGTGGGGCTGCGACAGGGATGTGTGATGTCGCCTTGGTTGTTTAATATTTATATGGATGGTGTTGTAAGGGAGGTGAATGCAAGAGTTTTAGGTGGAGGTCTGAGTCTGGTGAATGTTGATGGTGGAGAGTGGAATCTGAAGCAGCTGCTGTTTGCAGATGATACTGCACTGGTGGCTGATTCAGAGAAGAGATTGAGACAGTTGGTAGAGGAGTTTGGAAGGGTGTGTGAAAGGAGGAAACTGAAAGTAAATGAGAATAAGAGTAAAGTGATGAAGTGTACAAGGTTGGTAGAAGGTAGGGGGATGAATATAGTTTTGAATGGCGAGTTGCTTGAGGAGGTAGAGTGTTTTAAGTATTTAAGGTCACATGTTGCTGTGGATGGAAGAATAGATGCAGAAGTGAAGTTTAGAATAAATGAAGTAGGAAAGGTGCTGGGAGGAATGAAAAAAGTGTTTAGATGTCATTCGCTTAGAATGAATGTAAAGAGAAGGCTGTATGAGGGTGTTGTGGTACCGACTGCATTATATGGGGCTGAAACATGGAATATGGGTGTAGCAGAGAGGAAAAGTTTGAATGTAATGGAGATGAGGTGTCTGAGGGGTATGTGTGGAGTGACGCGTATGGATGGAGTGCGAAATGATGAAGTGGGAAGGAGAACTGGAGTGTTTCAGGAGATGGCTTATAGAGCTGAGCAGAGTGTGTTGCGATGGTTTGGGCAGATGGAGAGCATGGACTATGAGCGATTGGTGAAAAAGATAACTAGATCTGATATGAGAGGTGTAAGGCTGAGAGGGAGACAACGAATAGGATGGATGGACAGCGTGAAGAGAGCGCTGGATGTAAGAGGGATGTGTGTTGAGCAAGGAAGAGTGGCTGTGCGTGACAGAAATAAATGGAGAGAAATTGTGAATGAATAAATGATGACGCAGTCCTGAGGGGATATTCTCCCGCATTTGGTCTGATCAGCTAGTCAGGTCAGGTGCGAGTAAGGGGATGGGTCCATTATGATGTGGCAGGGGTAAACCAGCACTGCTGTCGGGCCCTGCTGCGGATGTCACAGACTGCACTGAACAGTTGACCCATGTGTGGTGTGGTGTGGTGAGGATCTGTCCCTTCTCCCCTTTGGGGCTAAGATGCGAATGAATGTGTTTGAATGGATGAGTAAATGGGGAGTGTGTCGTCCTGTCTCGGCTACCTCCCTTTCCTTGGGGGAAGCAGCCTAGGTATATGTATGTATGTTATTTCATGACGATTAGCTTGTTTGGATTCTTTTTAGCTAGTTAATTTTTGCTTCTCATGTGTTATTAGGGGGCTTACAGTTTCCCTTGTGTGTGTGTGTGTGTGTGTGTGTGTGTGTGTGTGTGTGTGTGTGTGTGTGTGTGTGTGTGTGTGTGTGTGTGTGTGTGTGTGTGTGTGTGTGTGTGTGTGTGCATATAATTTTACCTTCTCTGAATGAAGTTGCTGGGAGTGCCAATTCTTTCTAGGTAAGACAGTGCAATGAACTATAATAACCTTCGCTGCTATGGCGTCATTTTCAGTTTATTCCGATCTTATTACGGCCAGATTTTATTCACCTTAGTTTACTGAAGGCTACAGCTAACCCCTCCAAGCTGAAGTCTCTGCCAAGCTGAAGGAAATAGTCTGAAGGCAGCATGGACGAAGCTAAAAGAGACAGACATGTAATCTTAAATTCTTGAAGAGTACAGCATTGATTCGCCTCAGCCTTTCGATCTTTGGTCCTTGTCTCAGCTGAATAAAATCGTCTGGTGGTAACTGGAATAAGATATTGGTTAAAATTTAAAAACCAGAGTTGCCCCCACCATGGAAGAGTTAGTATATGTGATTAAATTATGTCAGTACAGAGCCAGGCCTCCCCCTCACCCCACACTAACACTAACGCGGGTGATTTAGGTAGTTAGATACATTGACTGGCAGATAGATACATTGACTGGCAGATAGATACATTGACTGGCAGATAGATACATTGACTGGCAGATAGATACATTGACTGGCAGATACATATATTGACTGGCAGATACATTGACTGGCAGATACATTGACTGGGTAAATAGATACACTGACTGGGTAGATAGATACATTGATTGGGTAGATAGATACACTGAGTGGCAAATAAATACATAGATAGATAGATACATTGATTGACAGATAGATGCATTGACTGGCAGACAGATACATTGACTGCCAGACAGGTACACTGACTGGCAGATATATGCATTGACCGGGTAGATAGATTTTTTTTTATGCGAAGAAGGAACCAAAGGACACGAGCCAGCAATAACTGTTCCTTCCAAAAGAAAAACAAAATACAAGAGAGAGACAAATTCAAGATCGGTTTATTTCGAGATACCTGGACACACTGCTTTTGAAAGATTGGAGATAACAAGAAGCAGGAAATACAGACAGGGGGAGACAGTTCCAAAGTTGACCTGTTGCATAAATGAAGGACTGGGAGTAACGGTTAACTCTTGCATTAGAGAGTTGGACAGAAAAGAGATGAGAGTTTACTATAGACGGGTGCTACGCGCCCGTCGTAGAGGTGGAGGAATGCATGCAGACAGTTCAGAGGAGCAGTGACCATTGAAGTAGCGATAGAAAAGAGATAAAGATGCAACAGTGCAGCGAAGAGACAGAGGTTGTAGGGAGTCAGTAAGAGGAGGAGGGTTAATGAGACGAAAAGCCTTTGACTCCACCCTATTGAGAAGAGCTGTATGTGGGGAACCTCCCCACACATGAGAGTTGTACTCCACACAGGGGCGGATAAAACCCGTGTATAAAGTCAACAACTGTGCAGGGGTAAAGAAGGAACGGAGTCGGCTTAGCACACGTAATCTCTTGGAAGCAGATTTTACAAGAGATGTAATATGATCTTTCCAAGATAAGTCCCGAGTAAATGAAACCCCAAGCATGTTCAAGGATGATGCAGGATTAAGCTGAATATTATTAAACATTAGTGGGTATACCTGTGGAAGATTTTGTCGGGTTGATAGGTGTAAGAACTGAGTCTTTGATGCATTAAAAACAAGATTATTTTTGACTGGCAGATACATACATAGATTGACAGATAGATACATTGACTGGCAGATACATACATAGATTGACAGATAGATACATTGACTGGCAGATAGATACATTGATTGACAGAGAGATACATTGACTGGCAGATAGATACATTGATTGACAGAGATACATTGACTGGCAGATAGATACATTGATTGACAGAGAGATACATTGACTGGCAGATAGATACATTGATTGACAGAGAGATACATTGACTGGCAGATAGATACATTGATTGACAGAGATACATTGACTGGCAGATAGATACATTGATTGACAGAGAGATACATTGACTGGCAGATAGATACATTGATTGACAGAGAGATACATTGACTGGCAGATAGATACATTGATTGACAGAGATACATTGACTGGCAGATAGATACATTGATTGACAGATAGATACATTGACTGGCAGATAGATACATTGATTGACAGAGAGATACATTGACTGGCAGATAGATACATTGATTGACAGATAGATACATTGACTGGCAGATAGATACATTGATTGACAGATAGACACATGATTATAAACATGGATATATAGACAGAAGGGTTGATTCAGTGATACTGACAGACAGATACATGATTATACACGTGGATAGATAGACAAGAGGGTTGAATCTGTGATACAGCAAAGTGGTTATTAGCCAGATAGATACAGTGATTGGCAGATGAATACATTGACTGGCAAATAATATACTAATAGACAGATAGATACACTGACTGGCAGACAGATACATGATTATACACAGAGACAAAATTAAGACATGCGGGGTAATTCTGTTATATAGCCAATTATTACGCTGCTTACAAGCCTCTGTCATATAAATATAACCAGTAAATAGATGAAAATGGTCAGATAGATACAGTACTGTTCATAAAGAATATACAGTATGTGAAATGGATAGGTATGGATAGACAGGGAGAGAGATTTGGATATATAGCAAAGGATTTATACAAAGGTTACTGGCTTGACTTATAAAGTCAGTTCTGAGCATAGAGATAGACAGCTAGTTACAGTGACTGATAGATAGCTGCACTCATACATACAATCTTATTATTATATGGCAGATATATTTAGGTATACCCGGATAGATCTGGATATATTTAAACGTTACGTATCAAGATGCTTTTAAGGGAACGGGAAGGAGAGACCAAGGATGAGGTGGAGGGATGGAGTAGAGAGGTATATGAGAGAGGGATGTGAGCTGGGGAAAGGGCAGCGAAATAGCAGGCGACAGGGCGATATGGAAGCTATTAGACAATACCGTGCTTCTCCATCTTTCCCATAGCACTTCTTCGTGACTAGCCCCATAATCTAGTGTTAATCTTGCGTTACAACTCAGAATTCAAGGTAGCGAGACTAATTTTAGCCCAGCATAGAGTAAAAAAGGTATAGCAGATGTGTGTCCCTACTCATGAACTCGGCTGTAGTTATGAGTCATAGGCTCATAGTCTAGTCGGTTAAAGAAGTTCCCTAACACCTCTTTTATAACGATTTATTTTGGCTATAAATGGCTAATATCCTTTTGTACTGTACGTTATTTATGCAAAGTAGGGTGATACTGGAAGGAAGATGAGGACAGTAATGTGTAATGAACCAAATAAATAGCTTAGGAAAAGGTGTTAGAGAACTTGGTCATACTTTTTTTTTCTTTCCTCTAATCCCTCCCCCCTGGCTAAGAATTTGAAAGAGAACCAGTGAACCTTCGAACCAGACGGGCATGCGACACACAAGGCCGGCGTGAGAGGCTCTTGGTGTGGGAGGAGGAGGTGTCTGTGTTACACGAGACGCCGCCCAACAACACATCTCCATACCTCGCCCTCACCTCACCCTCACACTCGCCCTCACCCTTACACCCGCCCTCACCCTCACACTCGTCCTCACCCTCACACCTGCCCCCACACTCACACTCGCCCTCACACTCACCCCCCCCCTCACACTCACACTCGCCCTCACCCTCACACCCGCCCTCACACTCACACTCGCCCTCACACTCACACTCGCCCTCACACTCTCCCTCACACTCACACTCACCTCACCTCTCCTCACCTCACCTCACTTCACCTCTCTCACACACACACACACACACACACACACACACACACACACACACACACACACACACACACACACACACACACACACTACACCTCTCTCTACGTACCCTCACCTTCTTTCAAGACGCCGCATTCAGTTCACTCTCCCTCCTAGCATCTGGGGCTTGAAAATGCGGTACATGATAAAAACTACTTGATAAAACACTTCTCGTCTTTGTGCTTATCCCCTTCAGTTAGTGATGTGTTATTAATATTATTCTTGCTGGTGTCAGACAGTTTTATTTAGCTTTGGCAGAGACGAGAGGCTTTGAAGGGGTTTATGGAAGCTGTTTATAGCGTCATCACTACACAGTTTCTCCTAATATATATAAAATCATATAAAGTTAGCAAGAACATCGTTACAATACGCCACTGGCTCGAGGGGGTTATGATTACAACCCTCAACGTTAATAAATACATAGATAAATATATAAATAAATAGCAGTAATAAATAAATGGCAGAAGGAGACACTACAAGGCTGCACCACTGATCAGACTCTCTCAGTGTCCATCTTATCAAGGGTTTTCGTTCATGTCCATTCCGATATCGTTGGTTGTCTTTGCGCATACGTCAGGTCCAGATGTGTTCGTAGGGGATCTCTGTTCTTTTATTGTACCTTATCTTTATCACTAGACCTATTCGTAGTGTTAAAATATATGTATGTAAGTATATATGCATGTATGTATTTATGTATGAACGTATGTCAGTGATATTTGTGTTTTGTCAGGCTTGTTGTGTTGCACTGTATGTCCTCTGCAACCGAAAAAAGAAAGAAAAGTAAATCCCAGTTAATCTCGGACTAACTGGGGCAAATCCATTCCATATTAAACAATATTCCGGATTAACCTGGTTCCAGAGGGAGAGAAGCTCACATGTGTACTATGACCAAAGGACTGGAAAAGCGTTGTGTTTTAAGTATAGGTTTCGATACTAAAATAAAGCAGTGTAAATTATTCTTTTCCTTTATCTATGGTTTTACTGTAATGCACAATAAGCCAAACAGGTAGCGTAGGAGAGGAATCAAGAGAAGAGGAGGGAGGGGGATGACAGAGGTGAGAAAAAGTCTCGAGGGTGAGGAAAAGTTTCGAGGGTAAGGAAAAGTTTCGAAGGTGAGGAAAAGTGTTGAAGGTAAGGAAAAGTCTTGAGGATGAGGAAAAGTCTCGAGGGTGAGGAAAAGTCTCGAGGGTAAGGAAAGGTCTCGAGGGTAAGGAAAAGTCTCGAGGGTGAGGAAAAGCCTCGAGGGTGAGGAAAAGTCTCGAGGGTGAGGAAAAGTCTCGAAAATGAGGAAAAGTCTCGAGGGTAAGGAAAGGTCTCGAGGGTAAGGAAAAGTCTCGAGGGTGAGGAAAAGTCTCGAGGGTGAGGAAAAGTGTTGAAGGCGAGGCAAAGTCTTGAGGATGAGGAAAAGTCTTGAAGATGATGAAATGTCTTGAGGATGAGGAAATGTCTTGAGGGTGAGGAAATGTCTTAAGGGTGAGGAAAAGTCTTGAGGGTGAGGAAATGTCTTAAGGGTGAGGAAATGTCTTAAGGGTGAGGAAAAGTCTTGAGGGTGAGGAAAAGTCTTGAGGGTGAGGAAAAGTCTTGAGGGTGAGGAAAAGTCTTGAGGGTTAAAAATCTTTATAAATGGTTTCAACCCACCTGGTTCAAGGACTTTATTTATTCATTTGTCTATTTATTTTTGCAGATTGTAGAGACGAGGGAGCACTTCAGCCTGCCGCCGTGGTGCTCTGTCCTGCATCCACACTCCAGCCCCATCCGAAACACCCCTCACACCCACACCAATACCCCTCCCAGTCACTCTCCCACCCTCTACACCCACAGCCACACCCATTACACCCACACTCACACCCTGTCCAGTCACTCTCAGAAGCATCACTCCTGGGCCAGTCACTCTCAGATACACAGTCACACCCACACTCCCACTCACACCCACAGGCACACCCAAAGTCAGTCATATACTCACACCCACAACCTGGCCAGTCAACCTCGCAAATTGCATCCTTGCATCAGTCACCCTCACACTCACACACACACCCACAGTCACCCTCAAACCCACATCCACACGCACACCCACACCCACACCCACACCCCTCATATTCAAATCCCGTGTTACACCACCTTTTACAAACAAGCGGTCAGCCAAGCCAAAGTATTAATCTACCCTCCCCACACCCTGGACAAACTCTACCCACACCACGACACGACTCCTTGGTACCCTGGTCGTTCTTACAAGTACAAGCCGTGCAAGATTTACAGCAACTAAGGAAACTGCATCACTCAAGACAGCACTTCCTGGATGGTGGGAAGGAACACAACATCCCTTCTTCATGGACCTCGCCAAATCCGCAACATTCAGGCGGGCTGCAGCACCCACATCTCGCGTCAAAACAGCCGCGGGAACACCTGCGTCCGCAAGACAGACCCAACAGGACCAGGTAAGCTCCTAAAAGTTTGCAATGCTACTGTGGGATTTACCTGGTTTAAGAATCTCACCGAGAGCCAAGGTAAAAGGATTAAGGATGACCTGAGCTGTATGTATAATCTCTCCCAGGTTTAAGTTGTGTATTAAAGACTGTTTGTGTATACGTTTATCTTCACTCATATAGCAGCAATATTCTCACAACGAATCCATAGAGTAAAATAGTAAGCTGATACGAAAAATAGTATAATTTATGATAATTGCCGGCTGTTATGGACTCTTTTTTTTTTTCTTTTTTCTTTTTTTTGAGTTGATTAGGCTCCTTTTCAAATACTACGAAAATGCACTGCTGCTTCAGGGAGATGAGGAAGGAGAGCCCCACTTCCTTCTCTGGCAAGGCTGTTTCCTTTCTTCCTCTTTGTTTTCCTCCTCCTCTCCTTCCTCTTCTCCTCTTTTTCTTCTTCCTCCTCCTCTCCTTCTTCCTCCTCCTCTTCCTCCTCCTCTTTTTCTTCCTCCTCATTCTCCTTCTCAGCCTACTCCTCCTCTTTTTCCTCCTCCTCTTCTTCCTGATCTGCTCGTAACCTATCTATCTATCTATAGCCCGACGCCCTAATCTCGCAAAGGGTGGCCGCAGACAAAACGACTCCAAGTCGCTCTGTCACCCACCATTTGACTACCCTCACCCCAACTCACCCCCCTCCCTCAAATACCTCTCAACTCCATCCCTCCACCTCATCCTCGGTCTACCCCTCCCTCTCCCTCCCTCCACCTCACCTACATACACCCTCTTAGTCAGTCGCTCAATCTCCATTCTCTCCACATGTCCAAACCACCTCAGTATATTTCTCCTAATCTTTTCAACCACATCCACATCTACCCCACAACGTTCCTTCATTTCTTCATTCGTCAACCTGTCCCTCCACGTCACTCCACATGCTCCTCTCAAGTAACTCATTTCCACTGCTCTCACTCTTGACTTGTTCCCCTCTTGCAAGGTCCACGTCTCGCTTCCATACGTCAGGGTAGGGATCACAATACTATCATGCAGTGACTCCTTAACTTCCATACTCACCTCCCTATTTCTCATCACTGCTTTCAGTGAACCAACAACCTTCCTTCCCTGCTGTATCCTTTCACGCACTTCATCCCCCAAAGTTCCATCCCTACTCATCACACTGCCCATGTACTTGAATCCACTCACATTCTCCATATCCTCACCATCCAACCCCACTGCACACTCTGTGACTTCATTCCTCTCAAACACCATAACTTTACTTTTGTTTACATTAACTTTCATATTCCTCCACCTACACACTGTTCCAAATTCATTCACCAAACCTTGCAACTCCCATTCATCTTCACTCAACAATACTGTATCATCAGCAAACAGCAACACCGGAAGCTTCCAAATCTCACCCTCATTGACTAGGGCCAGCCCCACATCTACTGCCCTACCTTGCACCTCCTTTACAACCCCATCCATGTATATATTAAACAGCCATGAAGACATCGCACAACCCTGTTTCAGTCTCACATTGAGATCAAAGAACTCACTCAGCTCACCATCCACTCGCACCGTAGCCCTAGCTCCCTCGTACATACTCTTCACAGCACTCAACAATTTCCCCTCCACTCCATATATTCTTAATACCTTCCACATACCTTGCCTATCTATTCTGTCATAAGCTTTCTCCAAGTCCATGAAGGCAGCATACACTTTCCTTCCCTTCTCTAGATACTTCTCCACTAAACATCTTAGAACAAATATCTGATCTACACACCCATTTCCCTTCCTAAATCCCCCTTGTTCTTCTCCAACTAGCTCCTCTGTCGTATGCCTAACCCTATCAGTGAGTATTCTACCATATATTTTACCAGTCACACTAAGAAGGCAAATACCCCTATGGTTACCACATACTTCTCTCTCCCCTTTTCCTTTGTATAAAGGAACAATTATACCTGATTTCCAGTCCTTTGGAACCCTTCCCTCTTCCCAAGCCAATCTACACAACTTCCATATCCATTCCACAACAATCTCACCCCCATACCTAAGCATTTCACCACACACTCCATCAATTCCTGGGGCCTTTCCCAACTTAATCTTCTTCATCTCTTCCACTACTTCCGCCCTACTGATCTCTTCCTCCCTCCATTCATCTCTTCTTCTCCGAGCCATTCCCCAACCATTTATACTCACACTGCTCTCATTCTTTACATTCAACAAATCCTCAAAGTGCTACTTCCATCTCCTCAATTTCTCTCTCTTCTCCACCAACAATCTATTATTCCTATCTTTCACTCCCCTACTATTTCCCCTTTCACACTGCCTTACTTTCTTTACCTCCTTCCAAAACAATTTCTTACTCTCCCTCCATTTCACACTCAGATTCCTCCCAAACTCTTCATCCACTTTCTTCTTACTCTCCTTCACCAGTCTCTTAACCTCCCTTCTCCTGCTCACATATACCTCTCTCTTCTCTCTCTCATCTTCTCCCCTACCTCTACTCGCTAACCATTCACTACCCCCAACCCAGTCGTAGCAACTCCAAGTGGCTTTTGAGGTTCGTAACAACTCTTCCTTTGATATTCATTCTGTATACCACACCTCAAAATCCTCTTGTATGATATCTAAGCAAACTATGTAGATATTTAAAAAAAAAAAAAATCGCGTAGCAGATAAGATAAAGTTAGGCGAACTGTACAGAAAGTAAATCACTAAGGAAGAGTTGCTGAGAATAACAAGGGATATAAAGAGCATACAAAAGAATGTTAAGGTGCAATATAATAATAAATCGCTATGGAAGAGGAGCTCCGAAGCCACCTAAGATACGGGCTTACATTATAAGACTGCCATAGGTGGAATTCCCCAAAATATTTACGATCGTGTGTCTCGTACCATATCGTTCTACAGGAAAGCCTAGAGATATGGAAGAAATCTATATACTCCTTTCCTTGTCTGTCCTGAAGAAAAAAGATATTACACACCACAGTTTTCACCCATAACCGAGATATCTATGCATTTATTTATCGATTGATTTCTTTTTTGTTTAGTAGGAGTGGAAGGTACGTAACGAATCTGCACTTTGTCTCCTTCGTCAGTCCTGCAAAGACATTGTTACGACTGGGAAACAATCGTAAATTTGTTCGTGTGGCCGAGCCGTTTCCTAAATGGCCTCCTGACGTCTACGACATTCTGAGTGGGTCGAGGAGAGTATGCTGAGCGTGTCGTGCTTGGCGAGTGACCACTCTAACAAAAATTTAATAATAACAACAACAACAATAGTAATAATAATAATAATAATAATATAATAATAATAATAATAATAATAATAATAATAATAACAACAACAATTATAATAAAATAATAATAATAATAATAATAATAATAATAATAATAATAATCCACCCATCCATCATCCAATTCTGTGTTGTCCCATGAGAAGCGTAGGAGCCCGGGGCTAGACGAGTTGGTCCTGACATTTAAGATGAGAGTGACCAGCCTCACTCATCCCTGAGTGGCATTACCTGAGCAATAAACCCCAATCACCCCTTGAATATAAACTTTCACCGGCTCAATCCAATTGGAGCGCCTTAAATACCGGCGCCGTAATTTGGTTATATGGTTACCACCCAACGTAGTAAATGGTTTCCTGGTGTACAGGAAACCATTTGGCTTGTCACTCAGTGTAGAGTCACCCACAGGAAGAAGGGAGAGGAAAGAATGAAGGAATGAAAGACAGAACAGGGAGTGTAAAGTCACCCATAGGCAGAGGGAAGAGGAAAGAATGAAGGAAAGAGAGAAAAGGAAGGAAGGAGGAGAGCAAAGAGCAGACACCCAAAGCAGCACTACGTCGAGTGAGTGGATGGTGGGCGCCCTCACCTACCACGAATAATAATAATAATAATAATAGAAGTGGCAGTAGCAGTAGTAGTAATAGTAGTAGTAGTAGTAGTGACAGTAAGTAGTAGCAGTAGTAAGAACACCACCATCATCGCCACTATCACAACCGCCACCACCACCAACAATAATAATAGTAATAATGATAATAATAATAATAATAATAATAATAATAATAATAATAATAATATCTTTATTTCGCCATAGCCACCTCAGCACCGACAACCTCTTCCTGTACCGCAAAAGGCCAGACATATGAGAGCAAAGAGAACTTAGTTGTTCTTATTGTTGGAGAAAACTTTGACATAAACCTCTACTACATTCAAACCACAAATCCTACAACACTCTTCACAGGGTATATTGCCATGTCCCCTTCCCACCCCCACCACAAAATCCACCTCACACGTCCCCCACTTAGCTGTTCCCAAAGCCAAATTCTTTAACCTTCCCCAAATTCTTACAGTCATAATAGATATTTTGGCACAATCGTTCGTTGCACTCGAACCACCAATCCTACAACCCTTATTTTAACAGGGTGTACTTACCATTTCCAGACCCAGAATCCATCAACACTGCATCCCATCCTGTCCATTCCTCTGCCTACCACGCCCATGTATTTACCTTCTCTGAATGTTTCATGGCACTGTCGACAAACGCACCTGTACATTTTAACATGATATGTGCAGATAGTTTAAATAATCGTTCTGTATGCCAACAACACCAAGAAGCATTTAGAGATGGTAAAGAAATTGGCTTGGTTGGCAGAGGAGTGGGTAGGATGGGCTGGAATAGGAAAATATACCCTATTTAAAAAGTGGTCGTGGGATTGGTGGACTGAGCGCAGCGAAGACCCATGTCAAAATATATTTTAAGAATGAAAGAATTTGGGGTAGGTTCAAGACTGCAGAATACCGAAGTTTAGATTTACGAAGCAAACTGGAGAATTTTACCAGCACACATCTCTTTCTTCCTCCCACATCCACTTCACTATGAAAGCATTATTGACTGGTAGCATCATAATTAATCTTAAAATGGCATCCTCGGACTGAAGGAAACAAGATTAGCAGAGTTTAGAAAAAGGAACCAGCCATCAAAATTCTACCCACGCAGACATACACTTACCAAAACTCTACCAACACACACACACACACACATGTGCACACACCAAAACTCTATCAACATACGCACGCACCAAATCTGTCAATACACACACACACACACACACACACACACACACACACACACACATCCCTTCCTCCCCTCCTCATCACAGCACACAAAATGACGCCATAGGATCGGGCCTGTGAGCATAATATCCGGCGGTGCTCACATGAATTTCAAGTTATCGAAAAATACGAGGTAAAGAGACGGTGCTAGCCTGCAAAATTTCCCTGTTTCCTTTTTCAGTGTTGATTTAGTTTTTCAAGATTGTCGCTAGGACAAAGGAAAATAGAAAACAAATGAGGGTATATAGTCAAGCTTTCCGAAAAATTTCCAACCCTCTTTTCTTCATACTTTTTCTCGTCTTCATCTTCCACTTCCTTCTCTTCCTTTTCTTCTTCCTCGTCTTCCTTCTCTTCTTTTTCTTCTTCTTCATCCTCTTCTTCTTCTTCTTCTAGTTCATTCAGTCCTTCGGAAATAGATATGAGTCAATATTTTTCCTTTTGTGGGGGTGAAGTTATAAATCAACATCTTCAAGACATAAATTCCAAGCAGTTAATAGTCGAAAAAGAGGGCGTGGCAGAATAGTCATTGTTTTTCCTATAACTTTCCTTTTTTCTTTTTCTTTTCCTAGCCTAAGCACTCTGATCCCTGAAATAAGTAAAGCAAGGAGCAAAAGATAAAATTTGGTTGGATGAAGGCCTTGTCGTTTGGCGCCGATTTATGACAAGTAGTTATCCCAGTAATATAGCAGATCAGTAGGCGTATATGAGAGAGGGGGTGTGAGCTGGGGGGAGGGCAGTGAAATGACGGTGGACAGGGCGACATGGAGGTGATTTGTTTGTGGTCACTCCTTACGGGATTGAAGCATCTGGCAATAGATAGACAGTAGGCGTACTTAACAGCAACTTTGCTTTTCTTTCCCTCGACTGTCCTCTGATTCATAAAGATAGCTACATCGAAAGACAGTCGGAAAATAAAAGACAGGAGATAAGCTTTCAAAGACTCCTACGTTTTTCTCTCGATTATTCAGGTCTTCAAGAAACGAGAGCTTGGAAAAAAAATACTTGATTTGTGTGGGCGTTATCGAAGTTTATTCCAATAGAAACAAAAAAATCGGTCGTGAAATAGGAGGACAGTGGACATACATTTTAGAAACTATCCCTAGTAATTTTTCCTTGGTCAGTGAGTCCTTAGATATAAATTAATATATATATATATATATATATATATATATATATATATATATATATATATATATATATATATATATATATATATATATATATATATATATATATATATATATATAAATAGAAAAGAGTGATTTAAAAATGTGGTGTTCATAAACCTTCCATTCCTCTCTTTCTTGACACTTAGACCTTAAAGAGAGAGAGAGAGAGAGAGAGAGAGAGAGAGAGAGAGAGAGAGAGAGAGACAGACAGACAGACAGACAGACAGACAGACAGACAGACAGACACAGACAGACAGACAGACAGACAGACAGACAGAGACAGAGTGAATTACATAGATACACAGACCACACAGACTTTACAGTCCCTCCGAGGTAGTCCGGCCTTAATATTAATGCATGTACAGTACTTTAGTCACAGGAGAGAGAGAGAGAGAGAGAGAGAGAGAGAGAGAGAGAAATAGGAGACTTACTGAGAAATCAAAAATGACCACCCTTATAAACTTTCTATGCACAAGTCTTCCTCTCATCTTGCCCTTCAAAATTAAGCCACAAAGCAAAAGATACTTGAAATCCAGTAGCATGGACGGACGGCAATTTTTTTCATGGTGAACTATTGCCCGTCGCTTCCCAATCCTGACCAATATTTCGCTATGCGCCATCACCCCTCACATCTCTATTATTTTCTCTATTCTTTACGGGGGGTTGTCTGTCGCCTCTCTGTATGGCTGTCTGTATGGGTCACGATATCTTTCCCCGTCGCTCGCTTTCCCGTCCCTGGAAACGCTTACTCTAAGTCTCCTATAGCTCATTCTTTGTCCACAGTAAGCTGGAGTGGAATTCAGTAAGCCTGAGTTGAAGATATACCTTTTTCACTCTAACTTGGCCTAAAATCGTCATCTCTCCACACGATATCTTTCCCAGTCGCTCAATTTTCTGTCTCTGGACACGATTTATCTGAGGCTCCTATAGCTCATTGTTTGTCCACAGTAAGCTGAAATGCAATGCTATACCCCTTTCACTCCAACTTGGCCTAAAATCGCTAGCTTTCCGCCTTAAATACTTAGTGGTAGCAAGAGGTTGAAATTGCATGATGCCAGTCACGAAGAAGTGCAGATTCAGGCGGTAGAATCGTAGTAGTGTCGGATCCCCCACAGAGCTACGTGAAATAAGCTGGAACAGGGCAATAATTTGGGCCAAGTTAAAGTGAAAGGAGTTTAGGTTTGTCCCGTGGTTGGGGGGGTACAAGGTAGCATTATTAAGGCCCTTCACAGCTACGACATGGTTCCTATTTTGCTCTAGTTACTTTATATGTTACTTGTTACTTTATTTGTTACTTTCTTGTCTGTTACTTTGTTGTTACTTTCTTGTCACGTTTTGTTACTTTTTACCTTCTCTGTTCCTTATTACCTTGTTTCTTATTACTTTCTTTGGTACTTTTTACATTCTCTGTTTCTTATTGTTTTCTTTGCTTCTTATTACTGTCTTCGTTACTTTCTTTGTTTCTAGTCACTTTCTTTGTTACTTGCTTTGTTACTTTATTACTTTCATTGTTACTTTGTTGCTTTCTTGTTACTCTCTTGTTACTTTAATGTTACTTTGTGTTATTTTCTTTTTAGTTTCTTTGTTACTTCTTTGTTACTTTTTGTTACTTTCTTGTTACTCTCTTTGTTATTCTTGTTACTTTCTTTGTTATTTTCTTGTTACTCTATTACTTTCTTGTTACTTTCAAATTACTCGGTGTTCCTTTCTTGTTACTTTCAAATTACTCGGTGTTCCTTTCTTGTTACTTTCTTATTACTTTCAAATTACTTGGTGTTACTTTCTTGTTACTTTCATGTTACTTTGTGTTCCTTTCTTGTTACTTTCTTTGTTACATTCTTCGTTATTTTCTTGTTTCTTTGTTACTCTTGTTACTTTCTTTGTCACTTTTTGTTACTTTGTGTTACTTTCTCTTTATTTTCTTTGTTACTTGCTTGTTACTTGTTATTTTTTGTTACCTTACTTTCTTTGTTACTTTCTTGTTACTTGTTACTTTCTTTGTTACTTTCTTCTTGCATTTTTCTTACTTTCTTGATGCATTGTTACTTTATTACCTTCTTTGTTACTTGTGACTTTCTTTGTTACTTTCTTGTCACTTTCTTGTTACTTTCTTTGTTATTTTCTTTATTACTTTCTTGTTACTTGTTCCTTTCTTTGTTACTTTCTTTGGTACTTTCTTGTTACTTTCTGGTCATTTCCTTGTTACTTTCTCGTTACTTTCACGTGGGTTTATTCAGTTTTAGGGAGGATTTTCCAACTGAAGGGCCAAGTTGGAGTGACAGGAGTATAGGTTAGGTGTTGAGTGTACAGTACATGTAAAGTGTAATGGAGGAAGGCAGGCTCTCTTGCCTTCTCTCTCAGTCACGTCCCTCCCCTACTACCCCTCCCCTCCCAAGCTCCGTACTCTCCTCTCCTGGGCACCTCTCTGTTTGTCTGTCTGTCTGTCTGTCTGTCTGTCTGTCTCTCTCTCTCTCTCTCTCTCTCTCTCTCTCTCTCTCTCTCTCTCTCTCTCTCTCTCTCTCTCTCTCTCTCTCTCTCTCTTTCTCTCTCATTACCTTTTATCATTTCACCAATTCACCTTTCATTACCTAGCCTTCATCTCCCCCTTTTGCACAAACTCTCATTTCCTCCCTTCTCTCTCCTTCATCTCCCTTCATTTCCTAACCTCATTCCCCTCCAAAATCTCTTCACCGATCCATCCACTGCCTTATCAAGAATTCCTCTCCAATTCGCTCTCTTTTCCTGACCCCTTGTCAGGACTCCATATTATAATTACAAATCATAATAGATAGATAGATAGACAGACAGATAGAAGCAGCAAGTCAGATGATGAGAAGGTAGTGTGTCTGTGAGAATCGAGCAATGCTAAACATGCTTACACACTCTAATGCTTGATAGGCACACGACAGCGCCTCGTGACCATAAACACACATACACACATACTCACACACAGGCTTGTAGAACATTTCAACAACAGTGTAACACACGTGACATGACCCCTACTACACCAGAATTTAGGAAGCAGAGCTCAGAAGGAGACAGGCCATAGAACCGACAGGTAGTAGAGAGAAGGAGCCTAGCAACATGGAAGAGAGAGAGAGGGAGAGAGCGAGACAAGGAGGTAGCTCGCGGGACTCTACTTATACTTCACTCGTGTGTGAGAGACTTTGTTAATATTTCCAAGACAAATAAAAATAGTCCCATACTCATATTTACCTTTCCTGTCAAGTCATGACAAAAGAGAACGAAGATTATCTACTTACAAAACTACTCACGTATAACAACCGCTCGTCCACAAGTCTAATATATATATATAACTGATCTACAAAACCTCTCTACAAGCATCTACAAACTTATAGTGAGATATGGCGGCAGCGAACGTACGAACCTCGTCTACGAATCTACAGTGAATTCCTACAAAATACAAGCTACAAGCCTACAAGTCTACAAGCCTACAAGCCTACGAGTCTACAAGCCTACAAGCCCACGAGTGTACAGTTGATTCTGCATTATCAAGGTTGAAAACAAAAAATACCTCTTACAACCAACAACTCACAACCAGCTCCTGACAGTATTCTCTCCAACCCCCTCTCTGTCTGCCCGATCATCACGTTGATTTAGTTTAACAAAATACTGATACAAACAATCTTGCAATTTCTACGACGAACCAACGAACTATAACCATGTACGATCAACTACAAGTAACAACTCTACGAGTCGTCTGTATAATCTTCTACACGCACCTACAAGCAGCGGCAGTCTTCATCCTACAGCGAGTAAATCGCAAGAGAAAAGGACGGAGAATACATCGAGAAAAAACAAAACAAAACAAACAAACGAAGAGTGAGACACGACTCAAAACTCACAACCACCAGACCTCACCCTCCTCTCTTTCCTACCGTCACCCAACCTCCACCGCTGACGCAGGAGTGCGAGAAGGTCAAGACGACGATGCAAATACCAAGTCCATATTCACAACTCATCTTACTCACTCATCTTCACTGAAGTTACTCATCGCTACTCAGTTACTCACCACAGCTACCAGTGTGGGAAGTCGACGTCACCATACGTTTTTGCTAAGACGACAACACGTCAATCAACCCGTGAAGAACAACGCTATCACCACGTGCAACACCACTCACACCATTTCCACCACGGTAAATTAGTGAGTTACATAGTTACTTCATTCATACGATACACAGTGATAGACAACACATTTTGCACAAACATATAAAACCTGCTGTATAGTTACAACTTAAATACATATACCTACTTCAGTTATCTTCATAATTCAATCATTAAATACTTGCACCAAAAATAAATATTCTACACTGTATATATTCATTCATTTATTATAGCATTTATTTACTACCAACGAGTATTACCATTTATACCTACATAAAATACGTGTTTCATACATACAGCTATACATTATTACATCTACAAAGTAATAAAGAAAATATACCATCACAGTTACTCAGTGAGCGATTAAAAGATCTGTATTAAACATTTATTAATTAATGTTACCTAGTGGAAACAGATAAATTAAGTTACAAGGAAAACCAGAAAAAAAAAAAAAATGGCCAACACAAATGACGTTAGCAAGAATGAAAATCTTCCACCCAGTCGTGAAGACAAAGATTTCCACACAATGCTAACACATATATTGCCCACGATAGGTACAAGTGAACAACAAGTCAGTGTATATAGTTAATACTGTATATAGTGTATATATATTTTTTATGTAAAATAACAAAATATGGGGCTATATAATATCATTTTCAGTAATATCTGTGCAATATAAACTAAACCTTAAAAAAGGGTCCCAAGGAAATTAACCAGCAATTATGCAACCATGAACAACACAGAAAAAGCGTAGACAAACGAAGAAAAACAAACTATACCAAATCGATACATACAAAAAAAAAAAAAAAAAGGAAGAAAGAAAAAAAGAAAGAAATACAGTAAGATCACATATCAAACAAATGAAAGTAGGTGTAAGTGTTACTACAAATGCCAAACTACCACATAAACTACAAACAAAAAAGCAAATTGTTGTCTCCACAAGCTAGTGGCATGGCACATCATCACATAAACTCCTTCTATAAGTGAAACAAAAAGCAAATTGTTGTCTCCACAAGCTAGTGGCATGGCACATCATATCATCGACCGCAGCATGACCGGATTCAGTGTCAGGACTGCAATTATTACAATTATGTAACTACAAACGATATGTAACTACAAACAATATGTAACAATTATGTAACAGTTGCATTAACAAGATGTAACTTTTATGTAACTTTAACTACAATTATAAGGCCAACACAATTATGTAACAGTTGCATTAACAAAATGTAACTACAATTATAAGGCCAACACAATTATGCATTACCACAATATTATGTAACAATTCATAAAATATTACAATTATGTATTACTACAATGTTACTACAATGTAACAATTACAATACAATTATGTAACAATTCACAATGTTACAATTATGTATTACCACAATGTTACTACAATATTATGTAAAATCATACAGTTTTACCACAATTCTGTATTACCAGAATCATCATACAAGTTAGGTGAAATATTAGACATTACTAAAGGGATAACTCAATATGTAATGTAATAACCTAGCAGTATTACCATTGCACAATTATATGCGTATGTCTGTTATACATACAGATCTTACAAAATGTCATATGACAACCATTGCATTTATTCAAATATGTATACAACTTGTTTAAAATGTAATATTACTAGATCATTGCAATTTACATGAATATTATATGTATACAATATTATTATCAATATTATGTACTAATAGATTAGGATATGTCAATGATAATTGCTGTCGGAGGACCTTCAGCACGTGACCGAGCAGTGTCAGGACTCCATATTATAATTACAAATCATAATAGATAGATAGATAAATAGATAGATAGACAGACAGATAGAAGCAGCAAGTCAGATGATGAGACGGTATTGTGTCTGCGAGAATCGAGCAATGCTAAACATGCTTACACACTCTAATGCTTGATAGGCACATGACAGTGCCTCGTGACCATACACACACATACACACATACTCACACACAGGCTTCTAGAACATTTCAACAAC
Source organism: Coenobita brevimanus (assembly GCF_032717465.1). Lineage (NCBI taxonomy): Eukaryota > Metazoa > Arthropoda > Malacostraca > Decapoda > Coenobitidae > Coenobita > Coenobita brevimanus. The sequence goes on along the minus strand of NC_137026.1, from coordinate 4,925,873 downwards.
AGTGTAACACACGTGACATGACCCCTACTACACCAGAATTTAGGAAGCAGAGCTCAGAAGGAGACAGGCCATAGAACCGACAGGTAGTAGAGAGAAGGAGCCTCGCAACATGGAAGAGAGAGAGAGGGAGAGAGCGAGACAAGGAGGTAGCTCGCGGGACTCTACTTATACTTCACTCGTGTGTGAGAGACTTTGTTAATATTTCCAAGACAAATAAAAATAGTCCCATACTCATATTTACCTCTCCTGTCAAGTCATGACAAAAGAGAACGAAGATTATCTACTTACAAAACTACTCACGTATAACAACCGCTCGTCCACAAGTCTAATATCTGTATAACTAAACTACAAAACCTCACTACAAGTTTTTACAAATTATATTATGAGATCCTTTCTTTCCTCTCTTTTCCTTTTATCAATTTTATTCCTCTTCTCTGTCGCCCCTTCTTGTTTTTCTGCAGTCAGTCGCTCGCTTTGCATATTCTGTGTCCCCCTGTCTGTCTGTCTGTCTTTTTGTCATTCTGTCTGTCTGTCTGTCTGCCTGTCTGTCTGTCTATCTGTCTGTCTGTCTGTCTGTCTGTCTGTCTGTCTCTCTCTCTCTCTCTCTCTCTCTCTCTCTCTCTCTCTCTCACCATTCATCCTCCCTCCTCGCTCACACACACGGCTCTCCCCACCACACAAGCCACCATTCACATTCAAGTGTTCTCACAGGTAATTCACTCCTCCTTCACTCCCTCACAAGCACCCTGATTACAAGATATATTTTCCACTCTTACCCTTAGAGTTAGGCGAATGTGTTTTACGTTCTATGTGTGTTTTTTCATCTCTCGTATATGTAACGGTCAGTGGAGTACTTTCCCTTCTTGTTCTGTGTGTGTGTGTGTGTGTGTGTGTGTGTGTGTGTGTGTGTGTGTGTGTGTGTGTGTGTGTGTGTGTTTCTCCTTTTTTTATTTATTTTCCTGGCTAATTCATTTTACGTTGCAAGGGTACGTTTTTCATCGTTCATAAACAGTACTTGTCAGTGGCTGAGCTTCCTCTCTCTCTCTCTCTCTCTCTCTCTCTCTCTCTCTCTCTCTCTCTTTATTGCATTTCCTTTTTCTGTTATGTGATAAGGAATAAAGAAATGAACAGGAAAGCAGAGAACTCATTTGGGGGCGCCTCTTATCCTCGCTCTAACGTACGGCACTAAAACTTGGGCCGGGAAGCTCCGTAACACTTTTTCCTATGCGATTTATTTTGTTTATTACACCTTCCTACCCTCTTCTGTGTTGTGCAAATCTTTCAAATACCACCATACTCAGCATAAATAACATACACATTGGTATTACCCAGACATATCCAAGAATAATCGCTAAGGAAGATGTGTTAGGGAGCTTCTATATCCGACATGGACCTTGGACTCTAGGAGGAAAATCCGGAGTTACAAGGAGAGACAGACAGCTTAAGGAGGAAATGAAGGAATGTTGCGGTGTTATACTAGACAGTTTTTAGAGAAGGACTTAACCCTGAGTAAAGACGAAGGGGAGCTGCAAGGCTTGGTGGATGAGTTTGGGAGAGTGTGTAAGAAACGGAATCTAAAGGTGAATGTAGGGAAGAGTAAAGTGATGGTCTTTGAGAAAGGTGAAGTCAGTGAATGTACAGCAAGGTTGGATGGTGAGGAATTGGAAAATGTGAGTACGTTTAAGTACTTGGGTAGTGTGATGAGTAAAGATGGAGATTTGGAGGGTGAAGTACTTGAAAGGGTACAGCAGGGAAGAAATGTTGCTGGTTCCTTGAAAGCAGTGATAAAAAGCAGGGATGTGAGCATGGAAGTGAAAAAGTTACTACATTACAGTATTGTGATACCAACTCTAACGTATGGAAGTGAAGCTTGGACGTTGTTGGAAGGGCACAAATCGAGAGTGAGAGCAGTGGAAATGAGTTATTTAAGAGGAGCCTGTGGAGTCACATGGAGAGACAGGCTGAGGATATAAATTGTTTGTGGATTTTCTCTCTCTCTCTCTCTCTCTCTCTCTCTCTCTCTCTCTCTCTCTCTCTCTCTCTCTCTCTCTCTCTCTCTCTCTCTCGTTAAGTTTCTCTAAGAGTTCCTCCTTCATCACCCACCCGCATTACCTTCTCTGTCTTGTATTACCTTTTGTTTAGAAGATTTTGACGTTCTTACTCAGATAATAATAATAATAATAATAATAATAATAATAATAATAATATCCCTAGCCTCTCCCTTTCACTACCCGGTCGTTCACATCTCCTTACTACTTTGCCTAAACATTTCTTTCCCTCAAATAACACAAAATTAAAATCATCTTGTGTATGTTCCCTCTAATCAGTATTCACCCTGGCCGTTCGCATATTAACACCTATCTTTTCTAAATTTTTTCATGCCTCCGCCTCCTTTCTCCACTAAGTAGTTCACTTTCTCGAGCCATTTTGTGTAAACCTTGCTCCTCCCACCACCACACAAATAGATTTTCCTTGCATGTGTCTCTCACCCTGTTGATTACAAGTTACCTTCTCTAAATTTCTTCATGGTTTCTTCTCCTCCCACTAAGTCATTCACTCTCTCTAGCCATTGTATGTAAACCTTGCTACTCTCACCACCACTATGATTGTTCTCAGGTCCCCGACACGCGGCCCCCCTCTGCCTTCCCCCCTTGGCTGCGTGGGACATCAGAATTCATCCTGCATAGTTTAAGTTCATAAAATTTTTCTCATGCTTGGGGTAAGAGTCGAACCCTTCCAACCACCCAGCCAGCCCTCTTTCCTTGTCCCCTTCCGCAAAGTTCCTCCTTCCTCTTTCACACTTCTTCGCTATCTTACTTGCTCTCTTTGCTTGTCCCCTCCCGCCTCTCTTCCAGTCTTCTTCTCACTCTTACTTGCTCTCTTTTCCCTCCCTCTTCTTTCTCTGCCTTCTTTCTCTTTCTCGCTCCTTGTCCACTCTCTTTCCTAGTTCCATCCCTCCTCCCTCTTTCGCTCTCCTTTCTATTCCTTTTTGTCTTTTCCTTCCTCTTCCTCTCCCTCCTTCTCTTTCCCCTCCCTTCCAGCCGCTCTGCTATCTTTCCTTGTCTCCTTTAGCCTTTCTCATTTATTATTCTTCATTCTCCTATTTTCTCTCTTTTCCTTCCTCCTCCTCTTCTTGCTTTCTCTCTCTCTCTCTCTCTCTCTCTCCCTCCATTCCTGCCTGCCTGCTCTCTTTCATTATCCCCTCCCGCCTCTCTCACTCATTTTTTTTTTCTTCTCTCTCTCTCTCTCTCTCTCTCTCTCTCTCTCTCTCTCTCTCTCTCTCTGTTTAAAAGACTGGAAGTCATAGGCAGAGGTGAGAATGGGGTCCCTGTCCTATACAAATTCAGCAACTGTGTCGGGTTAATGAATGCATGGAGTCGGCTCAACGCACCTAACATATGCGGAATAGATTATGCGAAGGGAGTGACGTGACCTTTGTGGGATTATACAGCGAGAAAATTATACACCAGGGATACCGAGAGATGATGATAGGGAGAGCTGAGTATTGTTGAAGAGAAGGGGTTAGTAATGTGGCAGATGACGCTGAGTTGAAAGATAAAAGCGATTAGATTTTAAGTCCTCGGTTTCAGTCAGGTCTA